>NC_090936.1:26123705-26490580 GCF_040938575.1 Ambystoma mexicanum
AACATTGAAGAAACAACTATGGGCAATAAGAATGTTGATCTTTGAACTGGAACGTTACCTTTTGAGTTAAACTGAGAAAGTTACTGCGTTTTAGCATTACAACCTGGAACTTTGTTTTGTGACTTGGAAAGGAATTGAGACCCAGGGAAGGGAGTCATTATCATAGGTAAAGATCCCACATAACAACTGGAATAACTGGAACTGTGATCCATTGTCCAAGAATCCACTACCTCTTTAGTTTAGTTGTAAGTGTAAGGGACAGAGGTAGGTTTATGACACAGGACAGTAGACCCTGGATTTACATGAACACCCTGACTGAATCCTTAGTATTTTAGTTCAGGCAGGGAAGCCCCTCTTGGAGTTAGGGAGAGGTAGGTTTTCTCTTTATTTCTGGAACAAAATAAGTTTATGCCCACAACCAAGCCACCTGTGTGTCAGTCTCCTCCTTCTGCACCCTTACACCGTGCACAGCAGCCTGTGATGAACGGCACATCCGCCGCTGAAACACCCGCACTACCTCACCTTTAAAGTACAAGGATCAAGTCAATCTGTGCTTTAAAAACGAAGAAGCTGCTATTTCTGCTGCTTCTTCTCGACTTCCTGATCTGAAACTGGAAAAGGAACGAGTCTTACATTTTTTAAGAGTGGCATCAGTAAGGTTTTATGAATGGCAATTCAAAATGAAACAAGTTTTAAAAAAGAAAAAAAAGGTTTTTTTTGTTTGACCAACAATTATGGTCAAAGTTCATGAAGCTTCCCTGCATCGAGTGAAACATCCTCACTTTATTCGGATCTTGGGCCGAGGGGCATTATCACCTGGTAATGCCCTAGGAATGCAGCTTTATTGCTTAATTAAAACCCATGTGTTCTTTTTGTAACTTAATGATCAAGAACCCATTTGTTCTTTTTGTAACTTAATTATACGCATGTGTCCTGTAGCTGTGATTGTTCATTCCTGTCCATACCCCGGAGTGGAGTATAGGGTGAGATGCCTTTTGCGGGTTTGGTCGTGCATGCTAACGCGCACTCCTTTTTTCTAAGGTTCGTTTCAGTGCAGGGTTTTGATTGTTTTCATGTCCTAATAGGTGCCATCCAGGACAGTTCATGCTGCGCGTATACATGTGTTTGGTTTGTGTAAATTACAGAAACTTAAAGAAGCTTGTGCAAGCAAGACATTAGTACCATGATCCAAAAACTAATTATTTGACCAAAATAAATAAATATATATATATATATTATATATATATATATATATATATATGGAAGGTTTTCGCATTGATTTTTAATGTTCACATTTGAATGCAAGACTTTACTTAGATACCATCCGTCACATGCCACAAAGGGGTATTTCAATAGGTATAAAGTGACCCATCACACTGTGTGATACAAGTAAAGCACACCGGGCGGGCAGCCACTACAGCACTGTGTTCCCAAGGGTCACAAAGGGAACCTGCATGTTGTGGACATGCTGCACACGTCTGACTCTTTGTGCATAAACAGTGCCAGGCTGTGCAAATGCCACTTTCCTGATATGTAAATGCCAGGTGACCATTTTTCTAATGAGTGGGAACAGGGTTGCTGATGGTGCCCGCCTTGCCAAAAACAAGTGTTTTCAGGGGATGCCAGGGGACAACCCATACACCTCTCTTCCTAAAAACTGCGAGTTTCACAGCGCCATACCTAACAGAGTGGCAACGTGAAACTCTACGCAAAGCACAAGCTTCCCAAGAAGGGTGCTGGCAGGGCTAGCAGGGCAGCTGGAATGGATAGAGGGAGCGGGGGAGGGCAAGGAAGAGTTAAGTGGAGTGACCAGCAATTGGTGAGATGTTCCTTGAAGAGTAGGTACTTCAGTCTTTCCTGAGTTATGTGATGGAGAGGGCCAGCCTGGTGTGCGTCGGTAACTTGCTCCACAGACAGGCTGCATAGCAGGAGAAGCCCTGTGTCTTTCCTCTTGCAGATCTAGGTTTCCAGCCTGTCAATGTTGTGGTGGCGTCTGGTGGTGCATGGGCCTCTGGAGATGGCGAGTGCCTCAGCCAAGTCTAGTGGTGTTTTGGTTGTGACTGATTTGTAGGCGACGCAGGCCCTCTTTGCTTGACGGGGTGGTCAGTGCTGCTCCTTAACGATGCGGTGGATGTGGTTGAACTTTCTTAGTCCTGTGGAGAGGTGCGCTGCCGCGTGCTGGGTAGATTTTGGAGGAGCTAAGGTGGCATCTGGGGCTCTCACAGGTAGGGCGTTGCCACTGCACAGGTGGGAGAAAACCAGGGACTGAACAATTGTTCTGACATTCAGGGAAAAGATGAAAAGCTTGACCACACCCCTCAACCCCTTCAGACTCAATCTGCATCTGGCACAAAGGATAGGTGCATACACTGCATCCCCGCAATGCTTGTAGAGTAGGGCTGCAAGTGGGCTGGGGCTAACTGGGTCTCTGCCCAGGAAGTCTCCAAAAAGTATGTTTGGGGCTCTCTCAACTGACTTCAGAATCAAAAGAGTTAAAGGCACTTTAAATTAGATTATTGGTTTTATAATAAGGAAGGGAACATATACATGGTTTGAATTAGTTCAACTTGTTAGCACAAAGTCTTGTCATTCAAATGATATAATACAATTAAAATGCAAAAATCATGTAATTCCTTTGAAAGAAATGAGGGATCGGATTGTAAATCGACCTGTTTTCATTTGATTTACATTTTATATTTGAAAATCTTTATTTTAGGGGCTTATTGAACTGCATGTTAATTATATTAAATAAGCCTTTTAAAAGAGAGATTACTCCTTTGCAGGCCATGTCTAAAAATGTGCCTGCAACTTCTCCTTCATCTGAAGCCATGCACCGTTGAGTCATCTTTGACTCCTCTCTCTCATTCCTCCATCACATCCAGGACCTTGCCAAGAAGGCCCACTTTCAACTCCACCTCCTCAGGGGTACCCTTCCTTTCCTCCCTTTCCCCCGAAGCTCAATGTCTCCAGAGCTCTGGTCCTCTCTAGGCTAGACCACTGCAATAGCCTTTTCCTTAATATACCCTCTTCTTCTCTACGACCCCTCCAGCTAATCCAGAATATCCCTGCAAGACTTATCCTTGGCCTCAAGCCCAGGGACCACATCTCTCCAGCCCTAACATGTCTCCACTGGCTCCCAGGGGCTGCAAGGATCAAAATCAGATCCCTCTGCATCATCCATAAGGATGTCTGGGGCCGGGGGCCACGTTATCTGCAACTGGCTCTTACTAAATACTCTCCCTGCAGATCTCTACGTTCCACTGTCACCAACTCTTTGTATGTCAAGCACTTCTCCAAGCAGAGACCTGGTGCCTGATCTCTTTTCTCTGCGGGCTCCTGCCTATGGAACAGCCTCCCCCTTCCTCTCCGTCTTGAGCCGCATCTCCTCAAATTCTGGAAGCTCCTCAAGACTTTCCTTATCACCTCCTTCTTTCCCCCTCTCCCTCCCTTGATAAACCTCACAGTCTCTGAGGCTGGTGACCAGGGCCCTTATGTGTGCTTCTGGGTCCTGGCCTCCCCCCAATCACCTTCAGCCTCCGCCCACTCCCAGAACTTGCCTTGGGCGCCCACTGGCCTGTGCTGTCCCACAGGCCTGCACTTATTGTATTGGCAGTGGACCACTCTTACCAAGTGATCTCTGCCAGGCACTTAACAGCTGCTTGCAACTTACACCATAGTACTTCCCTCCGTGGAACTCCTAGTACTTACCCCCCTCCCTCGTCCCTTCACTCTGTCTGCACTTGCACGTTCACAATGCACACAAGGCCTAGTAGGACCGCCTCTCTCCAACGCCTTTAAAATCGTTCTTAGCTACTTAGGATTGTGAGGCCATGCCAGACACTTCCAAGCCCCCACAACATGTCTTATTCGATGCAAAACACCCCTGTAACCTTTTGCACCTGGCCCCCTCACTTTCAAAGTCTGTTACCTTGCCCACCTGGAAGTGCACATCACTGACTGTTCGATTTGTAATCAGCAAGCAATGAATTAACACAAACAAAATAATAAGTGGAACATGGGTGCAAGCTAAGACCGCATGTGGCGAAACAACAATGCGCACAGTTCACTGGAAATACAATTTAGCATGCCAATAACTCTACATTGAGCCATTCTGGCTTGGGTACCTAGGATGTGAATGCCACGAATAACCATCTGCGATAAGCTGAACCAACACAAAGTACAAGTCTCGTTTATCTTCGCCAATCATGGCCGAACCTTCCACTTCACCTCCATATCTTCTTCTTGGTTTCCACAAGACGACTTTTTCACCTAATGAATTCGCACTCGCAGGATGTTACTTTGCACCCCGTCCCATACACTACTCGTTCATCAAAACATTTGTTTCCTGGGTGGCACCAGTTCATAGTGAGGCCTGTTCAAGATTAACTTGTCTGTTCGGTCAATAGTAGTGGGAAATTTGACCCACATTTTAAAGCATTGTGGAGTCCCACAAGACTCCACCCGCTCACTGATCCTCTTCAACCTTTACGTGGAGGTCTGGCTACCCTAAAACGATTCAGTTGTAGCCATCCATCCATGCGCGGACGATAGTCAACTACACATGAGAGTTAAAGACCCACAGGTCATCAGTCTCTGCGAATACTGAGCCAACATCCAGTCCTGGATGTTGGCTGCCTATATGAAACTTCAACCCCTCCTCCCCCAAGACTGAATTCATACTGATTGGTCCCCCCACGGTAATCAACAACTCATCCAACAATGGCTCCAGTATATGCACGTTCAAGGATTTGAACCGCAACTCTTGGATTCAGCAAAATGTGTCGCCTTCACTATTGGCAGCAGCCTGTCCTTCCAGAAAGATGTAGCCCAAAAGGCCCAAACGGCTTGGCTCAAAACTCCACCCTTTGCCAAATCAAACCATTCATCCTGCTGCAAGACCTCCAGACCGTAGTGGAGGCCCTTGTGGTCTCTCACATTAATCGGTGGAAACAACTTCCTGACAGGTCTCTGAGCCACAAATTTAGCTCTTCCTAAAAGCAGTCCACCACACTGCAGCACGTCCTATTACGGGAGTGTGGACATTTTGACCACATCACCCCCATCCTACGTGAACTACATTGGCTTCCTCCCCAGGTCAGGGTCTACAAAGATGTCACAATTTAACATTCCTGAGGGCTAAGCTCCACCTATCTGCCGGCACACGCTCCTCCCGTTGCAAATCAAACAACCGGCTTGAAGCACAACTTGCAAACACTCCTTCTCTTGTCACGCACCCACCCTCTGGAGCTCAATCACAGTACTATCTCAGAATGACTCCACAATTCTCCCATTCTGCAAAGGATTCAAAATGTGTTTTTTTCAATAATACCGGATCAAGGACTAATCCCGATGGAGACACAGACTAATGCACAGACCCCAGCTCACAGTACTATGCTATTGATGGCCCAAAATTCTGGCTACACGTACCCAGTACCGTGCCGTACTTCTCTCCAGCAAGTTCTGCGCTTTAAACAAAAAGCACTGAAATTAGATACTTAATATCCAATGAAAGTAACAAAGCAAAAGAGCCCTTCCTGGTCTAGCAAAAGACATTGCCATTAGGTCAGATGACCATTAGAATGACTCCAGGCACTGGATTGCCTAGGGGCAGGTACTATGCAGATGGCATGTGACCAAATGGGCCAATCTGGATGCCACCTGGCCTACAATGGCTCTCACACTGGACAGGCAGCCGATCACGCGTGCAACCTTAGAGGCAGGGAGCCGCCTACTGCCTCATCTCCTCTCCACCAACAGCTGGAAGAGCCCGTTAATGCCCATGGATTGTCTCGTTTCAGGCAAAATGCACAGTGAGTAGTTGCAAATAAATTCAACACTACTACTGCCACTACATGCGACTGAGCCACTCTATATGTGCAAACACACTCTCTACACTCTGAAGACCTTCCTTTGTCACGTGAATGTATGTTGTGCTACTAACCTAAAGTGATCCATCTGCACACCTTTATCCAATGTTTCTCTTTTATTGTAATCTTTTTCCACCTTGTTCTATATTTCTTCTCCCTCCTCATTTACACCTCAATATTTCGCTACCCCCCTTCAAGTGAGTTGTGCCCCCCTGGATCCCACCTTAAGTGGATTATTGAGTGCACTAGAAAAGATCCCTTCCATTTTGGTAGCCATCTTCTCTGCACCGCCCTGGCCTTGCAGGTCCCTGTCACACTCTACCGTGAAGGCATTCGCCGCGCGCGGTTGCGCTCCATTGGCCCGCGTATTGATAAACCGTATTGCTCATCATCATCTTTTCCTGTAAAATAACCTACTTCAGAAAGAGTCCTCGCCCGTCTCTCCAAGCCTATCTTTTAGGTTTTGGGATGAGATGAGATGGAAATTAATTCAAGCGGCTTCAAAGGCATTGCTACCCCAGTACGCAAGTCGATATCGCCGCAATGAAACCTGGGAACGGTGTACTTTTGATCAACCCACGGTTTCATTTGTTATTGCAGCGACAGAATAGAATACAGCTTCCTTTCATGTAGGATATTAACAAAACTGCGGAATTATGGGCTAGCGGAGAGAACCTGCCCTGCGCTCTCTTTTCTGATGTGTGTCGTTTCTGATTCGCTCAGGCTGTGTGTGTCACGCGGCACCTGCCCGCTGCACTCGCACCCTACCAATGGCTGGCCCTTGCTTCCTCAAGGCGATGCATGCGCCACGTGTAACGCGTCTTCCGCATGCGCACTGATGAGACTAAACAGTGCGTGCGCACAAGTGGCGCAAGTTGAACACTGCGCCGCGGCTGCTCACTTCAAAAGGCAACCATGTGAAGAAAGGGACTGGCGGTCTAAGCCCGGGGGCCTTTAACACACCTGGGGTTCGTGACAATGCATGTAATTCGCCCTGTGAATGAGGCAAATAATACTGCACTATTCTATGTAAATAGAAGAGATTCCTCTATATGCCTTTGTCCCAAAATGAAAACAATTTAACCTACTGTATCACTTTTCATCAGAATGCAACAGCGCTATATACAGGGCCTAAGGTAAGTGGCAAAGCAACCTACCCCTCTACCGAACATCAAGCCATATATTCTCAGCAGAGAAACGTAGGGAGCAGCATGCAGGCATGTGTCTGACACTTCATGCCCCTTGCACTGCTCAGGCACATGCTCAGGCCATTGGCATTAACGGGCACTTCACAGAGAGGACTGTGAAGACAGCCTGTCTGATGTGAAGACAGCCCGTGTGTTGAAAATGCTCTGTTCTTTTACAGGAAGTGCTAGCTACAGAGGTTATTGACATTACATACATACATGGTTCTCAGGAGGATAGCTCAGGGGCAAAGCGCTCCCTTGGAAGCAAGATGCCGCGCAGAAACACAGGTTCAATCCCCGGGTCCACGCTTAGAAACCTCTGGGTATTAGGCACGTGATAAATAACCAATTACAATTACATGAAAACTAAAATATATAATTTAGCAAAATATACGCAACTCTTGAATGAGAACTCGTGGCCAGATTCATAAAGACGTTACGCAGAGTACCTTCCACCTGGAGAGGGCTATGCTATTCACAAAGGAAGTAACATGGAGTAACTCTGACTTACGGCAATTAGGTCAGGTGTAGGTCAAAGTAACTCGATGTAACTTCTTTTGTGAATGCCAAAACCCTCTTCATAAAAGAAGTTTCACTGAGTTAATTTGAACTACAGCTACCTTACTTCAAGGGGCTCATCTTTCCCCATTGCTTCTTGGGGTATACCATAAACCACTTCATGACTGGTTACCACCCAATAACTGATGAACCCATATGCATGCATCATTATTGGTCGACCCCGAACCTGCACCCTAAATAATTTGTCTCACAACATTTTGTCAAGTGTTGGCAATAAAAGGCCGTAGGATTTTATTGTACAGATATGGTTATGGAGATAACTTCATACTTTTGGGCACCGGGTCCTGAGGTTACCCCCTCTGGCCCGTGCCGCCTTCTCATGTCCCACAACTTGTTGTGGACACCGTACAGTGCCCTGTACTTTTCCTTTGTTCTTCTCCCTTATTTGTAGGGTGGGAGGGTTTTGTGGTAAAGAAGCAAAGTGTGGAAGACACTGAGTAAACAGCGACCTCCTGTCAGTTTGGGTCCCCGTTCAGGGTCCACAAACAGATTGTGTTATCTTAGAGCATGCAGCTCTTATGTATGAGACCCAGGGAAGCCCTGGGTCTTTGATGTGTATAGTAGTGGGGGCTGTGCGCCAGCCCCCGGCCGGATAGCCGATATGTCTGGCCCCTGAGGAGGGGGCAGGTCTTTGAACCTGGGCCCTGCCTGACTGTTGGTTTTCCTTAGGTGCTTAGCACCTTGTTGCTTGGAGGAAGGGTGAGGCAATTGTTCACACCTCACCCTTCCTCAGCTTTGTGTGACAGAGACTGCGTGTCTCTGCAGCTTGTGGGGGAGAGGAGCAGGCGTGGGGCGGGAGCTGCCCCTCTCCTGGCCTGCTGGATGGTAACATCAGTTACCCTGCCTCGTCTTGGGCGGCCTTGCGGCATTGCCCATAACTGATGAACCCATATGCATGCATCATTATTGGCCGACTGCGGGCCCTCACCCGGAAATAATTTGTCTCACAACATTTTGTCAAATGTTGGCAATAAAAGGCCATAGGATTTTATTGTACAGATATGGTTATGGAGATAACAATAATCACATATCAATAATAATATCATACTTTTGGGCACCAGGTCCTGAGGTTACCCCCTCTGGCCCGTGCCGCCACACCCGGGCAGGTTACCGGCTGACCACGTTCCCCCGAAAGTGTCTCCTAGTAACAGCCCCTGAAGGCCAGAGTTGCAGTGATTTCTCCAAAGAAATGTTCCATGCCCTGGTTTGATAAGTGCGTGCCGTCTTTGTGAAAAAGATCCGGGTCACCCAGGGTAATGGCCGGGTGCTTTATGAAGCCCAGCCCTCTTGCTGCGCAGAATTTCTCTAGCCCCCTATTGAGTTTTCTTCTGGCAATGTCTACGGATTTGTAGCAGTTGGCCCCCTGCCATTTCTTTCTGGGTAGGATGGCTGAAAAGTATATTTCTGTTTCCCTCCAGTTGTGTGAAATGCCCGCTAGGGAGGAGCAGATTTCCTCGAGTAAGTTTCTCCTTCCTGTGGTAACCAGGTCATTGCCCCCTAGGCTTATTATCAGAAATTCTGGCGGGTCTCTGTATGCGACCAGCTCTGCCAGTGTTTCGTGGATGTCGGCCCGCTGTAGGCCGCTGTATCCCCACCATGAGGCAATGGTGTTTCTAAAGGGTGGCCCTGCTTTGGTTTCTTCCGCCCATCGGTCTGTCCTGAAGACGAATGAGTGCCCGACAATCCATGCTGATCTGGGTGAGGTCCTCCCTTCGTCTGTTGATTCTGCAAGAGGGAGGGGGAGAAAGAAAGATGAGAGGGGATGGCTATATTAGCTGTGGTCTGATGTATCTTTTGTAGCAATCTGACTTCGATCCCCCTATGTTTTTTAGCTGTTGTGGTGCCAGGCCTCTTTGCCATGCCATGCTGAGGTGGCAGCACCTATTCTGAAGGAGTCGGTACCAAAGCCTTTGGGGTCCCACCTTGCTTTCATCAGCACCCCTTTAAATTGGTAGCAGCTTAGTGCCGAGGGGTCCTTGTGGATTAAACCCCCCCCACCTTGGGCCTTTGTGTGTAATAAAGGTTGGTAATACATACTGGGCAGTTTGTTACCTCATCAATGCAACAAATGTTGATGGTCCTTTTGGCCCCAGTTTTTGACTGTTGGATTTCTATGTTGACGCTGTCCTGTCTGACTCTGACCTCCATAACTCCTAAACCGTTTGTGGCCTTGGTGCTGGAGGCGATAAGTTCTCCCACCCGGAAAGCCCCGAAGTAGGCCAGAAAAAATGCTGTTTTGAATAATATGATCTCATATGGATGCCAGCATATGGCTTCCAACTGGTCTGCTATTCTTACCAGTGTGCTGAAATCAAGGGAGCGGCGGGTGTCTACCTGGGGCCCCTTAATTCTGGCCCATCCTTTTATAGCGTAGGAACTGAGGGCGTTCTGAGTGGGATCTGAGTCACCCCGTATTTTTGAAAGATATGAGCTTGCTAGGTGTCTTTTTGCCCAGTCTCTCTTAAAGCCCCGCTCATGCGCCCAGTTTAAGAATGTTTTTATGTCTTTAATCGCTATTAACTCGACATGGTTTAAACCTGTGGCTCTAAATACTGCTAGCAAACACTTACTGTACTGAGCTGCAGTAGTGTTTGCCAGTGCTTTCTCTGCCATCTCTGTTAAGAAACCTGAGCCAGGGTTCGTATTTTCTATGGGCCGTGAGTTGTTGGCACCCATTTTAGAGGTGCCTAGTTCTTGTTGGGCCTCCCGGCCTGGGCTCTCTGGCGCTGGCGTTGATGCCGTTATGTTGTTGGCACCCGTTTTTGAGGTGCCTGGTTCTTGTTGGGCATCCCGGCCTGGGCTCTCTGGCGCAGGCGTTGATGCCATTATGTTGTTGGCACCCGTTTTTGAGGTACCTGTTTCTTGTTGGGCATCCCGGCCTGAGCTCTCTGGCGCTGGCGTTAATGCTGTTATTTTTGTATTCCCATTATTGCCCAGCATTCCGCTGGTATTGGTGTCATCCGTTCCTGGGCGTGCAGCGCTAGCTCCCGGAATCTTGGCCACTGAAAGCGAGATAAGACATCTGCAATATTATTGTCTGCTCCTGCAATGTGCTTTGCTTTGACCACAATGTTTTCTTGTAGTGTGACCGCTGTAATGGCTGGTAGGACTTTCAGCACTAAAGGGCATTTAGTGGATCTTCTGTTTATGGAGCCTACCGCAGCCATGTTGTCGCACCAGACCAAGAGTTCCGTGTTATCTAGCTGCCTGCCCCAAATATGTAATGTTAGCCAGATGGGAAATATTTCTAGGAGGGTGATGTTTTTAGTCCACCCTGCCTGGGGCCATGAGTTGGGCCAGTGTACTGCCACCCACTCTGTGTCTAGTATGGCTCCAAACCCCCTGCTCCTGGCTGCTTCGCTGAAAAGGACCCTTTTTGTCCATGTGTTCAAAGGCGTACGCCAAAGTGATGTCCCGTTAAAATCTTTAAGGAAATTCCCCCAAATTTACAGATCTTGTTTCACTTCTGTGCCTAGCCGGATGTGCAGGTGGGGTTTGGTGTAAGATTTGATTTTTAGTTCCACATTTCTGGTAAATATCCTCCCCTGAGGGATGATTCTAGCTGCAGAGTTGAGGCTTTCTGCTAATGACTGAATTTCTTTTACTGTGCCCTTGTCATTTGTTATCAGGCTTTGTATTTTCTCCAGGAGTTCTGCTATTTTTGTTTTCGGGATTTTGCATAGGCCCCTTGCAGAGTCTATTTCAATACCTAGAAGAATTATGTTGATGGCTGGTTTGGTCGTTTTGTCCGCTGCCAGGGGGATGCCCCACTGTGAGGCCATTCCTTCTAACTTCGCCAGGGCTCTGCTGCATTCTTGAGAATTTCGCTGGCCCCATTACCATGAAATCATCGAGGTAGTGTACTATCCTGGTCCTTGGTCTTTGGAAAGCCCATTGAAAAAAGGAGCTGAATTGCTCAAATAGGGCGCAAGATACTGTGCATCCCATGGGGAGGCATCTGTCTACATAGAATTTGTTTTTAAAAGTAAAACCTAGCCATTGCTGGGAGTCTGGGTGAACTGGCAATAATATGAAGGCGGATTCAATGTCCAGTTTGGCCATCAGGGCTTTCGTGCCACATTCCTGTATGAGTCTTAACGCCTCTTGAAAGTATGTGTAGGATACCGCGGATTCCGTGTGCGGAATGCCGTCGTTTAGCGATTGGCCCTTATGATAGGATAGGTGATGAATTAGCCTCATTTTCCTGGGTTCTTTTTTGGGGACCAGACCTAGGGGCGATATTATGTACTCCTTGAGAGGCATGTGGTCCCAGGGTCCCGCAATCCTGCCTAATAGTAATTCCTTCTTAATTTTGCTTTCCACCATCTGTGGGTTACCCCTGGCTGACTTCAAGTTATTTGGAACATTCTGAGACCCGATGCCCTTGAAGGGGATGACAAAACCCTTGGTGAAACCCTGCCGGATTGCTTCACTGGTTTCTCTGTCTGGGTAATTCATGAGAGCCTCTCTGAAATTGTTTGGATTGATGGGGGTGCTGCCCGGTGCTAGACAAGGGGTTGGCGGGATGCTTTTGGTGCAACTCTTTTGTATTTTTGTCTGGCAGTCTGGTGCAGTTACTTGCTGCATGGTCACCGTTGCAGTTTGTGCAAGTGTGTTTGTACCAGCATTCTTTTCCCCATGTGCACTGATTTTTCCCAAAGTTCCTACATGGGATGTTGGCTTTTGGTGAGTGGTTTTTGTTCTGCCTGTGGGCATTAGAATTAGCCGCCCATGGCTGAATCTTCCGAAAAGGGCTGCTCCCCTTTTTTTATTGTTTTCATTGTCGGAGAATCTAGGGCCCTGTGGGTTTTTGCTATTTTTGGAGGTTGTTTGTGCGATCTCCTCCTCTGAAGGAGGTTCAGCGTTTAACATGTATAAATCATTCTGGACCTCGTCCCATTCAATGGCTGGCCTCTCTGACATGCTTCTCCTGAATCTAATATTGTATGCTTGCCAGGTCTTCTCTTTTTGAGCGATTTTTACGTCTCCGATTTTATCCATGTATGCCCATAATTTTCTGCCCTCATTGGGGAATTAGTTGTCAAGATGGCAAAGGCCTGTAGCCAGTTGTCCCAATTCTGTTCTACCTGGGCATTTCTGGCTATGGCTTTCTCCTCTATCTTTTTGGGATCCATAAAAGCATCTTTCTCTTTGCGTTGGGCTTCTATAAGAGAAAAGATTTCGATTAACTCTTTCGCCCATATGGCTTCTTTGATTGTAATGTCAATGTTCCATGCTAAACTCCTTTTGTATCTGTTCAGTATTTCTGTCTGAAAAGATTTAAGTTTTAGGTCTAATTGGGTACTACTAATCATTACCGTGTCTGGTGGGTTGTTGTTGCTCGCTCCTGTCTGTCCTGGTGTATTTGTATTGGGGATTGGCCATGCTTTTAAAGCACCCGTTGTGTCAGGAGCTGCCATTGTTGGCATAGGTAAAACTGTGATGGCTGCTGTTGGTGTTGTTGGCACCTGTATTATTGGTGTTGCTAGGACTGGTGCTGCTGTAGTTGTTGCTGGTGGGGGGGTGATAACCGTGATTTCTGTTACTAGTGGTATGGTGGGGTTTGCGTGTCTGGACTCGGCTGTGGGAAGTGTTTGTTTGCCCCTAATTTCTAGCAATAATTGCTGCATCTCACTCATGTTCTCGAATAATTTAGACAGTTTTTTATTACCTTTTCCCATGCCGTCTGTAAACTTCCTTCTTTTTGATGGTGTTGTCTCGTCCTCTTGGCTGGTTCGTATGGGGACCCCTTCTTTTGGGAAGCCGTTCATATTTTCTCGGACCCAGGCCCATCCGTAAAGCTCCGCTGCCTCCATGGCTGCTTGCAAGTGGGGTGATTTGGGTTTCTGCAAAGGTGTTGGAGGTTCCCGCCGTGATTTTCGCTTGGGACCCATGATTTTTAGGCCTGCAAAGCTGAAAATGACACGGCCGCCTGTGTCTGGGCACTTTGTATGTTTTTTCCCCACGCTCGTCGTGCCAGCCTTGGATCTTGCTTCTGCACGTGTACTCCCCGGGGACTCTTCGTTTCAGCGAGGTTTTCACTGCTCGCCTGTAGTTAAAAGTTTCTGAACAGTGCAATGTTCAAAGAGGGGAGAAAAGACGCTGAGCATGCAGTGAACTTTTAAAGACTGCTTAAAGAAGCAAAGTGTGGAAGACGCTGAGTGAACAGCGAACCTCCTGTTAGTTTGGGTCCCCGTTCAGGGTCCACAAACAGATTGTGTTTTCTTAGAACATTCTGCTCTTATTTATGAGGCTGTGCGCCAGCCCCCGGCTGGATAGCTGACATGTCTGGCCCCCTGAGGAGGGGGCAGGTCTTTGAACCTGGGCCCTACCTGACTGTTGGTTTTCCTTAGGTGCTTAGCACCTTGTTGCTTGGAGGAAGGGTGAGGCGATTGTTCACACCTCACCCTTCCTCTGCTTTGTGTGACAGAGACTGCGTGTCTCTGCAGCTTGTGGGGGAGAGGAGCAGGCGTGGGGGTGGGAACTGCCCCTCTCCTGGCCTGCTGGATGGTAACATCAGTTACCCTGCCTCGCCTTAGGCGGCCCTGCGGCATTGCCCAAAACATCAGGTTTCAAAACCATGCTGATGACGTACAGCTGATGTTTCACCCGGAAACAGGAAAACCCCAAAAGAATTGGGAACTCACAGCACTCGGCATTTGCAAGATTGAGGGCTGGAGGAACTGCAACGGCTGAGCCGCAGGGCCTCAAAAACAGGGTGCACTGTTCCACCTTCAGCCCTGCGTCCCATAGTTCCATGGAAGAAATCTCTCTAAATGTGGGTGAACGTCAAAGCACAGTCACCAGTGAGAAATCTCAGTGTCTACTTGGACTCCCGTTTGTCCATGATTCAACACGCTAACAAAAGAAGCAGCTCTTCAAACTATCTCCCGATGATCCTCAGACAAATGTGTCCATTCATCTCAGAGGAGCACGCGACGGCTCTAGCTTGTGCAGTCATCCGCTCCAGGATCTGTCAGGGTAGCCCACTCTTGCTGGGCGCACCTCAACACGCCCTGCCAGCATCAGGGGCTCTAGCTCGTGCAGTCATCCACTCCAGGAGCCGTTATGGGAGCCCACTCTTACCAGGCGCACCTCAACATCTCCCGCCAGCATTGTAACCAGGGCCTCTGGCTCGTGCAGTCATCCGCTCCAGGATCCGTTATGGGAGCCCACTCTTACTGGGCGCATCTCAGAATGTCCCGCCAGCATTTTAACCAGGGGCTCTAGCTCATGCAGTCATCCGCTCTTTATGGGAGCCCACTCTTACTGGGCGCACCTCAACATGTCCTGCAAGCATTGTAACCAGGGGCTCAAGCTTGTGCAGTCATCCGCTCCAGGATGCGTTATGGGAGCCCACTCTTACTGGGCGCACCTCAACATGTCCTGCAAGTATTGTAACCAGGGGCTCTAGTTCGTGCAGTCATCCGCTCCACGATCTGTTATGGGAGCCCACTCTTACTGGGCGCACCTCAACATGTCCCACCAGCATTGTAACCAGGGGCTCTAGCTCGTGCAGTCATCCGCTCCAGGATCCGTTATGGGAGCCCACTCTTACCGGGCACTCCTCAACAGGTC
Source organism: Ambystoma mexicanum (assembly GCF_040938575.1). Taxonomy (NCBI): domain Eukaryota; kingdom Metazoa; phylum Chordata; class Amphibia; order Caudata; family Ambystomatidae; genus Ambystoma; species Ambystoma mexicanum. Next base: position 26,138,917 of record NC_090936.1, read on the forward strand.
CCGCCAGCATTGTATCCAGGGGCTCTAGCTCATGCTGTCATCCGCTTCAGGATCCGTTATGGGAGCCCACTCTTACCGGGCGCACCTCAACACGTCCCGCCAGCATTGTAACCAGGGGCTCTAGCTCGTGCAGTCATCCGCTCCAGGGTCCGTTATGGGAGCCCACTCTTACCGGGCACTCCTCAACAGGTCCCGCCAGCATTGTATCCAGGGGCTCTAGCTCATGCTGTCATCCGCTTCAGGATCCGTTATGGGAGCCCACTCTTACCGGGCGCACCTCAACATCTCCCGCCAGCATTGTAACCAGGGGCTCTAGCTCGTGCAGTCATCCGCTCCAGGATCCGTTATGGGAGCCCACTCTTACTGGGCGCACCTCAGAATGTCCCGCCAGCATTTAACCAGGGGCTCTAGCTCATGCAGTCATCCGCTCCAGGATGCGTTATGGGAGCCCACTCTTACTGGGCGCACCTCAACATGTCCTGCAAGTATTGTAACCAGGGGCCCTAGCTTGTGCAGTCATCTGCTCCAGGAGCTTTTATGGGAGCCCACTCTTACTGGGCGCACGTCAACATGTCCCGCCAGCATTGTAACAGGGGCTCTTGCTCGTGCAGTCATCCGCTCCAGGATCTGTTATGGGAGCCCACTCTTACTGGGCGCACCTCAACATGTCCTGCCAGCATTGTAACCAGGGGCTCTAGCTCGTGCAGTCATCTGCTCCAGGAACCATTATGGGAGCCCACTCTTACGAGGCGCACCTCAACATGTCCCGCCAGCATTGTAACCAGGGGATCCAGCTCGTGCAGTCATCTGCTCCAGGATGCGTTATGGGAGCCCACTCTTACTGGGTGCACCTCAACATGTCCTGCAAGCATTGTAACCAGGGGCTCTAGCTTGTGCAGTCATCCGCTCCACGATCCATTACGGGAGCCCACTCTTACTGGGCGCACCTCAACATGTCCCACTAGCATCGTAACCAGGGGCTCTAGCTCGTGCAGTCATCCTCTCGAGGAACCGTTACGGGAGCCCACTCTTACTGGGCGCACCTCAACCTGTCCCGCCAGCATTGTAACCAGGGGCTCTACCTCGTGCAGTCATCCGCTCCAAGATGCGTTACGGGAGCCCACTCTTACCGGGTGCACCTCACATGTCCCGCCAGCATTGCAACCAGGGGCTCTAGCTCGTGCAGTCATCCGCTCCAGGATGCGTTACGGGAGCCCACTCTTACCGGTCGCACCTCAACATGTCCCACCAGCATTGCAACCAGGGGCTCTTGCTCGTGCAGTCATCCGCCCAGGAACCGTTACGGGAGCCCACATTTACTGGGCGCACCTCAACATGTTCTGCCAGCATTGTAACAGGGGCTCCAGCTTGTGCAGTCATCCGCTCCGGGATCCTTTATGGGAGCCCACTCTTACTGGGCGCACCTCAACATGTCCCGCCAGCATTGTAACCAGGGGCTCTACCTCGTGCAGTCATCCGCTCCAAGATGCGTAACGGGAGCCCACTCTTACCGGGTGCACCTCACATGTCCCGCCAGCATTGTAACCAGGGGCTCTACCTCGTGCAGTCATCCGCTCCGGGATCCGTTATGGGAGCCCACTCTTACTGGGCGCACCTCAAAATGTCCCGCCAGCATTGTAACCAGGGGCTCTACCTCGTGCAGTCATCCGCTCCAAGATGCGTAACGGGAGCCCACTCTTACCGGGTGCACCTCACATGTCCCGCCAGCATTGTAACCAGGGGCTCTACCTCGTGCAGTCATCCGCTCCGGGATCCGTTATGGGAGCCCACTCTTACTGGGGGCACCTCAACATGTCCCACCAGCATTGTAACCAGGATCTTACTGGGTGCACCTCAACATGTATTAATTCAATACACGACCTCCAGAATTGGAACCAGTTCTGTTGTCCACCACGTGCCCTTAGATCTTGCTACCCATCAGCCCCAGGGAGATTCACATTTAGGTGTTCTAGAGGGACGGGCGGTCTTTCCAAGTTAAGGCGATCAAACTCCGGAATTGGCTGCCTGCAAATATTCGATACATTGAACACCTTCTTAACTTGGTTCCATGTAATAAGGCCCCCCCCCCCCCCGCAAACATATCCTCTGACAAAAAAGACATTATTAGATTGAACATGTGGGGGCACACACCCATTTTCTTTTTTTTTTAAATGGGAGCAGGGGACATCCCCGCAACCTGTCCCCATACATAACGCCACCCTATATAATGTCACCAATTGCTTTATTATGTATGGGGACATTATTACCTGAGAGCAACTCTCATCTTTAGGGTTCACTTCTCATATTTGCTTTAACATTTTCTGTGTCTCTCCGGAGCAATCGTGCTTATTTACCATTTGTTCGTAGGTGATAGGAAGAGGGGAGAGGGGGAAGGGGAGAGGGAAGAGGGGAGAGGGGAGAGGAGAGAGGGGAGAGGGGAGAGGGGAGATGGGAGATGGATTGAATTAAGCCGGTTTAGGTCAAAGTAACTCACTGGAAAAACCAAATCCATCTCCACAAAAGTAGTTGCAGTGTCTGTCTTTGACTTACTCCTGACTTACTTTAACAAAGTCAGATGCAAGGCTGAGTTACTTAGTGTAGCTGCTTTGTGAAAGTTGCCCCTATATTTTTACCGGCAAAAAAACAATTCGAACGTTCCTAAAATAGGGAGTCAAATACTCTCACCTCAGATTCGTATTTTGTGATCCTTGACTGTATACCAGAAGCAAAGGGACCTAGCTACTGGTACCCCTCCTATTATGCCTGTGGCAAAATATTGCCAATACTGGCCTAAAGACTTGCAAGGATATGGCTTCCTTTTGCCGACACAAGTTTTTTCAAAGTCCTTTTCTATGAAAAAACTACTTTGAAAAACTCATCGAAATATATAGGGGTAAGGGGTAAAAAGGGGTGGGGTGGGTGTTGGGGTAGGGGTTATCCTATAGGGAAGAAGGGGAGTTGGGGGAGTGACCTCCAAAATTAAAACATAAAATAAATCGATTAATTTTTCCGAAGTAATTTCTTCGAAAAAAATTACTTTAAAAAAAACAGGTGTCGGGAAAAGGGACATGGAACCCTTGCAAGATAAGTCCAGCTAAATTTGCACTTTACTGAAGTTCCCGGTGTTTCACACCCGACAAATATCAGCACTTACTTTAGCTCTTCTAAGAGCGCTTATGGTTTTTATCCTCTAAAACTAGTCAGTAAGTTGGAGATTGGGTTAATCATATGCGTTATATTAAGGCCCAGCTGGAGACACCAAATGCTAAGAGACAAACAATATGTTTATGAGTCTTTGAGACGTAAACCACGCGCTGCGCGCTCGAGCGGACTCGGAAATATGGCTGTGGTCGTATCCTAAGAGTTTGTCCCCAGCTCTGACGCTACTTGATTATGCGTCCCCATGTGGGGTTCCTAAATATTGAAGACATGGCGCATGGCAGTGACAGTGCTATGGGCAAAGACTGTCGGAGCAAAGAAGAAAGTTCTGGAACAAAAGGGTTGTATGTTTCAATTAAGAGGCACACTGGCAATGATTATATTTCATTATTTGGCTGCATGCATATATTTAATAGCAACTGATCAGCCCACTGTTTGTATAGCGCCTAGATCACGGCACTCACGCAGACCATCGTTACTGAAGCAGTAACCTGCCGGTGCTACTGGTGGCTTGCGGCCGGATTCGTAAAACGGTGTCTGCCGCTTGAGATCGCAGTGCCACCGGGACATTACAAGTCGGAAAGGCAGCGGAAAGTGTAAGTCCCCATTTCCATAGAGTCCCATTGGACTCCATGGGACTGGGGACATGGAAGCACCAGCACCATTGCTAACGGTGTTGGTACTTCCGTGAAAACTCTGCGGGCAGGTGCCACTATGCCCGGCAGGTCAGAACGGCCCCCACCCACAGAGTTGTATTGTGACATTCCGGAAAGGGTGCTGGTACGATGCAACCAGCACCCTTATTTCTGGACCACAACACTTGTAATGAGGCCCACAAACCTGATGCCCATCTCTCAGGGTGGTGGTGTTAAGGTGTTAAAGTTGTGTATGAGTATTGGTGTGCTGCAAGAGTGCCAGGCACAGTCTTTCCACTCAACTATGCCTGATAACCTCTGCTACTCAACATCTACCCTGCTACCTCCTAGCCTAGCTGTAACCCTTGGTGCTTCCCCTATGCACGCTGCTCAAGTGCTAGATTTTGTCCAATTTTATCTCCTTCTCCTCCCCACTCTCCTCACCTGATTGGTAACCCTCCAACTCTTTGGTGTTGAGATGCCGACGGGAGCAGAAGTCTCTTTTTGTGGTTGACGAAGCTTGTCTACCACGAGAGGAAGCCACAGTGAATGCTTGGAACAAGCAGTCCTGGGACTCCTCTCCCGTAGCAGGCGACAAGGGAAAAAAGCCTTGACGGCAGAAAAAAACCCTTGGAAGGGATGATGCCAGTACGGAGTCCTTAAGGATGATTGATGGAATGTAGAATCCAGTAGCAGCAGGTGAGCCGGAATCCAGGAGCCGAGGAACGGGGGAGGTAGATGGCGGCTTAGAGCTGAAGTGGCGGAAAAGGCAGGATTTGCATTCCACGAAGGACACAGAGATAGAGAGAGAGACGAACCGGCGGCGAGAGAGAGAAAGAGAGAGCCGCTGGTGCAGAGAGGTACCCACGAAAGTAGGGAGAGAGAGAGAGACTGAGAGACGCCCCGCTCGTAGCTAGCCGAGGCGAGACAAAGGTACGGACAAAGCCGCGGAAAGAGAAAACTAGCGTTTACGCCCAAAGCAGGAAAACAACACACTGAAGGGGGGTTGCAACGCCGCGATCGCTGGCAGAAAGAGGCTGAAATACCTCCCAGCGACCGCCATGTTGCCGCAGCACTAGACCGCGGCTGCACGTAAGCGAAAGCAACGTGCTGGGAATACAGGCTGCGCCGGAGCCTCCAAAGCGGAAGCAACCGCCATGTAGCCGCAGCACTAGACCGCGGCGGCACGTAAGCGAAAGCAACGTGCTGGGATTACAGTCTGCGCCGGAGCCTCCAATGCGGAAGCAACCGCCAATCGGCCCGGCCGCGGATGACAGTATGCCCCCTCACAAAGCGTACCCCCCCCGGCTTCCCCGGATAATTGCGATGGAAACCACTCAGCAACCGGGGGGCATGGATGTGGGAGAGTGGTTCCCAAGAGTCCTCCGACTCAGGGTAACCTTTCCACGACACCAGGTATTCCAATCGTCCCCTGTAGAATCTAGAATCACGGATGGTCGATACTTCGTACTCATCCGTCCTTCCAGAACCCAGTACCTGCAGACGGGGATGAGATCTCCGGAGAGGATCAGAAAAAAAAGGCTTGAGAAGGGAGGAGTGAAATACAGGATGTATGCGCCTAAGGGAAGGAGGCAGTTTCAATCTAAATGCGACAGGGTTGATCCTAGATAGAATAGAAAAAGGTCCCAAAAAGCGAGGAGAAAGTTTGGAAGGGCGAACCCATCGAGGCAGAAATTTAGTAGAGAGCCACACCTTGTCTCCCTCCTTCCAATTGGGACAGTCCTGCCGATGTTTATCCGCCTGTTCCTTGTTCCGGCTTCTGCTGCCTTTTAGACTGAATTCCGCACTCCTATGTGCTTCTGCTAGGGACTGAAGTACTGCTTCCGCAGTGGGGGAGTTCGAAGGAACTGGTATAACGGGAAAAATGGACCGAGGATGCACTCCATACGTGCAAAAAAAAGGAGAAAGACCTATCGCGGAATGTGTTGAATTATTGTACGTAAATTCCGCGGTGGGCAACAACGACACCCAGTTGTCTTGGTGTTTGTTGGTATAACATCTTAGATATTGCTCCAAGGTGGCATTCAATCGTTCAGTCTGGCCATTCGACTGCGGGTGGTAACCAGATGACAGTGCTCTCTCCATGCCCACTCTAGTACACAAAGCCTTCCAGAAGTTTGAGATAAACTGACTACCTCGATCGGAAATGATCTTGTCAGGTAATCCATGTAGTCGAAATACATCTCGTGTGAAGACCTCTGCCATTTGAGTGGCGGTGGGTAAGCCAGGTAGGGGGGAGAAATGTGCCAATTTCGTGAAAGTGTCTATCGTCACCATGATGCAAGTGCAGGATTCCGACTCAGGTAACTCCACGATGAAATCAGTAGAGATGAGACCCCAAGGGCGTGTAGGCATCTCGGGTTGAGTCAGCATACCTAAGGGTTTGCCCGATGGATATTTGGCTCTGGCACAGATCGGACAGGTCTTGATGTATTCTTTAATCTCTCCTTTCATGTCCGGCCAGAAGAATCTTCTTGCAATGCATTCCGTGGTGTTCTGTATTCCTCTATGCCCTGCGGTAAGTGGGTCATGGCCCAGATGAATGATCTTCTTACGCCAAGGGCCTTCTGGAATGTACAGTCGGTCCTCATGAAATACGAAACCATCCTTCTCGGTATATTTTCCTCCCTTTAGCTTCGAAAGTTTCATCCTTTCGGCGGCTAATGCGGTTTTTACTTCTTGGAAGAAAACATTGACGTGTCCCAGGATCTTGTTTCTTCTGAACATAGCTTCTCGAGAATGGGAGTTATAGTCTCCAGGAACTTCCTTCCTAGATAGGGCATCAGCGACTGTATTAGATGTACCTGGTAGATAGGTGATATGAAAGTCGTATTGGGCAAAAAAGTAAGCCCATCGAGCCTGTCTTGAATTAACACACTCCATGTTTTGTAGCGCCTTGAGATTCTTATGGTCTGTCCTAATGAGAAAAGGATGACGCGCACCCATTAGTAAATGTCGCCAGTCCTCACAGGCCAACTTCATGGCGAGTAGTTCCTTCTCTAGAACTGAATAGTTGAGCTGGCTAGGAGACAACGTTTTTGAGAGATAGGCTACAGGATGTTCCACACCGTCATAGGTCTGTAACAGAACAGCCCCTATCGCCAAAGCAGATGCATCGGTCTCTACGATGAACGGTCGGTTTTGATCCGGATGTCGTAGAATCGGAGCGGAACAGAACAAACCTTTCAAGCCCTTAAAACCTTGTTCTGCTTCTGCGGACCATAGGAAAGGTCCAGAATCCTTCCTTAAGAGTCTCGTAATGGGTAGGACTATCTCGGAGAAGTTAGGAATGAACCTCCTGTAGAAGTTTGCGAGACCCAGAAACCTTTGTACCTCCTTAACACTGTCCGGAGAAGACCATTCGAGAATTGCAGAGACCTTGCCTGAATCCATGGAAATCCCTTCTTCCGAGAGCACGTATCCCAAGTAGTGTACCGATGAGACTGCAAAAACACACTTTTCGGGTTTGACCAGAAGCTTATAGCGTTGAAGACGCTCCAGCACTTGAGTCACGTGAATGGTATGGGATTCCAAATCGGATGAATAGATCAGAATATCATCCAAGTAGATGATGACAGTAACCAGTAACAGATCAGAAAATAAGCGATCCATGAATCGCTGAAAAACGGCCGGGGCATTAACTAGTCCGAACGGCATAACCTTGTATTCGTATAATCCGAATGGGGTGCGGAAAGCAGTCTTCCATTCCTCTCCCTTAGCAATGCGAAGCAAATGGTATGCGTTTCGAAGGTCTAGTTTGGTAAAAATGCGAGCCCCCTGTACAGCCTCTATGATCTCCGATATGAGTGGCATGGGATAGCGGTCTCTGATAGTAACCCTATTGAGTCCTCTGTAATCAATGCAAGGACGCAAATCGGTGGAGTCCCTTTTTTTTATGAAAAACAATGAAGCTCCTGCCGGAGACTTAGAAGGTTGAATCAGGCCGTTTTGCAAGTTGGTATCCAAGTATTTCCTTAATACCTGTCTCTCAGTTTGGGTTAAGGAAAACATCCTGCCGAAAGGCACCAAAGCATTAGGTACCAGCTCTAAAGAGCAATCCTCAGGCCTGTGTGGAGGTAAAACCGCAGGTATCGTTTCCTTGAACACTTCCTGATAGGGTAAACAATAATGGGGTAATGCGTGAACCCCCACATGATCACTCGTTAACACCGTCGAAGTAAGAGACTCCCTATGGTAGGTTTCTGAGAGGCAGTGTTGTCTGCAGTACTGAGATGTGAAACTTAACTGGTTGCTAGTCCAATTCACCTGAGGATTGTGTTTTCGAAGCCAGGTAACTCCAAGAATAATAGGAAAGTGTGCGGCTGGGATGATATCGAACCTGAGCACTTCTCTATGTTGAAAAATGGTAACTCCTAGTTCTTACGTGGTATGGGTTATCAAACCCGACGAGAGGGGTGATCCGTCAACGCCCTCTACCTTTTGATCCTCTTTGCGGGCTACTCTATTAAGCCCCACCTTCTCTGCCCAGAGAGTGTCCACGAAGTTTCCGGCCGCCCCACAATCCAAGAGGGCTAGGGTGTCTATCGAACTTCCCCGGGATTTAATTTGAACAGGAATAACCATCAATCTAGAATCCTCCAAAGAGTTGGGAGCTGAAATAGAAAGAGAAACATAGGGACTAAACGGATTGCAAGGTGATCCTCGGAACCAAGTCCCTACTGGCGCCGAGGACGTTCGTTTCCCTGTGGCCTGGTTGGAACCACCTGGCAATCTTGGAGCTGGTGCTGCTCAGACCCGCAATAGGCACACAGGCCCTTCTCCTTTCTTCTTCTTCGCTCAGAAAATGTAAGCGGACCCCTGGTAGCTCCGATCTGCATTGGTTCTTCGAGGGAGTGGGAGGAGGCGTGAGAAGAGGATGTAGAAGTACTGGAAGTCTGAGGACTTGTTGCTACACGATGTTTGCGGCGTTCTGCTCGACGTTCTTGAAGACGGTATTCAATTTGTAGTGTGGAGGACAGTAGATCGGCGAAAGTTGGTGGACGAGAGGACCTGGCAAGCTCGTCCTTAATCTCCTCTCTTAGGCCCCTTCTGAAGATGGCATACTGGGCCTGTTCCGGCCAACCTGCTTCTGCTGCCAAAGTCTTGAATCGGGATATATATGTTAGAACATCTGAGGAATCTTGCCGTACGTCCAACAAGTCTTCACATGCAGTGAAGGTTAGTTCCGGTCTTTCAAAGGTCTGTTGCAGTAAGGCCTGAAACCCGGCAAAGTCATGCAGTATGGGGTTGGCACTGATCACCAATGGCGTGGCCCAAGAAAGGGCGTTACCAGTCATGTTCGAGATCAAAAAACCTACCTTGGATTGATCAGTAGCAAAGGAACGAGGCCGAAATGTAAAGTATACTACACAAGCTTCCATAAATTCTTTGATCTTCTTAGGTGAACCATCAAACTTCCCCGAAGGCAACGACATATTCGGTAGTTCTGTAGGCAAAGCCTCCCGTGCAGTGGCAAGTTGTCGCAAAACCACATTCTCCGCTTTAACAGTCTGTAATTCTTGTGACAGACCCTGAACAGCCTTCCAGAGTTCCTGGATCTGTTCCTCGGCAGACATTGTGTTCCTTTGGCGTTGCAAACTGTCCAATTTTATCTCCTTCTCCTCCCCACTCTCCTCACCTGATTGGTAACCCTCCAACTCTTTGGTGTTGAGATGCCGACGGGAGCAGAAGTCTCTTTTTGTGGTTGACGAAGCTTGTCTACCACGAGAGGAAGCCACAGTGAATGCTTGGAACAAGCAGTCCTGGGACTCCTCTCCCGTAGCAGGCGACAAGGGAAAAAAGCCTTGACGGCAGAAAAAAACCCTTGGAAGGGATGATGCCAGTACGGAGTCCTTAAGGATGATTGATGGAACGTAGAATCCAGTAGCAGCAGGTGAGCCGGAATCCAGGAGCCGAGGAACGGGGGAGGTAGATGGCGGCTTAGAGCTGAAGTGGCGGAAAAGGCAGGATTTGCATTCCACGAAGGACACAGAGATAGAGAGAGAGACGAACCGGCGGCGAGAGAGAGAAAGAGAGAGCCGCTGGTGCAGAGAGGTACCCACGAAAGTAGGGAGAGAGAGAGAGACTGAGAGACGCCCCGCTCGTAGCTAGCCGAGGCGAGACAAAGGTACGGACAAAGCCGCGGAAAGAGAAAACTAGCGTTTACGCCCAAAGCAGGAAAACAACACACTGAAGGGGGGTTGCAACGCCGCGATCGCTGGCAGAAAGAGGCTGAAATACCTCCCAGCGACCGCCATGTTGCCGCAGCACTAGACCGCGGCTGCACGTAAGCGAAAGCAACGTGCTGGGAATACAGGCTGCGCCGGAGCCTCCAAAGCGGAAGCAACCGCCATGTAGCCGCAGCACTAGACCGCGGCGGCACGTAAGCGAAAGCAACGTGCTGGGATTACAGTCTGCGCCGGAGCCTCCAATGCGGAAGCAACCGCCAATCGGCCCGGCCGCGGATGACAGATTTGTGCCGTACACATTTTATGCATACATGTTCCTCTCAATGCCTACATTGTCAAGTGTGAGACAAGGAAAACAGCCCAGTAGGTTTTGGCTGCATCCCCAAGAAATTCCCACCCCGTAGTTTGAAGTATATGGGAGGATTTTCAAAGACACAAGGTGGACGGTAATTGTGTCTGCGGAGCAAGAAAGCCAGCTGGAGTGGCATTACAAAACAGCGAATCCTTCTCACTCCAAAAAGAAATTCCATATATTGCAGACTTGAAATGCCTCAGCCAAACAGGGGGTGCGCCATCTCAGGCATGCAGTGCCTGGGCCCCTGTCTACAAGGTGGGGTTCCTCTTTCATCTCCCACCATTTAATAGGATTCAGAGACGTCCATGAGGACTACCTGCAAAATCCACCGCTGGGGGGACAGTGGCTCAGCATAGGGCATAGGTCCATGCTAATGCAGCCTTGCCCACCTGTCAACCACCAAACAGTATTATACTTCAGTAATGATCCGCAAAACTGTGTATACTCATCGCTATGTTATTTTTTTTCACAAGGGCTTCAAAATGTCTCAGAAAAGCCCATCTAACCGAATGGTAGACCAGAAAGGGTAAACATGCACTGCACAAGGTACTGCAAGGGGTCGACAATGTGAGGCAGACCACTACTTGACTTATCAAAGCGTGTCATTTCATTCTCAAAATAAATGGAGTAAAACGCCTCACTATCCCTACGCTGAGCAGGAATTCCCTGCCTAACCAAAGCAAAGGGAAAGCACTAACACAGAATGTCTGGCCCTCACACTAACCAACAAATACACAAAGAGAACATGTGACAATGCAATATAACAAACAACATTCCTTAGTTCTGAATAACCTTCTGAGGTCCTGGGTCATTCCCTTCCCCGGATTCAGGGTCAACTCTGTTAATGTTCAATAAAAGAAATGCCTCAAATCAGTTTGTGATGTTTCAGAGTCAAAGTAAGGATTGTTAACCAAAGTTCCACTGATAGCAAGAACCTTCCCCTTTGGTGAAATATCCACTTTCAACTTCCACCAAAAGGCACCAATGGTAATCCCAGCCACTATGCTTTGTCACTTCCTCAAGAAGACTTGCCACAGTTCAAAAGAAATGCAGTATCCACCACTGTCAGCGATACACAGTTCTTGGTTAACAGTATTTCATTAGTTAAAATGTTAGAGTTCACAATGGTACATTTGTCAGGATGACTTCTCAGCGCTGCTCTTTCCACTTCAACACCTTCTCATCTACTTGATTCACTATGAGAACAGTCACCTGTGCCTCACAGCACTCCACGGGGTTTAGGCTGCTACAACATTGCATCCACTGACAACCAGATACACTACCACAGCATCAGTGATTTGTATTTCTAGGTAGTGTGAGGAACTGGAGGGCATCCTCACACCTACTCCCCCTGGGTCCTCTTCTCAGGTGGCCTGGGAAAGGCCATTGCTTTTGAATCCTGACCCTGGGGATGGAGATGCGAGGGAGGATCACCTGCTGCAGGGACCTTGGGGAGGGGATGTATTTAGGTGAGGATGGTATCCCCTTTCCCTTGTCAGAATACACCCTCCCCACCCCTGCCTTTGTAGGTTATTGTCAGTCTTTCCCTCTTTCACACACACACACACACACACAAACTGTCGAACATTCATATTCCTTTAAGACTGGGACGAGGATGAGGCAACTGAGAGTTATACACACTTCCATTCATGCACACCACTTTCGAACTGAGACGAGGAAGAGGACTATGGAGCACCACTACAATGGTCAGGCATGTCCCAATAGTGAAGTTAACTATGGCCAGGTAAAAGACTTGCACCTGCAGCTGAGTGAGAGACTACGGGTGCATAAAAGGAGAGACAGGCAAGAGCACAGGAGAGAACCGCCTGGGAGAAGGAGGCAGCAAACCGACATGGAGCAGGCTGGAGAGGAGTCGGTGAAAAGGATGCCGAATGCTGCAGATGGGTGAGGAAGACTCTGAGGCCTGAGCGGACTGCGAGAGAGTTGAGAGCCTTGCAGTCCCCTGTGCCATGTGTCTACAGATGGAGCTGTGGGACACAGAAGACTCCTGTGTGCCACCGACTGCATCAACGATGTTCAGAAGATTGCGGTCAATTTAAGGTATTGTTCCTTGGCGAATCCTTTATTTATTTGTATTCTTGTTGTCAGCACGCTTACACGCCATGTGTAATGGGTGAATCGTGTGGTCTGACAACTGTGCCCATACCGAGTAACTCCTACTTGGAAAGAACCAAGGAAAGTTAAAATACTGAAGCTGTTTTGCCTAACAATTGTGCAAGGGATTTAAAAAAGGAGAACTCTACATGAATTGTTGAAAAGCCTGAAAGGTAAAAAGTTAATTTTAAATTGTTATTGAAGCTGGAAGAGCTGCCATCTTGGGGAAGAGAACTGCAAAATATTTTTTAACTGTATTGAACTTGGGCGAAGGTAACCCCAAGACCTTTTGGAACTGTGTTGAACTTGGGGAAGGAACCCCTGAGACCTTTTGGAACTGTGTTGAACTTGGGGAAGGGAACCCCGAGACCTTTTGGAACTGTGTTGAACTTGGGGAAGGGAACCACAAGGCTTTTCTGTGGAACTGTTTTGAACCTGAGGAACGGGAAGCTGAAAAGCAAGCTAGGAGCTGGAAGAAGCTCAGAACTTTATTTCGAACACGGTTTCTTTGGTTGCTGACCTTGAAACTGTACATCTTTAGTTGTGAGGGCAAGTTTAGGTTTTGGACACAGGCAGACATTTGAGTTGAACTTAATGACACAGACTATCCTTAGTTACATTAGGGAAGGAAATCCCACCTCGGCATAGGGCAAGTTAGGCCTTATTCCATCCTGACATAAAGAAATAAACCATTTTATTTTAGAAAAGTTAATCTGTTGCCTGTGTCTTACTTCATGATGCCTTCACAATAGGCTTTGACAATATACACTTTAAAGTACTTTTAAAGTACTTTAACAACTTCAAGTAGACAAGGCACTCTTCCTCTGAATATCTCTCTTCAATAGGGGGGCTCTTTGCCTCTCTTGTCTGTCTGCCACATAACAACCTGGGGTTTCCTTTAAGACTCACTTCTCTCCGTCTTCCACAGTCTCTGGCACTAGAGGTTGTGGCAACTTCAATGTAGGCTTTACAAGCAGTTAGTTTCCCTTCCCCAACTTTCTGAGTCCAAGTAATCACCCAGAAGCCTTGGTGCCGCTCTCTTAGCTTCAGGTAATGCTTACACATGGATGTCTTGGGTCAGTTGAACTGTTATTAACTTCACAGTTACCATTAGATTGCTTCTTAATTCTGAGAAAGACTGATGCCACTGTTAATATGGGGAGGCTCTTGGCTTGGGCAATGCATGTTCTCTTCTTCAATAGTAGATACACTAACTTCTTATACATGAAAAGTATGCTGCATTAGAATAAAGGACAGAGTTCAGTATTTCTTTAAGAATCACAATTAGGCATACAGGACCACTTCTTGAGGTAGATTTCAGATGTTGAAGACTTGTGTTGAATTGTATTCCTGTGTAAAGGTAAGAATAGAGTTTTGTCCCTCTTTGGACATTACAATTAGTTAGACGCGACCACTCTTTGATATCATTTTCACAGGATAAAGACTTTAACAATTGTTGTATCAGGTTTAGTTATTCGATAATGGTTTTAGCATCATTCACTTCTCTTTATGAGTGACACACGAGCACTCCTTCAGTATATTGAGTCTGTTAAGGGTTTAACAATGGTTTAAGCAGCATTAGCTTTCCACGCAAGTAATAGGACTTTCCTGATATACGCTAGTGCTACTTTTCAATTGTTCATGCATTAGGATTTCAATGAATAAATTCAGCTCACTTTAAATCACACTCAAGTGAATAACGAACTACATACTGTTGCAGTCAATATTCGCGCAAGGTATTTAAAGCCAAGTTTTACTCACCGACTTCTTTAACATTTGGTCTTCAGGTCACACCGCTTCCATGACTTCTGTCACAACTTCTACTGCTTCTGGCTTCTTAGGGACCCACACCCTTCCTCTCTGTAGGTGTCTTCGGTCCAGCCACACCTTTATGGAGCTTCTCTCGCTCCTGAGACCTACAACTCAACAACTGCTTCCCGCCTCGGTCTCCAACACAGTAGCTGCCCGGCAACTATAGCAATCAGGCTTGCATGGGGAAAGACAGCTCTCCTGCATGCCTTCTGCTGCGCAGCCTCTGCACTTCAGAATTTGGGAGAGAACAGGACCCTCTCAGAACAAGCAGGTGAAATGTGTTGTCTCCATATTCTGGCATAGCTCTTGTTCTCCCACTTCTGTTCGGTTTGCCAGCCTCTTGTCTACTTCTGTCTGCTACTACTGCTACGGCCCGCATTCCAGTCCCAGTTCCATTTCCTTCTCATTGCCTGCACCTGAGGGGGACTTTTATGCCTCCCAGATTCCTTCAGTTGTGGGCAGTTAAGATTAATTGCCTCACTACTGCAACTGCATGTCTCCTCAACCCTCTTCCTTGTCCCATTACTCATGGGATTCTGGGACTTGTAGTCCCCTTCAACAAAGTTGTTTCATGTAGATATTTGCTTGACTTTTAAATTAAATTTACTTCCCTCAAAGTAATTTAAAACTGAACCTTTAGAATTAGATGCTACAGAGGAAGGTAATTTAGTTAAGACAGCATTTCCAGATTCCTTTAAGTTATACCCTTGGGAGTAAGGAGGGTGTTTAGCTTGGAATACCCCAAAAGGTCTATCCATTATTGAGGCTTGTTCCGATTCTACAATAATTGTGTCAATCTCCCTAGATCTAATATGTGGGTCAGGGACATATAATGACAACAAGCCATTACCTCTTTTGGTACCCTAGAAAGGTTCTTCCTTTCAGAGGAAATATATTATGTCTCATCCCACGGAATCTCCTCCACACCCTGGGTCCTGTCTCCTCCCACGTTATCCTCCCGCAGTACACCACTCGCAGGATCTGGAAGCATCTGCCTTTCCCTGGCCACCTCGGAGGAGACTTTAGGCAGGGGTACAGTGAGAGATCCATAGGAATCTTCACAGTACAAATACATATACATAGGTATTAGGTATTTGCAATTTCTTCATTTATATATGTTGTAAAACATGTCACGGCTTAGATGAGAAGACATTCTGTGTGCATTGTTGAATAGTGCACATACAATATGCAGGATTTGATAACTTTTATTGGAATAACTGGATATACCATGAAGAGATGGAAAAATGCATTAGCTTTCGAAGTCTCAGACTTCTTGGGATTTCGAAATGATGTGTGAAAGTTAAGGTTGCGGCCTCCCACTGAGAGCACGGCAGCTTTAAGGGTTATCTTTGGGTTGAACATTGATCAACACTCCCAAGGTATAAAACCCTCCCTCCCCTGGTGGGCAGATGGAAAATTAGCTGGGGGCAAGGAATACATCCTACAATTACCAAATTCCTAACTGAAAAGCTTCAACAACAGTATGGACAGGACATCCGCCACTTAGGGAGGACAGAGGTAGCTCAAGCTCAAGCCTTAAAGATCAACACTTCTGCCGACGGTATCTTCCGCTGCCGGATCATCATCTCCATCTGTTATGCACCTGCCTTCTACCCCTATCACGGAGATAATAGTACCCTAATGGAGAAAAGCAGGTGTTCGAACAAGGTCAGCTCCGCACGTGCTTATGTTTGGCAATAAGAACTATGCAATGTTTGGTTCGCGTTGCAGCATTTCTCAATGCGGCCACAAACATGTAATATGGATCCACCTTGTAGGAATCATTGCAGATTGTACTATGGAATGCTAATATAGATATATCCTATTTTTGTAAGGTGAACTGTTGTGGTAGGAACATGATTAATGTCATAAATGTGTATGAATACATTTGTTATACTGAACTATACAAGCCCGATCAATTGACCAAAAGGCATGGACTTTTCCTTCAATTCATATAACTCCAGATAGCCAGAATTGACCACAAAAGAGAAATAACAAATACATGTTAAATTGTTCTTAAAAGGGTGGTACTGATCAAGAGATGGGTGCATATGATGTTTGGCAGCTGATGTAAGCCGAGCCTTCCCAGGTTTGCCACCTCTTTGATCAATATTCAGATCATGTGAATCAATAAACCATTTGGATGTGCATTGCCCCACCTACAGCCACGCATACCCTTTTCACAAAAGATGTCTTAAGTCCTTTGCATGCATAAACACGAGCATGTGAGCAATTTCTTTTCTGGGCAGGCAAATCTTTAGAGATGTGGCCCATGGCTTTCATTGATCTTCTAAAGCTCATGCATCAATACGTTAAATTGGAAGATCAAACATGGTTGGAGGATACCGTGATATCCCACTTGACATGATCGAGCAAAACCAGCTAGTGAAATTACTCTCTGCAACTCCAATGGCACAGTACCCATGCAAATACTACACTTGCGATTTACCGTCAATTCATTAACCTCGACGACTCCTTCTGACTCCAACAGCGCCCTACCTACACAAAAAGGATACTAATGCTTTATGGTCAATTCATTAACTTAAACCATTCCTTGTGAATACTTCCAATCCATCATCGATTCATTAATCTCAACAACGTCTTGCGACTCCGATGGTGCCACACATATGCAAAAACGATACTTACATTTCATCATCTATTCACTAACCTCGATGATTAATATGCTTTTGTGGACAACCTTCATTGTTTAGGGAATTACTGCTCAATAAAAATGGGGAGGGAGGATAGAGTGAAGGTTACCATATTTCCATTGCAATTTAGATCCAATAATGTATAATATGGCTAGCCTGCTGAATGTTTCCCAGGAAAAAATGATAGCCTGCAACGCGCGCCATGTTGCATTTCCCTGGAGTCCGGAACAGAGAAATGCTTGTTTCAATTACCTGGACAAAATGTCATCATTTGCATTTCTTTTCTCATATTCTTTGGCAGCTCTGCAAGAAACAGAAGAGGTCCCTGTTCATGCATAACATTTAGGATTGTCAGACAATACAACCCCGTCCTTCCTTGGTTGTTTGATGTACTAATAAATAACACCGAAATAGATGGCAATCTTTGCACATAACCGTTTATTTCTGCACCTAAACATGTCAATCTAATGTGTCTTTGCAATGGACATTGTTTAAAATGAGATTGGCTCCTGCTATCCAGTGACATTTAATGCTCAGCGTTAACCCCTAATTGATGATGTATTAAAGGCAAAACACTTGCACATTAAAGGCAAAGAAGCCATAACATACGACTAAGCGCCACTCATAGGCCATCACTGGAAGTTCGCCTCCTGTTCACAGCCACATCAGCAAAGAATTGTGGGCAGACAATGTAGCCCAAACACAAGCCTTTAGCTCTAAACATTTGTCTGTGTCTTACAGAGCAGTGTTATTTTATACATAGCTTAAACAACCCAAGACAGACAGTTCTCAAAGCTGTAGACAACTGTATACCTGGCTTCCCCCGCATCAGGGGTCATCATGACAGTATAGTCTGAGAGCCTTGAGGGTGGAGCATTGGGGCATGTTTGGCAAGCATCAGCAAAGTTATGATGGGTTTAAAAAGGTTTGAGAAAAACCCTTCCGGCCCGAAATGTCCAAGAAGAATAAGTCATGTGAGCCAAGTCACAAATCACACGTGCCCCAGTGCCACACAGAAGCCAAAGCCATCACTGAAGTTAACCTCTCTTCCAGTGTCACATGAGCAAAGTATTGTGGGTACATACATAATATAATGACAAATCTATGGATGTCGACCCTTAATCCCAAGGGGGGAGGCCTTTCTCATGGGGTTGGGGCTGTGCACCCACAGTGCAATAGTCCCCCTGGGGGTGGTGCACCGGGGGAGGAATCCCCCTGTGGGATTAGGGACGACCATGACCATAGAACGCAGCATCCACTCACTCTATTGCCTCCAACTCCTCCTCCAACTTTAAAACCTCCTTCCCCTTCTAAAACACAGCTGACAGATTGTGTTGTCGAGTCAGTCCACCTAATCTAAACGACAACACTGAAAACCTGACTAATACTAACTATCTTGATTGTAACTCTGGAACCAACCCACAAGGCACTATTGAAAACCCAAACAATATAAAGCATTGTGCATGTAGCCAAACTGACCTACTTATTAACATTGAAAACCCAGATAACACAACATATTGTGCATATAGCCAAAATGACCTGCACAACAACGTTGAAAAACCAGATAATATTAAGTATTGTGTAAGTAGCTTGAAAGATGGTACTGTAAAGAAGATGGCCAGGAGTACAAAGACCACTCGCGAGCAACAGAACGAGCAATCCAACTTAAAAAGGCCAGTGATTGGCTCTAAAGAATACATCAATCCAATGCATGAGTTCAAGTTCAGGCTCAAACGAAAGCGTCTGAGATACGTGAGAGAAGGAGAGCCGTCGCCCAAAGAGCGAGAGCCAGAACCAGACGAGAGACAAAGCGCAGAAGGAACAAAAGGTGCGACCAGAGAAGCCTCAGTCTGCAGAGACACTGCACCAACCCAGAGACAGTTGTATACTTGTTAAGAGAGAGAACCAAGGGAATCCAACGGAACAGTGTGAGTCTGGTGCCAACACTCAAAACCGAGAGTGGTGATGGCCATTGCTAGTGGGCCCCAAAGAAATGGGCCCCAAAGAAAACCAACTGGTGCAACATGTGCAGTGGCCAAAGCTGAAGGCCATGGCTAGTGAGCCCCAAAGAAATGGGCCCCAAAGAAACCAATTGGTGCAACATGTGCAGTGGCCATAGCTGATGGCCATGGCTAGTGGGCCCCAAAGAAATGGGCCCCAAAGAAACCAACTGGTGCAACATGTGCAGTGGCCAAAGCTGAAGGCCATAGCTAGTAGGCCCCAAAGAAATGGGCCCCAAAGAAAACCAACTGGTGCAACATGCGCAGTGGCCAAAGCTGAAGGCCATGGCTAGTGAGCCCCAAAGAAATGGGCCCAAAAGAAACTAATTGGTGCAACATGTGCAGTGGCCATAGCTGATGGCCATGGCTAGTAGGCCCCAAAGAAATGGGCCCCAAAGAAACCAACTGGTGCAACATGTGCAGTGGCCAAAGCTGAAGGCCATGGCTAGTAGGCCCCAAAGAAATGGGCCCCAAAGAAACCAATTGGTGCAACATGTGCAGTGGCCATAACTGAAGGTCATGGCTAGTGTGCCCCAAAGAAATGGGCCCCAAAGAAACCAATTGGTGCAACATGTGCAGTGGCCACAGCTGAAGGCCATGGCTAATGGGCCCCAAATAAACCTATTGGTGCAACATGTGCAGTGGCCATAGTTGAAGGCCATGGCTAGTGTGCCCCAAAGAAATGGGGCCCAAAGAAACCAATTGGTGCAACATGTGCAGTGGCCACAGCTGAAGGCCATGGCTAATGGGCCCCAAATAAACCTATTGGTGCAACATGTGCAGTGGCCATAGTTGAAGGTCATGGCTAGGGGGCCCCAAAGAAACCTATGGGCGCAACAATTACAGTGGTCATGGCCTTCTGCTGTGGCTACTGGCCAGGCCCGAACAAAACTGTAACAAAACCCTTGAAATTCAGTGAAAGAACTTCAGCAAGCAGAGAGCTAAGGTGATCAGATTTAACACAACAAAACCCCTGAAATTCATTAATCACATTTTTAACAAGTCTACTTTAACTGTGCGTTACCTGTTGAGCAGTGTATGATCCCAATGACGACATAACTAATGACATCATGGATTGATTTGTTTTATTGTTTTTTTATAATGCGCCTAATACCATACCCGAGTTTGGTTTCTAAGCAGGGATATGGGATTCTAACCTCTGTTGCTCTGCGTTGTTTGGCTGTATATGAATTGTTTGAAATACAATTGACCTTTGCACAATTGACCCAATTGTGAAGGTCAATTGTTACATACATGTGGGGGGAAATCCCTGTGCTATCCTCCTTTCAGAAAACAGGAAGAATGCGGTACATGAGGACCTTTTTCATTATATTTGGTCTTTAATAACAGGCTTAATATAGGAGACCAGTTTCTAAGCGCAAGACTAGGATTCAAACCTGTGTTGCTATGCATCGTCTTGCTTCCAAGACAAACATGTTGCTCCTGAGCTATCCTCTCAGCATCAGTGAAGTCATCCCTAATTACATCATGCATGATATCACTGGTTTAATAAAATTTTGAAATATGACAACTCTGTTTTTTTAACATAACATCCATGAACATATTTTTCACCTGCTATCCTCAATAGCCAGTCTATACCACTACGGCAGTGCCTGGCATGTGCCTTTGCCATACCTACACAACAGCCCAAACTGTTGGCATGGCCGGTGCTTGTTTCGAGTAGGAAGATAGTATTGGACTGTAAGCGGGGTCTGCAAACTGCATGTCTCCTGATGTTTGGACTACAACTCCCGTGATCCCTCACAAGACTATGCTGCCTAAGACAGATGGGAGTTGTCCCATACAAAACACCTGGAGAGCCAGAGGTTGTAGACACCCGGCACTATTACATAGTATTGTACAAAGGTCACACTCAATTATTGGTTAGCTGTGCCCATGCTGGCAGAAAAGGAAGTGGGGTTGTGAAAGGGGCCACCACTGGCAATAAAAAGTGCCTTTGAGACCTGATTGACTACTGTGGTGAAATGGGGCTGCAAACTGTCTCTGGGGGATGGAGAGGGATTAAAGCGCCGAAGCCAGTCTTTTTTAGGTGTGGGTCTAGTTCTGCAATTATCCTCACCAATATTAGGAAAAGGCCCTTGAGTGCCACCGCCTTCACTGCCAGGACTGGTGCGATATTGGTTGTTAATACATCCCAGGACCATGAGCGGGGCGCGGGAGTGAGCCAGAAAGCTGCAACGTGTACCATGGGTGTCCAAGAGTAACATTTTTTGGATGTTGGCATCTGGTAGCTGTTTCACAATAGGTGTTAGGGTAGTTTCAGTGGTGGCCGCCTATCACTGATGCTGCAGAGCCTGTATTTTTCTCACAAAGGAGGCACAAAGGTTAATCCTGGATAAAGGTATTATTTGAGAGAAATATTGTATTGGAGACTGAAGGATATAACGAGCCATTGACTACTTTGAACTTTAGAAGAGCGCCACATGACTCTGCACTGCAGTAACTGATTCAAGAAGCAGCAACGTGAAATGACATGACCTCTGGCCTGCTGTGCTTTTGCAACAGCCCAAGAATGCTTCCCCGTTAGAAACACTGAATCCAGCCCAAATAAGTATAAGTCTGTCTCCGCTTCAGCCACAGGCTCCGCTGGGGGCACTGACCTGTGAATCAGAAGAAACAGCGAGTGCCATGCTTTGATTTCAGGTGAGGGGGGTCGTGTGTGCTCCGATTTCTTCAGAAAAGTCAAAATAAGAGGTAAATAACACTGAGAAATTGCTGACCTTTGTTTTCATGTGCCCTGACCAGACAGCGAAACTATACCACACCTGAAATGACACGACCATCCTATGAAAGTTGAATGCATAACTCAAACACACCAAGGAAACTCCTTTGGGACATTCCAAGAATGTGTTTGTGTGTGAGTATAGATACCAGAAAACCTGGGTTTGCACTGTACAAACGAAAAGCGGTCCATTATGAATCTGTACTGTTGTATACCCCTGTAAAGCGCTCCATTATGCATCTGTACGGTTGTACACCTCTTTAAAGCACTCGGTTATGCATCTGTATTGTTGTATACCTCTGTCAAGCACTTGGTTATGCATCTGTACTGTTGTATACCCCTGTCAAGCACTCGGTTATGCATCTGTACTGTTGTATGCCTCTGTAAAGCGCTCCATTATGCATCTGTAATGTTGTATACCCCTGTAAAGAACTCGATTATGCACCTGTGCTGTTTTATGCCTCTGTAAAGCACTTGGTTAGGCATCTGTACTGTGGTATACCCCTGTAAAGTGCTCCATTATGCATCTCTGTCATTGTATACCTCTGTAAAGCATTTGGTTATGCATCTGTAATGTTCTATACCTCTTTAAAGAGCTCTGTTATGTATCTGTATTGTTGTATACCTCTGTAAAGCACTCGGTTATGCATCTGTACTGTGATATACCCCTGTTAAGTGCTCCAGTATGCATCTCTATCGTTGTATACCTCTGTAAAGCACTTGGTTATGCATCTGTACTCTTGTATACCTCTATAAAGTGCTCCGTTATGCATCTGTACTCTTGTATACCTCTGTAAAGTGCTCTGTTATGCATCTATATTGTTCTATACCTCTGTAAAGTGCTCCATTTTGCATCTATATTGTTCTATACTTCTGTAAAGTGGTCCATTTTGCATGTATATTGTCCTATACCTCTGTAAAGTGCTCCATTTTGCATCTATATTGTTCTATACCTCTGTAAAGTGCTCCATTTTGCATCTATATTGTTCTGTAAAGTGCTCCATTTTGCATCTATATTGTTCTATACCTCTGTAAAGTGTTCCATTTTGCATCTATATTGTTCTATACCTCTGTAAAGTGCTCCATTTTGCATCTATATTGTTCTATACTTCTGTAAAGTGCTCCATTTTGCATGTATATTGTTCTATACCTCTGTAAAGTGATCCATTTTGCATGTATATTGTTTTATACCTCTGTAAAGAGCTCAGTTATGCATCTGTACTGTTGTATTCCTCTGTAAAGCGCTCCGTTATGCATCTGTATTGTTGTACACCTCTGTAAAGCGCTCTGCTATGTATCTGTAGTGTTACCTACCTCCCTAAAGCGCTCCGTTACTTGTCGAAGCCCGGTCCGTGCTCAGTAAATACCATAATAATAATAATAATAATTATACAGCGGGTGCCTACCCGACTGTGGTTGAATGAAGCGTATCCACCGCTCTTGGAAATGGCTGTGAATTTGAAGCATAAAGCGGGTGGGGGCATTAGGTAGAATTGCAGTCAGCTGTTGTTCCTGAATCACAAAGAGTGGCAAAACGTGGCATTCTAAGGAGGTACAATACCTCCCTGACCCAGGGTGCAGTTCCGTGGCCCTCGTCAATACATTCATGATGTACACCATTTACCCTTACTATCGAAACAGCAAGCACCTCTGCTAAAGCCCAGTCAGGGTTACTCATAAAGGGACCGGTTTGACTAGGCCACACATGGCTTTGCAAGAACCTATGTGAACAACACTTGTGTACGAGTGCGATAGAAATAAAATATCAATAGCGGGAGACTCTGAAAGGAAGGGGAAGATCCAAAGCCACCCCTAAAACTAAGGGTTCTTGAGAGGGTCTCAATTCTTGCCCCCCTTGTGCCAGCATGCTTCTGTGTAGACCACTATTACCTCCAGTCTTGCCTCCAGTGTCAGAAAAACGACAGTGACTTTCAGAGCTCGGGCAATTATCAGAAGGCAAGGAAAGCCATCAAAGAGTGGAGGGCAGAAGCATCGCTGACCACTGCGGTAATCGGCAGCAGAGAAAGACAGCCATCGATGGGACGGGAAGCAGACGCGCTGAGGTGAGGTGTCTTGAAGTGCTGCACGCATTGTTAGGGGCAGGGCTGAGGAAGGAAGATGGAAGGGAAGTGACGTGGAAGCGGGAGGACGGTTGAATCAGGGAACGTTTGAGTAAAGACGTTTGCCCCCCAGCCTCTCTGCTCGCGTCTTACTTGGGGGTGAAGAGCCACAGTGGGGTAATACATCGATGCAGGTCCAGCAGAGGTCCCATGGAGTCATGGAGTCATGCCACAACTGGAGGACGACAGAGCTTTGTGAAAGGGAGAGAGAGAGAAATCGCGTCTATAAGCAGCCATGGCACGAAGCTTGCAGAACTGCTGAATAAAGCCAGCAAGTCTTTAGCACAGCCCAGAGGCCCCCTACACCAATGGGGACAAAAAAGGGAGAAAGACCCCACTACCCCTGAAAGAACCGACTGGGCAGCACCTTGGAACAGAGTTCAGCAAGCCAAACATGAACAGGCTTCCCAGGCCACCAATGCCCGTATGCGGCAAGCCTGCTCAGAAAAAGTGCCTGGGACTTAGACCACTAGTCATGATTTTCCAAATCACACAAACCATCAAGTGTGGGTTATTCGGGTGAGGTCAGAGGTGGAGGACGACCAAGAGACCAGCAGGTGAGAGGAAAGAGCGGTAGACTGCGGAGGCAATTTGTGAAGCAGGTGACATATCGGCTAGAGACAAGAGGTTCTGTATTGTGCTTGTTTGTGCGGTGAGTGTGTAGAAAATGTAGTGTAAGGAGTGATTGTGAAGCAGATGTTACTGGGTGAAAGGAGGTTGTTTGAGTAGGGTGGAGGGAGAAGTAGAAGGAAGATAGGAGTAGAGGAATGTGTAGTGGTATAATGCTAGTGTGGAGGGAGGAATAGAGTGAGTGGAGGGAGTAGTAGTGTAGAGAAGGGAGTACATTTGGAGGAGGTAGTATTGTGAAGTAAGGAGGTGGAGGTTAAATCTAGGAGGAGCGATATCATCGAACGGACTGATGATTTGGGGGAGCAGTGAGGCAGAGTGGAGAGTAAGAGTAGAACAGGAAGAGGTAGGAGTGAGCATGTTCGAGCCGGAGTCAAACAGGGTATTTGCAAGGCGCCTTCCAAGAACACTAACCACTGGGTAGTGTACGTAAGGTCCATGAGGGAGCATAGTGAGATAAGGCGATCGGTCTGTAGCGCATTTGCGTTAGCAGAAGATAGAAATAGATAGGGGTCAATCTTTAGTTTCTACTAACCTGGGGTCCGGCACACCTGGGACTTAGGGTAGATGGGCGACAAGACAAAAGACGGCCCTAGGGCCAGCAGTAACTTCAATAAACACCCTTGAACCACCTCCAAGACTGGGAGTAATTCTTGAGCCAACTGTAACGCACCTCCCATGGTCCTTCGCCTTAGTCTATGATGGATAGGGCTGATGGGACCTGAAGCCCAAAACGTCGGGAAGGCCACATTATCACTAACCATACGGGGCCCAGATTGACCTGGGCTGTGCACAGAAGGTCAGGGTAAAGGTGTACTGGGAGAATTGGACATTCATATCGCTCTTCCTGGTGCATGTGGGTTAGACCTCAAGCGAGCAACCTAAACGCATTTGGTGACGGGAAGAACGTTCTGGTAATTTTCAGTTCTCCTCTGACCAAAGCAAGTTTGGCAGAGACCAAGGATATTCGCGATTGGTGAACTCTTACGCATTGATCTCAAAGCCACGTGCTTCTTAAAACATCAAAGGCGTGGTGCACAATGTCTGAATCCTCTTGAAGTCATGGCCAGCTCTGCCACACGCTAAGATGATTTCAATGTTTTGTCAGTTGTCTTCTGAGCATTTATTGAAATTTAGCCGCAGCATCGTGTGAGCCCGTAGACCAATTTGTTTCCTAATTTCCCCACGGACCAGCGCTTCAGAAGAGGTCCGTAGCGTGGCAATTCTTGAGCCAGACAGAAAAAATAGTCTCCTACTGTTCTTTGCAGCAGTTAAGACACATGTTCAAGAAAACAATAAAATATGGTCTGCGCCAACAACTTCTGGAGAAATCTGGAGAAGGTCGAAGACACAGGTTCAGTGCAAGTCATCATGGTGTACATTCCAGAGCAGGAGTCTCCATCCTGCAGAGCTCTGGGTGTTGTGAACTATGACCCCCAGGATCGCTCACCATATAAAAGCTAGCCACTTATAGGAACTATGGTCCACAACTTCTGGAGTGCCAGGTTTGCAGGCACCTATTCCAGAGCCAAAAATGCGGTCCTTGGGCATTTTGTTAGCAAGGAGTGGCATTCCGAATCCTGGTCCACCATAACCCTCTTCCCATTGTTCAGTTCCTCGCCAGAAGAACAAGAAATATATCCATAGACACCAATCTAGGGAGGAGCTGAGAGGCTAGTCGGACAACCGGGTTTCTTGGGTATATATCGCACCTACTTTGATAAATCCCAGAGATTCCATTTGCCTCAAAGTGTACTTGGCCTACGCATTAAGACACTGTGGCATTACGTATATAGGTTATTGCTGAATATCCCCGGTCGTCTCGCTCTAAGACCAAATGCCATATGTGTCATGAAGACTGGATCTAGGATGACCGAATGGCTTTTCAAAGCATGTTGAGTAGATAATGGACTGCAAGTAGAGCTCTTCTCTGTGGACTCTGGGGTCTACACTAATGAAGATCGGGGTTGATTCTGCTTTACGAGCACATCGTTGGTCTTCAAAAGTAAGCCGAGTGTTACGGAGCAGGTAAATTAAGGCACGTACAAGTCAGCCGCTGCAACGATACTGGGGATTGTCTGGTTGGACAGCTGAATGACTGATCCATTGAGAGGGTCTTCAGAATGAAAGATTACGGGCACTAGAATTTCTCATCATGAATTATAGAAAACATTTCTGTGTTCAGAACCCAAGAGAGAGGCACTCGCCAATCGGTTGGCCATGAATATTGGAAGAGTCCACAAATACCCTCCTGCGTTCTCTTCCGGCTATTCTTTCTGTCCCCCGGATCTGGGTCTACCACCATCTTTTCCTCAGCCTCCACCCTTTGCTCTCCCCCTTGTATCACCGCAGCTGCACTATGGGGCCCACCCCGCGCCCCACAGGATGCCCTCAGCCATGCTTACCCATCGGCATTCTCTGCTGCGGCCTCTTCTTCCTTGTTCTACCCTCTTTCGTCACAACCACTGAAATAGTAAAGGGACTTAGTCTATTTATTATTTCAAGTACCTCCATCTTGTTTGGCAATTTTTTTGTAGCATTTGGGCTCACTTGATAGGCGCAGGGTCCATTTCTACATGTGATTAATTCCCTAGAGGAAAACATAGCCGCTAATAGCTAACACTCCCGTGTTCGGGGCAGGCAGGGCTAGGAACAGCTCTGACCATTCACGAAGGCCCTTTCTTTGCACGCTGGGTCTCTGTGTTCGGTGTCTGTTCTGTGGCAGCCATGCACCCTGTAAAATGTGTACTCAACGGGTACTACGCTTCTGCATTTTGCGCTCTCGTTTTAGTACTAGGTTCAAATGTTATAGGTGTGAGGTATGGAGTGAACGGAGGATAGCACAGGGGCAAAGTGCTGGTCTTGGAAGCAAAATTGCTGCGTTATAAAAAACAAATAAAAAATCTGATTTCTATCATTGGACTTACAGACTGCAAAGGACTTGGAACCGCAATACAGAGACACTGTACTGCTGCTGTTGCGCCAGTGCAAAAACGAATTGAAGCGCTATATATTTGAAAATATCAAATTTTTGGACTGGTGCAGAAAGTGCATTGTGCCGATACAGTGTCTGTGATACGCGTATGCACAAAGGGCCGTAATAGTCTTTCGCTTTATGCATTTAAATCAGAAAGGATATTGCTGCTCTCATTTTTTTCCACCACCCTCTCCTCGCTGTTTGACGAGTGGTCCATTAAGGCTGGGTGGAGGGGATATAAAAATGTCCATTGTGTGCTTGAGACCCTCTAGAAGTGATCAGTGGTGTGGCTTGGTACATCAAATGTAATGCTAGTGATCCCAGTATGGAAACACAGTATTCCCGTTAGCCTGCCTTGGCTCTCTTTTAAGCTAGCTCATTAGCCACTAATGATGTGTTTTTTTCAGTTTCTGCGGCGGAAGCTTCCACTGTGCAAAATACAGGAGCCCTAACTCACTTTATTTGCTGAAGCAGAATTTCTGAAGCCCCGGTAAGTCTTCGCCCGGACATATTTAAATGCAAATGCCGGAATGCGCAGGAATATCCATATTTAATATTCCCCCCATCCCCGGCATCGACGCAAGCAGAAGAATCTCAGAATAGAGGCCCCGTGGCGGGTTTATGCAAATCACCCACAGGATAAACTGTAAGACCCTGATCTTTTATCTGAACGCACAGGAACTTTTCCCCCCTGATGTGCTTGATGCTTGTTCTACAAAGTCCACTCAACTGCGTCAAGCTAGTGCGCTGTGGACCGACTCCCTTCTTCAGGGCACAGGAAGTTATCCGTGCAAGAATAAATCAACATTGTAATTGAGAGCTCGTTTACGTGATTGTGTCCAGCTCAACATAGCATTCAGGTCCACAGGAAGCTTATGGGAAATCGTATTTGGGATGCACCAAAAGAATATCAGAGTGGGGCTTTGTCACTGATGGCTTCACGTCATTTCATCATTGCATACGTCTTTGCTTGAGCTGTTCCTAGAGGTCCTTTACTCAGAACAGTTTCGCAGCAGGGGGAATTTACGTAGACAATTAAGTCATTGCAATTTGTGAAATAATATCATCCCGGCAGAGTGATTAACAAATTCTAGTAAGGACCATGTCCACAGGGGAGGACCATGTCAACAGCCAACCCCCCTGTCCTGCTTGCCCTTAGACAGGCCTGCCTCTCGACCGCTCAACATCGCCTAGGATAGTTCAAGCTCACTCTTCTTGCTTGGCACTTTCCAAACACCTGCCACATTTCTGGACTACTAGTGGTCCTACGCCACACCCTTGACTCTAGCCCATTGATGGTCTTGACCCTATCACTCCCTCCCAATAGGTTTCTCAGTGCTGTCCATCCCCCTCCTTACTACACGTACCCCGCTCACCTTCCTCACCTCACTGCGCAAGCCTCAACCCTCATTGAAAAGGGGATTTGTGAACTATCAGCTCCTCCTCCAACGATTGCAGCGTGTCATCAAACTTGGGCAGAACTGTTTGACTTGTGCGTTTATTGCCACAGCAAAATTATTGAAATTGGATTTCTCTGGTTGGATTGCTGTCTGAGCCGGAGAAAGCATGATCTTTCAACCTTGGTGGCGGGATACGGCCTCTTCCAAGACCCTTTCAAACTTGCTGCCGCCCATTGTAAGGCAGGTGGTACAAGGAACTTCTGCCACAGTCAGCGGCCGCAGCTCTCCTCGCCCAAGACCCGTCTCCCGATGCTGGAGCTCGAAAGGTTGTGGCAAGCCCACCACCCGCTTCAGAGGTAGTGCGACTAGCCGGAACCCCAAGGGGTGGGTCACGTTGCGTTCCCATTTCCTTCACCCCAATGCTGGACGTTCATGCCTGCCATTGGCAGGAACAGACCACAGGGTGGCGCAGGATAATTGCATGCGATGAGGTGCTCATGAATTTCCAACCCAGGCCACACTTTTTGTAATGTTCTAAATCAGAGAGCGCGTTGGGGGTCGATTCACAAAGGAAGGCAGCTGCACGTATCACGCATGGCTATGCGTGCACTTAAATTGCAACGTGCATCGTATTCATTAAAGAAGCACAGCTCGTGCATTGCAGGAGTCAATTACGTTTTCTTAAAACCCGTGACCTCTGACCTCCTGCAGCCACGCTCTGCGCGTCACAGCAAGGAATGCTCTTCCTCGCCCGTATTTCGACCCCTGCCTCTAAACCCCTAAATCACTTGCGGCGTTAGCTGCTGCATTTAGCACGTGTTTATTTATTTATTTATTTTCACTCGGGCAGTGGGGCTTCGCAGAGCGTGGAAGGGCGCAGGACAGTGGGGTCAACGCATCTGTAAATGCTCGCGAGTAGACACGCCTGCCCCACCTTGGGGGGTGTTGCCTTTCCCGCCAGCCCCACTGCCACGCTCCCAGGGATGCCCATGTGTGCAGGTGCGTTAGTAGGCCATGCTTGCATGTGGCGTGCGCATGCGTACAGTCTAATCTTTGCCAGGTGCCAGTCACTCTTACACTCGGGAACAGCTTTGTGAATTGGGGCCAAACTATAGGAAAAATCACAGAAGTGTTCAGTTCTAAATGGTTTTGGTTCTGGTTAGGCTTGCCAGTATTCATTAAAGCATGTCATTTGGAAATGGCAACAAATAAAAGTCAGTCAAATGAATAAAGGCTTATTAAGTTGTAAAAACAAGGTTTTGTAAAAGAATGATGCCTTTACTTGTCTTAAGAGTATCTTTTGAACCTAGATAGCTGACTGCACACACAAGGAAACACGAGCATGTATTTCCAAGCTCTGAGGCGCTGCTGCCAATCAGCGCCCAAATGCATCAGGTCCAGGACCAGGTCCGTACAACGCCCCAAGATAACCCGCTGATGCGGGCGTTCAGATCTCGCCCTGCAGAAAGCGGGGCCTTCGCACGTGCCCTGATTGAGATCAGCTTCTAAGCGCAGGACCGGGTGACGAACCCATGCTGCTCAGTGTTGTCTTGCTTCCAAGACAAGCATGTTGCCCTGCCGCGAGATATCGGCAAAGAGGACTGCATGCAGTAGGATGGCTGAACATCAAGGCTTAGCCAATGAGAGCTCAGCTAGCTTGCGTACCCGAGTGTCTGGCATGTGTGAGATACTCGCATGTGCATCGAATGCCTGCCTCTATGCGGGTGAAGGGATGTGGGAAGCACTCCACCCAAGGTGGGTGGTGCCCCATACATTTCAAGCGACCAGCCTCACATGTCCCATGGCCTCTAATGCGGTTTTTACATTTCCACGCCAATTTCATGATGGGAATGTAAATATTGTATAGAAGCATTCAGGTTGCGTAAGAGAACTCTATTCTGGGCACTAATTGACCGTACAGTGTACTCCCAGCTATGCCTTTTCACAGAAACTAGCCTCTACCTTGACCCCGTCCAATCTCCCAGATCCCTACGTGGAACTGAGTCATCCCTAGTCTCCATCTGGGATGATCTCAAGGGAACCTCAGACTCTGAAGGTTGTGCCGCACTAATCCTTCTCGACAGCAATGCGTCCTGTGACACCACTGACCGCTGCACCCTCACGGGCAAACTCCACTCACTCGGCCTTAGGGATGAAGGATTGAAGTGGATCTCCTCCTTCCTCTTCAACAGATCCCAAATAATACACACGCCTCCCTTCTCCTCGCCTCCGCACCCCGTCGCCAAGGGAGTACCACAGGGAGCCTCGCTCTCACCCTGCTCTTTACCCTCTACATGAGCCCCCTCCCAGCTATCATCCGCTCACATAGCCTGTCTTGCTAAAACTATACAAATGACACCCAGATAAGCTTTAGGATCCCAAAGGACCCCACAAACATCTGCCCTCCGACCTTCCTTCTTGCCCCTCAAAAATCAACTACTGGATGATAGCCAACCACCTCCATCTCTACCCTGGAAAATCTGAAATCATGATCTGTGGGAAGACTGTCCACTTCCACCAACCCACCCCTTGGCCACCCTCCCTAGGCCCTCCACCCCTACCTCCAACACAGTAAAGATCCTTGAATGCACCATGTACACAGATCTGACACTATGACATCACAACAAGTGTCAGAATCCTACCATCTACATCTACGCACCCTCAGACATATCTTCCCCTACCTGACCTTATCACACAAAGTCGCTGCAATCACAGCCATCGTCCTCTCTCTCCTAGACTATGCAAACTCCCTATACCTGGGCGGCAGCCTATACCTCAACTTAGAAAACTCCATTAAGTCCAAACACTGCAGCCAGGGTCCTTCTGGGCATAGGCCCTAAAGAACACATCACACCCACCCTCTGTGTCCTTCACTGGCTACCGATCGGGCATCAGCCAAACTTTCAAGGCAATGTGCATCACCCAGCATGCTCTGCACAACTCTGACCCAGAATATCTACAACATAGGCTCACCTCCTACAGAGCCACCAGAGACCTGCGATCAAGCACTGCTCTCCTGCTCGTCATCCCAGTCGCAAGAATATGGGTATTCTTCTGCGTGTAATCGTTCTGCGTCCAAGCCCACACCATATGGAACTATATCCCTTTTAGCATCTGACACATTGACGATCATCTCACCCACTGGAAGGCCCTCAAACCTGGCATTTCCCTTCTTCATCTTGACACACCTAGTCTGCCTCCTGGGTGTACCACGAGACAGGCGGCAGGGGCTCTGATGAGTTACATGACGAGACAAGACAGTACTTAGCACACACAGAAGGGATTCCAGTCGATCCGCATGACATGATCTGAATACACTCATCACATCTACATGTCAGCCATGACTCCCTGTTTCGTATCCCACTCCATCTCAATGGAAGATAGCCATATCCCTCCCGGGGCACGGCTACCCGCCTGCATACATCTGCAATAACCCACTGCTCAAACTCACATCGAACAACACCTCTGCCACTAGAATGCAGCTAAGTCCCACGAAGAATTTGGTCCAGCTCGGCACATAACCAGTCTCCTTGACTCGCCTACCCTCCCAACAGTTGATCACAGCACCCATCCACTAGCCAGATCTCCATGGGTCGCTACCCTCCTGACAGTCTATCACAGCACCCATACACTAGCCAGATCTCCATGGGTCGCTACCCTCCTGACAATGTATCACAGCACCCATACACTAGCCAGATCTCCATGGGTCGCTACCCTCCTGACAGCCTATCCTATCACAGCACCCATCCACTAGCCAGACCTCCATGGGTCGCTACCCTCCTGACAGTCTATCACAGCACCCATACACTAGCCAGATCTCCATGGGTCGCTACCCTCCTGACAATGTATCACAGCACCCATACACTAGCCAGATCTCCATGGGTCGCTACCCTCCTGACAGCCTATCCTATCACAGCACCCATCCACTAGCCAGACCTCCATGGGTCGCTACCCTCCTGACAGCCTATCACAGCACTCATCCACTAGCCAGATATCCATGGGTCGCTAACCTCCTGACAGCCTATCACAGCACTCATCCACTAGCCAGATCTCCATGGGTCGCTACCCTCATGACAGCCTATCACAGCACTCATCCACTAGCCAGATCTCCATGTGTTACTACTCTCCTGACAGCCTATCACAGCACTCATCCACTAGCCAGATCTCCAGGGGTCACTACCCTCCTGATACTGCTTCATGCACCCATCCACTAGCTAGATCTCCAGGGGTCACTGCCCTCCTGACAGCGTATCACAGCACCCATCCACTAGCCAGATCTCCATAGGTCACTACCCTCATGACAGCCTATCACAGCACCCATCCACTAGACAGATCTCCAGGGGTCACTACCCTCCTGACAGCGTATCACAGCACCCATCCACTAGCCAGATCTCCATAGGCCACTACCCTCATGACAGCCTATCACAGCACCCATCCACTAGCCAGATCTCCATGGGTCGCTACCCTCCTGACAGCGTATCACAGCACCCATCCACTAGCCAGATCTCCATAGGTCACTACCCTCATGACAGCGTATCACAGCACCCATCCACTAGCCAGATCTCCAGGGGTCACTACCCTCCTGACAGCGTATCACAGCACCCATCCACTAGCCAGATCTCCATAGGTCACTACCCTCATGACAGCCTATCACAGCACCCATCCACTAGACAGATCTCCAGGGGTCACTACCCTCCTGACAGCGTATCACAGCACCCATCCACTAGCCAGATCTCCATAGGTCACTACCCTCATGACAGCCTATCACAGCACCCATCCACTAGCCAGATCTCCATGGGTCGCTACCCTCCTGACAGCGTATCACAGCACCCATCCACTAGCCAGATCTCCATAGGTCACTACCCTCATGACAGCGTATCACAGCACCCATCCACTAGCCAGAACTCCAGGGGTCACTACCCTCCTGACAGTGTATCACAGCACCCATCCACTAGCCAGATCTCCATAGGTCACTACCCTCATGACAGCCTATCACAGCACCCATCCACTAGCTAGATCTCCAGGGGTCACTGCCCTCCCAACAGCCTATCACAGCACTCATCCACTAGCCAGATCTCCAGGGGTCACTACCCTCCTTACAGCGTATCACAGCACCCACCCACTAGCCAGATCTCCATGGGTCGCTACCCTTCCAGCAGCCTATCACAGCCCGCATCCACTAGCTAGATCTCCATGGGTCGCTGCCCTCCCGACAGCATATCACAGCACCCATCCACTAGCCAGATCTCCATAGGTCACTACCCTCATGACACTGTATCACAGCACCCATCCACTAGCCAGATCTCCAGGGGTCACTACCCTCCTGACAGCGTATCACAGCACCCATCCACTAGCCAGATCTCCATAGGTCACTACCCTCATGACAGCGTATTACAGCACCCATCCACTAGCCAGATCTCCAGGGGTCACTACCCTCCTGACAGCGTATCACAGCACCCATCCACTAGCCAGATCTCCATAGGTCACTACCCTCATGACAGCCTATCACAGCACCCATCCACTAGCTAGATCTCCAGGGGTTGCTACCCTCCCGACAGCCTATCACAGCACTCATCCACTAGCCAGATCTCCAGGGGTCACTACCCTCCTTACAGCGTATCACAGCACCCATCCACTAGCCAGATCTCCATGGGTCGCTACCCTCCTGGCAGCCTATCACAGCCCCCATTCACCAGCCAGATCTCCATGGGTCGCTACCCTCCTGGCAGCCTATCACAGCCCCCATTCACTAGCCAGATCTCCATGGGTCGCTACCCTCCTGACAGCCTATCACAGCACTCATCCACTAGCCAGATCTCCATGGGTCGCTACCCTCCTGACAGCCTATCACAGCACTCTTCCACTAGCCAGATCTCCATGGGTCGCTACCCTCCCGGCAGCCTATCACAGCCCCCATCCACTAGCCAGATCTCCATGGGTCGCTACCCTCCCGACAGCATATCACAGCACCCATCCACTAGCCAGATCTCCATAGGTCACTACCCTCATGACACTGTATCACAGCACCCATCCACTAGCCAGATCTCCAGGGGTCACTACCCTCCTGACAGCGTATCACAGCACCCATCCACTAGCCAGATCTCCATAGGTCACTACCCTCATGATAGCGTATCACAGCACCCATCCACTAGCCAGATCTCCAGGGGTCACTACCCCCCTGACAGCGTATCACAGCACCCATCCACTAGCCAGATCTCCATAGGTCACTACCCTCATGACAGCCTATCACAGCACCCATCCACTAGCTAGATCTCCAGGGGTTGCTACCCTCCTGACAGCCTATCACAGCACTCATCCACTAGCCAGATCTCCAGGGGTCACTACCCTCCTTACAGCGTATCACAGCACCCATCCACTAGCCAGATCTCCATGGGTCGCTACCCTCCTGGCAGCCAATCACAGCCCCCATTCACTAGCCAGATCTCCATGGGTCGCTACCCTCCTGGCAGCCTCTCACAGCCCCCATTCACTAGCCAGATCTCCATGGGTCGCTACCCTCCTGACAGCCTATCACAGCACTCATCCACTAGCCAGATCTCCATGGGTCGCTACCCTCCTGACAGCCTATCACAGCACTCTTCCACTAGCCAGATCTCCATGGGTCGCTACCCTCCCGACAGCCTATGACAGCACTCATCCACTAGCCAGATCTCCAGGGGTCACTACCCTCCTTACAGCCTATCATAGCCCCCATCCACTAGCCAGATCTCCCTGGAATCTAGGCCAATGCGAGCAAACAAATCTACCACCCTGGTGTCTTTCCAAATTGAAACTCACCAGTGTCAACAAAACATTTGCAAACCTAAAGCTCATTTCTGCCAAGGCATGGAAACAAATTGATAACCACTAAGTGTTAAAACAAATCAATTACACCTTCACTGGTCTAAGTAAATAAAAACAATTGTCAACATTTTCAAATTCATTTTCAGAAAGCACATTTGCCACAAAACTGTAAATAAGAATGTGTTTTCCGAGCACCCCCAGGCAGCATTTAGCACAAAATGAGCCACTTGGAACAGGTCCCATCACAACACAAGGACCCCAGATTGAACGGCTTCTTTGAAGATAGCACAATTGCCATGAATGCATGCATGTGTGTTGAATAATAAGATGTGTGATGATAAATGCACAGTCGAGCTGGGGCTGCTCTATAAATAATGGCTGCTACCCTCTGGGTAATTAATCATGGAAGAAGAAACCGCTCTCTTTCTCGGTGGATCTTCGTCATAGCCATGCGTCAACGCCGCACCGCTGTGATATTTATGCACGGCGCAATGTCGAGCTGAACGCAGCATGCTGCTCGGTGGATGCTTATCCGCACGCTACGCTCGTGTTAATGGTGCCCGGAGCACGTTCTTCATTACGCTGAAGGGTAGCCATTATTCTTGCCGCCGATTATGCCGGGAAGAACTTACGAAAAGTGGCAGGAAAAAGTTGAAGATAAACTTGAAGGCATCATGCTCGGTGGCAGTGGATACCGTTGAGCAAAGACCGGTGCGCGGATCTCTGGTGTTGTATGGGCAAATTACACCATACTACCCATGCTGCCATGTGATCCTGCGATTGCTACCCCGTCCGCCGACTAACAGAATACATTATAGGGCAACAAGCAGAACGCAGGTGGAGAGGTTAGGAAGTTTACAAAAAAAGTAGCCCAACGCTGTCAAACGCTCTGGAATCCAATTAAATTCTGTCTATGATGGTGTCCCCTGCTGGCTGGTGTCGTTTTGAATTGCTGAACAAAGGCCGATTGCACCACTTTGTCACCCCAGATCAGGGTCTACTTTGGCCCAAGGGCCTCGGGTATTTCAGTTTATGGTGGAAATCAAATACGGAAATCTGCTCCTATGAGGTCAGCGATGGAGTGAGAGGCCACAAGGCAACTTGAATAGTCTAGATTTGGGAAATTATGTGCATTTTAAGGCTATGAGGTCACTTTAGCACGCAGGGTTTATTCTTATTGTTAATTATTAATCATAAATTGTAATAGTGCATGGAAATTGTTATTGACCTCTTCTCAGCCAATCAGAATGTTTACATTGCAGTCAATAACTACTTGTATTGAATTTGTTTCATTGAAAACTTTTTCACCTAATGTAGATTAATGACACTTTTCACCGAAAATGTGTATACCGAATTTAGCGATTTGTTTCTTTTTTTAATTGGGGGGTTCCCCGCCAAAATCCTGTTTCAGCCCTTAAAAAAAATATCCAAATGTTTGGGGTGTTTTCATTTTGTTGTTCAGGGGGTCTGCCCCAAAGCCCCCGTTTTCCAAATGTAACCCTTTACCCCAACCAAACATACATACATATATTTTGGATAAGAAAATAAATTTCAATGAAAATACTGTATACCGATTATTGGTGCTGCCCACCGTGATCCACCCGATTACATTTTGTTTATGACAGTATTTTTCACACTGTATGTTGTTGAAAAATCTTAATAAAAAGATACGTTGAAAAAAAAGAATGAACGCATTTGGTTTTGTGACAAGCGGAGGAATCGGAAAAATGTCCAAGCCCAGCTAGGATCCAGTTCCTTCTAGTCACACCTGGTTAGATTTGATTAGACTTGAAAAGCACCCTTACTCAGTTGTTCAGCTGTCAGGAGATTGGCTAAAAGAACATCTAATTCCTGGGGAAATCTTCATTTTAAGTTACTTGTGGCCTGTATTTAGTATTTAAAAAATTGTATTTATTTTCATGCGTCACTTCTTTTAGAAACTATTTCAGAATTCGTCTTTATCCTTCCTGTGTTGAGCTGGTCAAAAATAGCCATATTTGTCCGGGATGGGCGATATTTGGGAACGGCCATTTTGCATTTTCAGTCTGCAGCAGCTGCAGGTTTGGGGCGATTATCCTTTACCACGGGGGCACCCATCTTGAATGATTGAAGTTGCAAAGTAAGCTGGGTGCAGTGACGCCTAGTGGCCAGTCAGACGTTACTCTTCAAGAAGGCCATAAGGGCGAGGTGGGAGGGACCTCCAAGGACATCTTAACTGAATGTTCTGGGGGACCAATGGAAGAGAAGAAAATGTAATTGTTTGCTATTTTGGATTCGGCCATTTTAGGATGCAGTTACCCCAATACCACGCCTCAAATACCTCAATCGCATGTCTGGATGCCTAAGTGATTTGCCCATGCAAGATGAAAGCGGCTTGCCCCGGACCAACGTGCCACCTGACACTGTGAAGCTCCAGTGCACATGTCCAATTTCTTGCAGTCCTCATGCTTCGCCCAGCAAGGTTCCGCTGCGGCGATAGTGCAAGACGCGGTCCCAAGGTGGAATTTCTGTACAACATGCACATGCTGCAAAAGAACTGTACGCTAGCGAATAGGAGGGTGTGTTGTCTTCTGTGTACAGTGCACCAATTAAAGCCCTGCATTTCAGATAATTCAATGTATTTAATACTCGTTGGTCAAAATCAAACCAGTGCTGACGGAGAAGTGCAGGATACCCGATATCGTACACGATAAATCGTGTTAGCCCGCTGAAATTATGATTTCATTTTTCTATGGCAAGATCTTTTTTAAACTCAGGGTGGTTTGCAGAGCTAATCTATCAGTGTCATTTTATATAAAAATTTCAATTTAAATGCAGGAGAACACAAACGTTAGAATGTCCATGCTGTGGGTCCCTTGCAGGCAATTTTAAACCTTCAATGAGGGGAAGCGGTGAAGAAAAGATCAAAAGCATGACAATGTCACTTCCGCACTTTCATTTTGTCCTCCGTCTCATAAAAAACTGGAAATACGCGTTGCAGGCAGTGTTTACTAACGGTGACCAGGTGAAACACTGAGGCAAACACTTGTGATGAATCCTATGGAGTCATCACTAATTCCCTGACTTGTCCCTCCTCCCATGTGGCCAGGGGACGGCAGCCATTACCTTATTCTGACCTTGGGGGTGGTAAAATGAGGGAGGATCACATGGGGGGAGATGGCTGTCAGGGGAAGGTGGGGACTTCACCAGATGAGACGCAGTATTCTCCCCATCCTACTGAAGAAGATCTTATAATACACCAGTTCTTGATGGCTTGTTGTCGCCCAAACACATCGCCCAACAATGTCCCCTTATCATGAAAATCAGAAACCCCTTCCCTCAAGTCACTCTAACCAAACCTCCATGTGTACCTACAACATTCGCAACACACAGAAAATATCTTTCTGTTTCTGACATTTCTGCATGTGAAGTTTTTAGCATCATGTTGGAAATCCAATTGCATCTATGGACTTCAGCTACCATAAAGCCTCAAGGACTGAGACGAAGAAGAGGAGGGAAGAGTTAGTGCAGATTAAGCAAAAGTCCAAACACCAACGTGCAAACTAGTTGTTCTATTCATACTAGATTGCCCGGGACATTTGAAAATGCCAACCGCAGCATTCACAAGAGCAGTACGGAAGAGTACGGCACAGGAGACGGGTTCTTACTTGTATGCAGTGGCCTGCGAAAGCGAGCTACAGACACTGGCTTAGTGACAGAGAATTGTTGCTAGCCTATCTGAAGGGCAACAGGAGCAACAAGAAGTACAGTGGAGCTCCTGGAGGTATGGTCGAGACAGGAAGCAGCATTCTCCAGTCCTAGATGTAGAAGGAAGCCAGCAAGTAGACGCAGAGCTGGAGGGAATGCCGACGAGACGCCCGTCTTGCCTGGGAAGGCAATCCAGAGAGGAAGCTTCACAGCAGAGGCACGCTGTGAGTTGGGGACACCATGAACCACAAGTGAGTCGGCCCAGAGCCATTGGGGACCACAGGACATACCAACAAACCAGAAAACAAGTGAATGAAGAATTTGAGATTGACATTTTGGACAATATTCAAAAACGATTCCAACACAAGCAAAACCTAATGTTAGATCAAGATTTAAGAGCAAGAAGATTTGAATACCAACCAAAAGTGCATCGATGAAAACTGAATAATTATATATGCATGATGTGCGAGAGTTGAAACAAGTGGTAACCTAAGCAAATACATTAGACAGAACAAAAGCGGATGCTGATGTGATGTATTGAAAGTAGCAGAAGAGCCAATAGGGAAGTCCTTGTAAAGAGAAGCAACCAGTCAATCAATCAATTTCTTTCTTCTAGAGCGTGCTTCGCTAAAGGCATCATGGCACGTACCAGGCTGTTGACATTTGGGGGTGGAGATATACTTGGCAGGGGAGTACACCAGGGGATCTTTAATACCACCAGAGAAGGGATTCCTGGCAGGGGAGTATACCAGGAAACCCATCGAATTTATGAAAAGATTGTCCCATTGTGAAATGATTCCTGGCAGGGGAGTATACCAGGCAATCCACTGAAATTGTGAAAAAACTAACATTGTAGCTGGATACCTGGCAGGGAAAAATACTAGGGCATCTAAGAAGGCCACAAAGAGAGGTCCTGGCCATAAAATACACCAGGCCTTTAAAAACTGTATAAAGAACTTTAACACTTGGGGAAGATACCCAGCAGTGAAGTATACCAGGGGATCTAGAGAACTCCATAAGAGGTTTTCTGGCAAACCTGTATGCCAGGTAGTCCTCTAAAAAAGGGGTGCACACAAGAAGTCCTGGCAGTCAAAACTAATAGACAGTTTTGAGAATTGTGGGAAGAGACCGGTCAGGGAAGTATTCCAGGGGATCTGAAGAACCCGTGAGAAAATTCCTGGCAGAAGCGTATGCTAGGTAATTGTACAGAAGTTGTAAAGAAAAGCTTAGCAGTGTTACCAAATACCTGGCAAGGAAGTTTAACAGGTTGTCTTGAAAGTACACCAACTAAATCTTTATGTTTAGAGAACGAGAACTTTGTGAAGCCAATACAAAGCCATTGCTGTTCAAGAAAGACATTTTTGCTACAAAGGCATTGATGG
The DNA here is from genome assembly GCF_040938575.1 of Ambystoma mexicanum. Taxonomy (NCBI): domain Eukaryota; kingdom Metazoa; phylum Chordata; class Amphibia; order Caudata; family Ambystomatidae; genus Ambystoma; species Ambystoma mexicanum. Next base: position 26,179,593 of record NC_090936.1, read on the forward strand.
ATGCTTTGAAAGATATTGTGTGAACACAAACTTTCTGAATTCAGTATAAAAGCGTTTAGGAATTGTTAAAAAGAGAGACGCTTTTTGGTGATCTCAAGGAACTGTTTTAATGAGACACTTCGGCCATCCTACTACAAACCCAGGGGAAGGGAACTATGCTCTAGTTTTCAAGGATTTCACCTTGGAAAAATACTTTTGAATGTATTCTTCATGGAACACTTTCACTAAACAGATGTCAGAAATATTTTTTTCGCACTCTTAGTTGTTTGCTTCTAGTGTGAGATTCAGTTTAGAGTGTTTTGGAGGCAAGGACGGTTTCTACGTTAGTAATTACTTGACATAGACTGATTCTTGGTTTTAGTTGTTTGGGTAGGGAACCTCCTTCCTTAGGATAGGGCGGCGTTTTTCCAACCCATTTCTTTTAGGTAGAATGTCTGACACTGAGAATACTACAACTTTGTGTCTGCCTCTCATTTCTGACCCCGCACACACCAGAGGAATCCGTTCAATGTATGCCTGCTTGAAAATCTCTTGCAGGCGTACAACGAAACGCACTAGTGAGATGGAGGAGGACTGAATGGTGGGGATCTTCTCCCCGCTCCATGTCCCCCCTCCACACCTTGCCACTGTGCCAAAATGGGGCGGAGCGTTATATGGAGGTGGAAAAACATCCCCCTTCACTTTTCCACCTCCATTTAACATGCTGCCCATTGGGATGCTGAATATTGGGGGACCTCACCAGCACACCAATTCCACAGTGACGTATTTCCTCCCACACGCGTAACACTCAAACAGGTCTCCCACCAGGAAAGCGTTAACCAGTAAGAGTGGCTCAAGGTTTATACTACATGGGAACTGCTACGAAAGAAAGGCCTGACTTACAAATCGGTGTTTCCTTTTGCACGTGTTCCTGCACACGTAAGAATGCAAGAAGAGGTCTTCCTCCTCATTAAGGGCATCAAGATATCTTCTGAGGTATCTCCTTGTTCCTTCGTTGTTCACCTGTCTATCCTAATGGGGTAGAGAGGGAAACAGTCTTCAAGAGCCGATGGACCAGACATCAGGTCAGTGAGGGATCAGGAGAGAGATAGTATAGAAGAAATATTTTAAGTGCTCACTGTTCCATTTCTTGCAAGGCCCTTAATGTTCTTCCGGTGCCTGTTCTCGGAGTTATGCGTTATCCACCACCACGCCCAAGTCTTTTGTGGTAGCTTTGTGTCTGGTGGGGAATTACCCCTCCTCTCCCATCTGTCATATCAAGGTGGGTGGAGGATTAGAGTTCCATAGACGGGTTAGAAAGAATCATGCTATCACCCCTCCAATGCTCCGCAATCCAGTGGCGTTCTTTGGGCACGAGCCTGCATTTGTGAGTGCATTCACGTTTTCATCCAGAATAGATCACACGTTTGGCACCTGAAGAATTGGGGGGTACATGATAAGGCTAAAACATGTAGGCTTGATGATTAGATAACAATTACAACTATTTATGGAGACAAATAAGTAAGAATTGTAATGTGGACAACCAGAATCGCACTCATGGATCCGGCATGCCTTGATTTTTAATTTCACCCTCAATATCTATTGAGGGACTTTAGTATAACCATGATCCTCAATCCCATGTGCAATTTCAGTACTTGTTGACGACAGTGATTCGTCATCTCTTCTCCCAACTTATCCTCATATGGAGGTACTCATTCTGGAATTATAAAGGTCAATTTATAAACAATATGGAGCATTGAGGGGGGCCTGACCACCCCCACAAATCTCCAGTCTCTAACATTCTCATCTGGCTCAAAATTGAAGGCAGAAATTACGCGTCTGCGACAGTCGACATGCATTGACAATCCGTCAACCGTTCATCTGCTCCAAAAAAGCATAATGGTGATTTTACTTGGCGATGACACAGTAGGAACAGAGTCATGGTCTCCCAGATGAGAACTGCTTCAATATTGAAATCTATGAGGATGCGCCATGACTTCAACACTTGGGAGTAGAACACACCGCCCACTGTACCACACATGATGCAAGGTACCATCTAATAGGCCTTCATCACCGAAAACTGGGTATGTGTGAAAATGGGTACGGAAGCTGGGAGACGAGAAGAAGAAGCAGTGATGCAATGCAGTAAGTAGGCTGCGGACGGATGATTACAACATATGCGACAGGGGGATAAAGGGTGGAGGCGCTACGGGAGAAGTGTTCCGCTATAAGGATTTGGTAAACCCTGAGGATTTCCGTATATATGAGGAATTCTGGCAGAAGCATAGGGTTCTTGGTTCTCCAAGATGTCGATGAGCCTTAGAATCACAACTAAAAATGTTAAGTTTTTCTTCACGCCGGAGATCCTAAGGCATTGGGGGTGGGGAAATCTCACCAGAGCGGCTTCATTACAATTGTTTTGGAAGGCAACAGGGAGGGCCGAGCAAGTCGTCTACTCAGTATTAAAGCTCAGAAAGTCTTTGAGAAGTTTGCACGCAGCACAGATTACTAAAGTGGGGCTTTTCTTTGATTGGGAGCCAGCGCGGCCCCCTCAAGGTAGACGTTGCTTATGACATGAACACTTGAGCCCAAAAAAAGACAATGCATTATGAACCCCCTTAGTGACTGTGGGCCCTTTTTTGCTGTTAGCCCTCTCTCTATGGGGCTTTGCAGTAGTCTAAGAGAGAGGTACGTACTTTAACAAGCAACTCTATGCAATAAGTAAAGCGGTGTTGACCGGCAGGGGGGACGGTGGTGGTTAAAACCTTTTTCCTATTGCCTTGACTAACTGGATGAAGCAGAAGGCCCACTAAGGCCCCAAGAACATGTCGGGGTACTTGGTCCCATTTATGCAGCCAGTCGAAAAGCAGAGAAAATTGATTGGTCGAGCCTTACAGAATGAACTCTCTCTTAGATAGAATTTCTTTTGCTGCAGCCATACTTGGACTTTAGCCAAACATTTAATTTATAGAAAAATTAAAGTGGTGGTGTGATTATATTGTATGTAAAATCCTTATCAATATACATTGCATTTTATGTCCCTCTTCTTGATACGAAGGCCGGCGGTTAGGCAGATAGAATTGAAGTCCTCAGTCATCTTGAGTACCCCCCCCCCCTCTTGTGGGTTATCCCAAACATATCAGGCAAGGAATAAGCTCTTAACCGATCAGTCGCAACAACTAGTTCGCCAGAGTGACGTCTTAACATGCACAAAACACAAGGCCAATCAACCGAAAGAGAGTATAAGGCGGAAATGGGCTTTTCAATGAGAATGTGGATTTCTAAGAAGCCGGACGCTATGTCGGCCACTTCCTCTTCCAATCAAAGGCTGGAATAAGTGAAGGTAGACGCATGCAAAGGACCCCAAGGTATAAATCAATCGGTCCAGAAAAAGGGTCCATTTGGGCTGCAAGAGCAGAATGCACTCACTTTGGAAATGGTTCAAAATCATGTTGGGTACAGAGGCGGGAAGACTCTCTTGAAATGTTGGGTGTGTTCCCAATGAAAGGGGGGCGAGTGGTCCCCTTACGCTGTGCAAACATCTACAGCACCGTTTAAACAGAAAAGATTGCTTGTATCCAGGACAATGATCCGTAGGTTGGTCGTGACCTCAGAAATTGACCAGGGTCTCCCAAGAGCAAAAGATTCCATTGCATCTTCCTCTGCCATGTTTTCCCCGATTGGCAAATTTGGAGCGTTGCGACTTGATCCCAGATCCCTGCTAGGGGGGGGGACTGGGGCGCCAATTCAATTAAGTAGATGCAAAGCTTGGCCAGCAAAGCCGTGCACCTGGTCGACCGAGCTTTGAAGGTTGCTCTGTGTAATGTTTCTTTTTTCAAGTGATAATATTAGAGAAGAAAGGCAATTCAATTCCAAACAGCGCACATACGCACTGTGCAACGTAAGCCTGAATCAAGCGGGCTGCATGCCTGCCTGCCTTCGGTGTACCCCAGGGCGCTCCAGGAATTACAACCGAACACCAGCTTGCAGGAATACCAAATTAGGCATGCAACCTTTACAAGAGATCCCTGAAATATTCATGAAGTCAGGAAGAACAGCCCTTGACAGTAACTACAGCACACGTTGGGATTTACAGTGACGAGGAGGTTGGGCGCAGAATGCTGCCTGCCAAACAAAAGGAACACAAGCTGGCATGATTTAATATGCAGAGTGTAAGGGAGAGAACAGCCATTAGGGAAAATCAATTCTGCTATATTATTCACAGAAAGAGTAAGGCTATCGTAGGACATTTTAATTGTAATCACCTCGTTCCTGTGCATCAATATATCATTGCCTTTAGATCATATACAGTGCAAATTAAATGCTAGGAACCCGGCCTTCATGGCTGCAAAGGTAAACGGGCCCTCCTCCTAGACTGCCCAGTCATGCCAGGTTGCAGCCCATCACTTTCCACACTTGAACATTCTCGGTTCACCACTTGGCCTTAAGGTCAGAGCATCAACGAGACTGATCCCAACCATCGACGCTTCTGTACACTACCGTGCTTATACTCCGTGCCGTCTTGCTTCCAAGGCGAGCATGTTGCCCCTGAGCTATCCTCCCGAGACTGGTAGGAAATACAGGGCCAATAAGGACCGGATTTTCCTGGAAGACCTTTGTTCTCAACATATGATAGGCGTCAGTAGCTCGAAATGGATGTTCTAGACGACGCCCCAATGAAGCCATCTGTAGACCAAGGAGTGGATGAATGCAGACGTGAGCCGATGCATAGGGCTGGGGGGATGGGGGCATAGACCGAGAGAGAGATAGCAAAAGAGATTGAGAAATGGATCTATTGAGAAATTGAGCGATAGAACGAGAACCAGGACTAGTGGGATAGACCAAGAAATTCTGACATCGGCAGTGAGCTAGAGAGCTCAATTGAGAGATCGAGGGAGTGAGAGAGATAGGCAGCCAATTGAAGAATGGATGGATGGATAGAAGTAGATAAATGTTTTCGCATCAATAAACTGGCAAAAATGAGGGGGGTGATGGCAGGATTGGTGAAGGGGTGGAAGGGTGGACAGCAGAGGCAAAACAGAATTGTGACAACATTAGCACACATACTACATACCATCAAAAGAGCCCATCTGACAACTCTCCAGACCGCCCTGCCCATCGACTCATCACAAACACCCCCTACAGTTGACCTGCCTTCCTACCACCTCTTACGTCTAAACCCTTCAGCATCATGCCAATGCACACTCACACTCTCTCTTTCCCTCTCCCATCCACGTCCACTCCAAGCTCTCCGGGCCTGCCCTCTTGCATCAACCACACCACCGCACACACACACACACACATCTCTGCCACCACTCCCCACCTCCGCATGCCACGACTCTCCCATCTCCTGACAGGTCTGCTAGCCCTACACAAAACATCTCTTCCTCATCCATAACGCACAACATATCGCAACTTGTCTCGGGAGGATAGCTCAGGAGCAATGTGCTTGGAAGCAAGAGGACACAGAGCAACACAGGTTCGATCCCTGGGTCCGCGCTTAGCGCGTTATAAAAAACAATCATATCATATCATAGCAACCCGTTACCACTAAAGTTCTACCACTCATGTCACCTGCTTCACATATGACAATCTACCATTTCACTGCATGCTACAGATTATATCATCCCTCACTTCCGCCATCTGACCAACTCACCCACATCGTTGATAATTCTCTCCAACATACACCCTCCACATCTCACCCCACACCTTCACCCAAAATCCACCACCATTCCAACTCACAACCTCCTCCGATTCCTCTCTCTCTCTCCAAACTCACCGACTGAAATCAACACCGTCACCTTCCACCACCTGAACTTTGCAAGGCCCAGCTCACTCGGCCCAATTGATCTGCACACTTCGGTCATAGTTGTCCCCACCAAGGAGGATCTGCGTTACAGTGCAATGTCTTCCACATCTGGGAGCCATTTTGTTCCACAGGGATTTTCCTGGACAAGCCAACCTCAATGACACACTTTAAACACCTCAAGAGATGACCTCAATGACACACTTTGGGGATACCTCTGAAAGCTTTTGTAATTTGTGGAAAGAAACCCTGGGAAGGGATGATTTTCAAAAGTCACAGCACGTGGGCAGAATATACCAATTATCTCATGACATGCCAAAATGATAGTGGCATCACACATGAACTGGAAAAAACAATGGCAAATGCTGTTGTGCCCCCGTCCCTGCTGCTGGCACCCCAGGTGCCACCCCAGACCTCAGAAACACTATAACGACCACTTCTGGGGCTTTCTTATGCTCACGTGTGTCATTGCGTTGGTTTCCACTAGGTTTGGGGTTCTTTGTATACTAAGGCCGCCCGGCAGTTCTACCAACAGGGAGGATAGCTCAAGGGCAACGTGCTTGCCTTGGAAGCAAGACGACACGGAGCACCACAGGTTCGATCCCCGGGTCCACGCTTAGAAACCTCTGGGTATTAAGTGTGTTATAAATAACCCATAATATCATACCATAACAGCAGAAATGCCGGTTATCTGCAGTGTGCGGATCCGGTTGTTGTGGGTCTGCATGCCGACAGTAAAGTACGCGGACATGCCGACACACTGCAGTGGACACCTATCCAGAAAGAAGAGTTTGAGGGGGCAGAGAAATATAAGAGAATCGGGGGGCTCACCAACATTTCAAAAGTGTCTAATTTATTTTGGCTGAATGATGTTTTTGGATATTTCCGCAGGACTTTTAGTATTGTCCTCCCATTAGAAAATCTCTCTCTCAATATATTAAAAAGTATAAATACAGATTTTCTTTGTTAAAAAGCGTAGCTGTGGCGGTCTCAGTAAATGCTGAATCGTTGTCGTGGAATGCTGAGATTAAGTACTTTCTCATACAGCATGAAAATACTCTGAAATGTCCTCACAGAGGAAAGTTCTAGCAGTAAATTTAACAATAATGGCGCAGGGCAGAGTCTTTGTTAAAGGGCAGAAAAGAGGTCTGCGCCGCTTGCCAGGATCTACGAAACATCAATTACAGGAGCAAAATAGGAGCTTTCCCTTGGGGAGCGTCACGTGGTGCCCTATTGATCACGGCTGTGGCCGAGCGGCATTTGCAATCTCATTGCATAATGGGAACCAGGATTTCGATATAATGGTTTGAGAAGATTAATTGCTGGCACCTGAGACATATCTCAGGCACATCTGCCCCTCTGCCTTGGTCTATGCGTCGCAAATACATATATCGGTTTCCTAAGTCGGCCAATGGGACCTTCTTCGGCAGTAAATACGAGGGAGGGCGCAGCGATACGGGCAACCCAGTGTAAAAGAATGGTCTTACGACGACTCTTGGATCCATCACTACCTCAAAGGTTGGCATTATATAGCAGGGCAATGCCACTTCAAGGAGGGTGCAATTAAACAGAGAGATGAACCAGTCAGGAAGAATAGTACTGTAAAGGGCGCAAACACACTGCGCGTTACTGCAAAGACACTGGCCGCTAGCCAATAAAACACAATGCAATGGTGTGCGTTTTGTGTTGTGTTATGTTAGGCAGTATTTCCATCGCACCTGCTGCCATTGGTATGGCCTCGAAGGGATGGGAGGATGAACGCCCTTCGGAAGAACGAAGTTTGTGTTGAAAGTAACGAAAGGAGTGGGAAAGTGCGTGTGCGCATTACAGCCATACAGAAGTTAGGTAGTGAATGGCTAGGTCTCTAACAGCAGCCCAAATTGGGAGATGGGTGCTGCATCAGATTGTGAAAGAGTCAAGCTATGTGAACAGCAGGACTGAATTTTGCTTGGGTCTCAGCTGTATTCTATGGGTCGTAGCGCTTGGAGGTGGAGCGTGATCTATGGTTAGTGGAAGGTAAAGACACATACCGTGTATCTTAAAGGTGTGTGGCTCTGTGAACAGCTGACAGAATCTTTCATGGGAATCAGCTGTATTCTGTGGACGCAGATCACAAGGGTCCGGTGAAGGACTGAAGCATGTTAGTGTTAGTCATGCGGTGTGTATCGCATCGGCGTGGGAAGGAGTGCTATGATCCACCTAACTGACTACACTTGTGCGTCCGAATTCCCCGCGAGGGAGGGTGGGCGGCGGTTAGCTCACGCGATGGGTCTGAGATTGCTGAGGTGAAGATCCAGGGTTTGAGTGCTTCCTGAAGGCAAGGTGGTACTTTATGCAGAGAATTAATGGGAGGTGGGTGCCTGGACTGAGAAGGAGGAACCCCGATACGGGCTGATTTTGTCACTGGAATGACGAGAAGAAGTGCTGTGTCTGATCAGAGGTTTCTGTTAGGCCTTCCGCATGCGAGTTTACGCTGCAGGTATTCCGTGTGTAAAAGGCTCGATGGGTGAGGCACATCGCCTTGAAACCACCTGTGCCGGTGACCTCGCAAGGTCCATTGTCAACTTATCACTCACTTCTGGTACCTTCCCAGCAGAATCTAAGAACGCCTACATCAAGCCTCTCCACAAAAAGACCTCCCTCGACCCCCCAACCAACTACAGACCCATCTCAAACAACCACTATATAGCTAAATAAGCTGACAGAGCAGCATACTCACAACTATGCCAAACAAGATCCTAGACTCTGCCCAATCTGGCTTCAGACATTAATGAGGAATGGAATCCTGCCTAGTCTCCATCTGGGATGACCTTAAAAGACACTCTGACTCGTAAGGTTGCGCCGCCCTAATCCTACTTGGCCTCTCTGCAGCGTTTGACAACATCGACCACTCCATCCTCACCAAGAGACTCCGCACCCTTGGCATCAGGGATTCTGCTCTGAATTACATATCCTCCTTCCTCCCAACAGACCTCAAATAGTACACATCGCTGTGCTCTCCTCGGCTCCCAGCCTGTCACTCACGGAGTGTTGCAGGGTGCCTCTTTCTAACCACTCCTCTTTTGCCTCTAGCTGAGTCCACTACCCGCACTCATTTGATCCCACAGTTTATTGTGCTACAATTATGCAGACGACACCCAAATCATCTTCAAAATTCCAAACAGCCCCATGTCTACCTCCCCCGATCTTGCAATCTGCCTCTGAGTGATCTAACGTTGGATGACGGCCACTCAACTCCGACTCAATCCAGGCAAAACTGAGATCTTGATATGTGGGAAGACCACCCTCTTTCCTCAACCCACCCCCTGGCTGCTCTCCCTATGCACTCCTCCCCACCACCTCCAACAAAGTAAAAAACCTCAGATGCAGCATGGACCTTATCACAGCACCTGAACTATGTGGTAAAATGCTGTTAGCTACACATACAGATCCTTCGCTGCCTTTTTCCTTACCTGACCTTCCCAAACAGAGTCTCTGCGATCGTTGCAATCATCCTTTCACATCTAGACTACGCTAATGCCGTATATCTACGGGCCCCTGCATCACAGATAAGAAAACTAAGTACAAAACACTGCTGCGATACTCCTCCTAGCACCAGTTCCCAGAGAACACATATCCCCCACCCTCTGTGTCCATGACTGGCTTCCAATTGGACTGCAATAACTCCTACATCAAGCCTCTCCTCAAAAAGCCCACCATCCACCCTCTTGTCCTGACCAACTACAGACCCATCTATATCCCTAAATTAGCTGACCAAGTAGCCTACTCACAACTGTGCCTCTTCTCAGAAACAAACACGATCCTCTGGGGGGGGAGCGAGTTGAGAAGGTAGAGAAGAGTGGGAGAATGGAGGGCAGTTCTGATGATGTGAGAGAGGTGGGGGAAGGAGGGGAGAGCACTGAGATTTTAGAGAAGACGGAAGTGTGCATCTCTTGGGCTATGTTGTGGAAGTGGTCAGAGAGGGAGTCACAGAGGGTTTGGGTGTGGAGGGGAGTGGTGGTGTTGCAGGCAGGAGTGTTGAATTCAGAGGTGAGCTTGAAGAGTTCCCTTGATGGGTGCAGAGCTATGGAGATTATTTTCTAATAGTAGGATGTTTTGGCTTTGCATATTTCTGTACGATATACCTTGAGCTGGGATACGTTGGCCATTCTGCTGGATGACGATGGGTCTGCACGCGTCTAGGCTCAAGGATATGGTTCAAGGCTTTCATTTTTTTAAGAGCTGGGATCAACCATCGGGGTAAATGGTCTTGTCTGGTAGAGAAAGTTCTGAAGGGGGAGAATGAGAAGGGGGTGGAGGTCAGGGTGGCTAGTAGGGGCTATGCCAGATCAGGAGTCACTTTGGTTTCCTTCCAGGGGTGGCATTGGGTTAGTGGCCGAAACTGCTGGAGGGGTGGGTGGGTGGGTCCACAGAGGAGAGGGTGAAGAGGCTGCAGTGTGGTAAGATCAGACAAGAGGCCGTGGTCTTAGTGGGAAGAGGTCTGGCACTAGCTGTATTATATGCAAGGTTTGCAGGCTGTCCAGTAGTGGTTGGGGCATTGGGTTATGTAGCATCAAAACAGATGTTGAAATCCTCTATAACTGTGAGGTCGGGGTGGGCGACATGATGGCTACTATGGTGTCATTTAGGGATTCTGCAAAGCTTCCATTGTATCCTAGGGGGTCCATGGATGAGCAAGAAGCTGCTGCATATAGGAGGATGGGAGCAGGAATTCTACCTGGAGGGATTCACTCTTTGTGAGGTGGACAGGGAAGCATATGAAGGATGGGAATGCTGCCTGCCCTGCTGACCCCGTTTTGCACAATATGTTTGTAACCCAATGGCTTCATGTGCAGTCGGATGGACATCTTAGGAGACCCAGGTTTTGATGATGAAAAGGATGTTGGGGCATTCTGACGGGATTAGGTTGTATACATTGTGACCTTTCTTTGCAACATATCTGTCATTGATGAGAATGCAATTCAGAGGACTGTTTAGTTGTTTGTTTGAAGTCTGGGGGTTAGATTCTGGGTGGGTGGTGGGAGAGGAGAAGGCGTGATCACTGATAATTGGGGTTGGCTGGAGGCAGGAGAGGGTGATTGCCAATGTGCTGATGGAGCTTGTGATGCGGAGGAAGGGATGCAAGGTCTGGTTGGGCGGTTGGTTTGTGGTGTGGCGGGTGGGGGTTGGAAACAGCATACGGTCTAAGATGTGTGAGTGGGAGGGGTGTCCGTAGTGGGGGGGTAGTTGGTTTCTGATGGACGGTGAGGCAACAGAGGCTCTGCGTGTTATTGGTGGATGTGTGGTGAGTGTTGGGATGGCAGAGAAGTTGTGGATGTCGGATGGTAATGTGACTACAGGAGATTGAAGCGTATGCAGGTGAGGGTGTGGATTAGTGTGCCAGGTCCTAGGGCAACATAGTTTCATAGAGATGGATTCTGTAGTTTTAGAGGGGGGGGTGACAGAAGGTCTCAGAGATGGGGTTGGATTTCCAGTTGGGAGGGGGTAGTCCGCTCACAGTCTCCTAGAGGTTTCAGAGCTGTAGCACTTGGTGTATGGTCCTTGGGGCCGTTTAGCAGGTTAAGATGAGATTTCACTGTGTGCGCTAGTGTAGGGGAGGAGGTGTAGGTGCAAGTTATTTGTATGTCTGGTCAGTAGGTAGGGGGAGTTTTGCTTGATAGAAATGGTGCAGGAGGTGAGATGTCTATTCTTTAGGTTTGAGGGAGCTGGGGATGTGTGGTTAAGGGTCAGAGTGTCGGCCAATTGGGGGGTGGATGCAAGGATTGCATGTGAGGTGCTTACAGATGCAAAGAGTGGCAAAGAATTGCAAGTGTGGAAAGATTCACAGTGGAAAACCTACATTAGGAACACTCTGGGAGTGAAATGCAAGTGTGTGAAAATGAAACAGTGGCGGATGGTGTAACCTATCCTTCTCAATGTAGCATTTGCCCCTTCGAAATTATCCAGCACTTGCAGAGGCTTTCTTGCAAGTGATTCCTGAGGGAGAAGGACTAGAAAAGGGAAGCCCCTTTTTCTTCCTGAAACAGGGATTACTATATAGAAGAGAAACCTCCACAGAAGGCCTAAGTAAAACTCAATTAGTAATCCCCATTGTAAGATTGTGCTAGAGATTGTACATTCTGATTTGACAGGGGGACATCTAGGACAATTAAAAATCCAATCTCACATCAGTGGGAAATCCTATTGGCCAGGTATCCAAGCTGACATAAAGAACTTCATCCAGACGTGTGAAATATGCCAGAAAACCAGCACGCATATTCCCTTACCTGCCCCTCAAAACCCCTTAGCAATTATAGAAGTCCCTTTCTCCCAAATTGGGATGGCTGTCATTGGGCCATTGGAGACCTCTAGACTGCGTAAAAAATATGTTCTCATAATCTTTTATTATGCTACCTGATACCCAGAGGCATTCCCCATGCAGAACAATACAACCCAACCCAGCAAATCCTAAAACACATACTGCTATTCTTTTCTATGGTTAGTTTCCCCAAGGAAATACTAACACATTAGGGATCCAATTTTATGAGCAAACTCATGGGGGAAGTCAAAGAATTACTACATATTTCTACCTTAAGAACCTCTGTTTACCACCCCCAAAAGGACAGATTGGTAGAGCGATTTAATGTGGCCGTTAAGAGGATTTTGCGAACATTAGTAGGCAAGGATGTAAAGCACTGGGATAGCATCGTTCCCTTGGCCCCATTTGCAGTACAAAAGACCCCTCAGGCATCCATTGGCTTCTATCCTTTTGAACTACATTACGGTAGAGAACTACAAGATGTCTCAGACATGCTCCGGGAGACCTGGGAAGAGAGGGAAGAGGCTTCTATTCCCCTCTCACAAACAGCTACCCGATTATGAGAGCATATGAAACTCATTTGAAATCTAGTTCACACTCGCATGCAAAAAGCTCAAGCCCAACAAAAGTCCACCTATGACAAGAAGGTACATTTAAGATCATATTCAGTAGGACAAAAGGATTTAGTCCTCTTACCTACCTCTGAAAATAAACTTGTCTCAAAGTGACAGGGGCCATATGAGGTACTAGATAAAATGGGGACCTGTACCTATAAAATAGCCCAAGGTGAGAGTAAGCAAAGGACCCACCTCTACCATGTACATCTCTTAAAGGAGTGGAAAGAAAATCCTTCCACTCATTCCACCACAATATTGTCTTGTTTATTACCGGAGAACATAGACATGTCTGAGCTTATTCCCCAATAACTATCTAGACAGAAGCAAGAAGATTAAAATGACTTGGTTATGGCATTACCATATGTATTCTGCTTGGATCCAGGGAAGAGTACATGGTACTTCAAAAAAAGGGTAGCAGGCGCTCCTCTCCAGAAAGAACTTGGCATGATAACCTGTTCTGAGATGAGAGTTTGCAGCACACACTTTTTGCTCACTATACCTTTCACAGATGGGAAATATCCATTTGCATATCAGTCTTTGTCCTGCACACATGGGCAGTCCAACACCAAAATGCTATGGCAATTCCTCTCTAAACAAGAGTACCAACAGCAACCCCATACACAGAGTACATGGTACTTATTATATCAGAACGCCAAGGGGAGAAGTGCTCCATTTAAAACCCTATTGACTCTCAGGAACCCAAAAACAAATAGTGGTTGAGGAAGTGAAAGAAAAGCTGAAGGCAAACAATATTGAGCCCTCTTCAATCCAATGGTCCTCCTGTGTTAGTAACTAAACCCAATAATTCTTGGAGGTTTTGCATAGACTTAAGGCAGGTCAACGCCATCTCCGCCTTCGATGCCTAGCCTATGCCACGCATCAATGAGTTAATAGATAAACTCAGTAGTGCCACATTCCTATCAACTGTAGACTTAACGAGGGGATATTGGCAGGTCCCTGTACATGGACCTGATAAGGAAAAGACAGCTTTCTCGGTGCCCCTAGGACTATTCCACTTCAAAGTTCTCCCTTATGGCCTGCATGGGACCCCAGCCACTTTCCAATGGCTTATGAACCGGATATTACAGCCCTACTCCGATTTCTGTTGGGCCCATATTGACGACATAGTCATTTATAGTAAGACTTGGGAAGACCATCTTTTCCATCTTTCTACTATTATGAGAACCCTCAGAGATGCCAGATTCACTGCCAATCCATCCAAATGTAAGCTGGCTCAATCGGCTGTGTAATACCTCTGCTTTTTGTAGGGAACTGCTATGTCCAGCCCCAATGAGAAAAAGTAAAAGGTGTCCTAGATACCCCCACACCAAGGACCAAGGGAGACCTTACAGCATTCCTAGGATTGATTAGTTATTACCATAGGTTTATCCCAAATTGTTAAGATAGAACAGCTAGGTTCCCGGATAAATTAAACAACACTGAATCCCAAAAGATTCATTGGACTGATGAGGATGATGCATGTCACAACAACTTAAAAATAAACCCTGTGTCAGAGCCCAATGTTTAAAGTAGTAGATCTTTTGAAACAATTTCTGCTACAAACTGATGCTTCGCTCACAGGGTTAGGAGCAGTTTTGTTGCAAATTAGTGATGAATTAGAACACCCATCGCATTCACTAGTAGAAAACTCTTCCCAAGGGAGAGCTACTCTGTGTTGGAATTAGAGGCCCTTGCCATCAAATAGGCAACCATCCATCTAAGATACTATCTTCTAGGAAGAAAGTTCACACTGGTCACCGACCACTCACCTTTAGTATGGATAAGTCAATGAAAGGACTCTAACCCTCGAGTGATGCAATGGTTCTTAGACCTGCAACCCTACTGTTTCATTGTGGAACGCCGAAAAGTAAAGTCCGAGAACAACGTCGAATTCCTTTCCCAATTTCTCTGCGAAACAGATGCGGCTACATCACATAAGGCAAGGATATGTGAGAAACGAGAAGATGTCTCACCCGCTAGTCCCTGGGGATCTCTCTCTCACGTGGCCAGGGCACGCCATCGCCTTTGGATCCAGACACTGGGGGTGGACCAGTGCGAGAGGATAACCTGGGTGAGGGGCCTTCGGGTAGTGGAAGTGAGACACCTGATGGTGACACGCGGTATCCCCTCCCTGTAACACCTTTACCCCATCCTACCAGATAGAATATTTAGAAACTCTACCCCCGATTTCCCTTCATGAAGACCTTCACACAGACAGCCCGCTCTGGGAGAAAACAGATTCATACCTGAGCATTGTACCCGACATGTCCCACTACTGTGGTCAGGCACCTAACTTTCATTAAACTTCCCCACACGGATAAATGCAGAGCATGAGAGCATACTCTGAGCAAGGTAAAGCACACGAAGGAATAGTACTTTCCCGATGGCAGCTGAACAAAGGAAGGAAGAACCAAAAAAGGTACACAAGGAGGGAGATACCGTTGACCTTTTCGGCGACAAACTGATACTTTCCAGAACCCTTCAGATTAGAAAGCATGAGGCCAGGAAACCAGACTGAAGAATCCTGTATTGTGTGTCAGAGTTTATGGACAGTCTAGGAAATGAAATGGGAGTGTGTCAAAATACAATAGTGGCAAGACCGAGGTAGCAAACCTACATTAGGAACACTCTGGGAAGTGAAATGAAAGTGTTGGAAAAATAAGACGGTGGCGAGATTACCTGTGGCAAACCTAAATTAGGAACTTTGATGAATCCTACAGATTCCTCACCAATTCCCTGCCTAAAGTCTCCTCCCAGGTGGCCAGAGAATGGCGGATGCTTTCTGATCTGGAACTTGGAGGTGGTGTTCTGCGGCAGGATCCCCTGGGAGGAGAAAAGGCCTAGGGGGGAGTGAGAGGAATCCGTGGGATGAGACGCAGTATTTGCCCTCCTCTAGGGAGGATGGCTGCGCAATGCCACCGTGTGAAACAGCTTATTGCAATAACCATTTAGCCATTCCACAAGGTCTGCCTGTAAATAGGACTGAGATCAATTATAAACTCTAAGGCCTTGGGAAGAATAAAACTCCTTCTAAAGATCTTAAAACTTGGAAAGCCAGAGACCTCTCTGACACCCAAAAGTACAGCGAACAAAAGTCTAGGAAAAATAACAGCTTAAAAGAATTGCCTACTCCTCGTCAATCAAGCCTGGTGTCTGATTCTTATGAAATGCCTTCAAAGAATATTGGTAAGAACAAAGGTGTGTTGAAAAGTGAGAATCAAGCCCTTAAAACTAACTTTATCATTAGGGACTTCAAGTCCCATAATTCCCGATGTAGTTGGATGATGACGAGGGCTGAAGAGGTGCAAGGTTGTAGGAGTGGTCTCATTAATCTAAATGACCCACACTGAACAGACTGGGAGGCTTAAAAAGCTCCCTCGGGTGCAGGTTGTAAGGAGAGCAGGAGAAAAGTAGTAGCAGTATGAAGCAGCAGTGTGACCAGTGACCAGTGCAAGCAGCCCATACTGAAGCTGAAGAAGGAAGTGGATGCTGGGGCCTCTGTGTGGCAGATTGCAGCTGCCAGTCCTGTGACTCCTGGAGACTGAAGGGCAGAGGTTGCGAAGCAGGAAGCATGCAGGGAAGAAGCGTACCCATTGGAGACCCGAGTTGCAGAAGCTGCGCAGCAGGAAGCAAAGGCAAAGGAAGATTACCTTCCTGGGAGGTCGACTTAGGTGGCTGGAGTGCTCCCGAGGGCTTTGAGGAGGTTTCTGGTGGCTGGCGTGCATCAGAAGACATCCAGAGCAAGAGACACTCCCAATGCAGGAGGCGCCGGCAAAGGTGGATTGAAGGAAGTGGTCTGCCGAGAAGTGAAGAGCCACAAACGCAAAAGTCCTGTGCACGGCAAGTGAAATGGAGATGCGTGCCTTACCCGGCGAGTTCACAGGTTTGTAGTAACCCTGGAGTGCTCCATACCAGCTCACATGGATCAGGCTGGCGTTCGGTCAGTGGTAGACACTCGTGTAAGAGTGAAAGAAGTCCAAAGCTTAATTTTGAATGCCGAAATATTGAACAGTCAGCAGCAGACACGACCCTTGCATAGGAGAGAAAGGGACTCTCAAAATGAGTTTGCATTGCTAACTAGTGAGAAGCAACACACTGTAACCAAGGTGAAAGACTGTAATGCTAAAAGTGTGAGTTAGTTGGAATCCCAGCAGAAAAAGGGGCAAAATTGATAAAAGCTCAAATTAACAAGTCATGCCCAAGTCAAGAGAGACTATTGGTGAAAGTCAGAACAAACACGGATTGCCTAACCCAAGAGAGGATATTGCCAACAGCAGAAGGGGGCTAACGAAAGGTACACCGACTGGGATACTTGTTGCCCACACTTTGTCAAGCATATGGTGAAATTGATAAAAACTCACATTGTCAAAGCCAAGGGAGAAGCAGAAATAAATGTTATCTTTGGCAGTCATTGGTTACTGGTGTAGTGGGGAAACAAGAGTGGCAAACAGGTTGCCCTTCTGAAGAAAGGATATCTAGAAAGAGAGGAACATTATTTGTTGAAGAATAGCAAAGAGAGCTATTGTGAATCTTGTTTCCCCTGAAGAGCTGTTGTCAATACTGAAGCTACAATTTATTGAATACTGTGAAGTTGTTTTGAACCTTTTGGCAGTTGACCTAAACCACAAAGATACTGTTGATGTGAACTGTAGTTCGGGCAGGGGAGTATACCCGGACAACACACCTTTGGAGAAGTCAACCTGGCATGGGAGTAGAGCAGGTAGACGTTGGAAAAGAACAATTCAACATAATGGTTCTGGCAGAAACAATTTATGTTGTTTGTGGTGCTAAGAGGAAAGCTGAGTACAAATGTGGCAACACAACTGTACTTATTTGAAACTTAGTGTTGTGGCAAAATTCACCCTGACCAAGACAATTATTACTGCTATCTACGTACTGAGAACTTGTTCAAGAAGGAAGAGAATCTCTGTACTTTTTGTGTTATAACATTCTGCTTACAAGTGGAAGTGGCATAAGACTGTGTTAGAACTTTTATTGAAACAGGATTTCATTGTGTTCTTTTCTTGAACTGTGGCCCCGAATCATGTTAAATCTGAGGAAGGGGAATTTGCCCAGGTTGTGAAGAGACTGTGGTTGCATTGTGAATTTAATGATTTGTTATTTTGAACTGCCATGGATGTCCTTGTTTATTTGTTGTATGTATAAGTGTGAGGGCTAGACATCCATTGTTAGAGTGTTGCCTTTAGTTGGTAGGGAAAACCTTGTCAGGGTAGGGATAGTGAGGCATTCATCCAAGCTTTAAATATAATAAAATGGCCATTTGTTGAGAAACCTTTACAGTGTGGTCTGCCTGACATTTCTCACAGAACACTCGGGGAAGTGACATGAAAGTGTGGCAAAATACAACAGTTGCAAGACCATGGTAGAAAACCTGCAATAGGAACACTGTTGGAAGTGAAATGCAAGTCTGGCAAAATATGACAGTGGTGAGATTCACTGTGGCAAACCTATATATCGAACACTCTTGGAAGTGAAGTGCGAGTGTGTCAAAATTAACAGTGGTGAGACCAAGGTAACAACCCTAAATTAGGATCACTCTTTGAAGTGAAATGCAAATGTGGCAACAACCAATAGTGGTGAGGTTCACAGTGACAAACCTACATTAGGAACACTCTCTGAAGAAAATCCTTGTTTATTTGTTCATTGATTTATACAGCGCGGCCTGGTCCTGAGGCATCTGGGCGCTTGACATGGTTACAGACATAGTATAGCAGTTACATAAACAATAGTATACAAGATATACAGCGTATAGTGTTGTAGTTATATACAAGCATGTCAAAATAACAGTGGTGAGACTTTGGTAGCAAACCTAAATTAGGATGACTCTGGGAAGTGAAATGCGAGTGTATAAAAATACAACAGTGGCGTGATTAACAGTAAGATGTCCCTCACTGGGATGTAGCGTTTGGTTGGAGCATTGCATCTGGCAACGCTAGGACGCCAGGCGAACAGACAAAAAAAAGGTAGGGGAATGGCCCTTATACTCTGCCCTTTGTCCGACTGCCCCGGCAGTGGCTGCCCTAGGAGCAGTGATTAAGAAATGGAGAGTAGGAGGGATAAAGAAAAAGGCCAAAAACAAACAAAGGACTAGACCACAAAGACAGCGCACTATAGGAGCAGTGCAGATCAAAAAACAGACTGGATACCTTACTAAAAACACAGATAAATCCCTCCAAGAAGGCACCAAACAGGTTCTAAACCTGGTTACAAAGTGGTTGTTGAGCAGGATGGCATCAGATTCCAAGCAGGAGAGAACAGTAAGAGGCGCCTGCAAAAAAAAAGGGCAGGGACACCCGACTGCCTTAGCCAAATGCTATGGGGATGCAAAGAGAAGGGAAAAGGCCAGAAACAAAGGACTAGACCAGTGACCATTGTGTATTGAACCAAGACTTGTTTCTTCAGCCTCTGCCAATTCTCTGCAGATCAGTCCAGCTCTAGGAGCTCCACGGACCTGCATTCAATCATTTCCTCTGCAACCTTTAAAAAAGCAGCTTACCACCTCGTCCAAGCGCTTCTTTACAACTACATGTTGCAGAGTATGGTGAGGACATTGTAAAATATCTATGGCTTGTAATCGACTCGCAGCAAAGATTCAATTTCTCCCCAGGGGACCTGTATTTACAAAGGAAGCAGTATATTTCCATTCAAAACAGAGTATTGAAAGCTTTACCTCGACCAGTCATCCTCACAAAGTAAATGACTAATTCTGAGGCAGAGATATTGTGTCCCATAGAGCACAACAACATGGATTTGGGGATTGCTATAACTGTAACAATTGGAAGTACTGCCGGTTTTTGCCATCCATCGAAATATGGGACTGGTATAAAATACAGTACTATTAGTATTAAACATGATTTTGGATTAAATACATTCATAAAAGTACACATAAAAAAGCATTAAAAATAGTAAAGACTTTAAAAATACTAAATCGATAATCATTCCAGTTAATCATGATTTATCAACAGGGAGGTTTGAATGGTACTTTTCTTAACACACAAGTTGAACATGTCAGCAGCGTGTACTGATTGAATCGTTTGAAGGCAGCATAGCCTGGCTCAATGCATTTCCGCAGTTATTCATATTATGTTTCTCCTGCAAGGAACAGAGTTTTCATCCCTATATCTATATAAAAATTGCAAAATGTGTTGAAGTACATCAGCGAGTAATCAGCTTGTTTCTCGGTGCACACCACACTGTGCGTCCCATAGTTATGTTCCTTTTCCCTCCGGGCCAGCTGCGAGTAAATAGAAAGCTTCTTAAAGTATTCAAATCCCTTAGATACCCTTAGCTACATTAATGAATATTACTACTTCAGAATGTCGTCCACATGTGTGATCATTCTTGGAGAATTCGGAGGACAAATACTTGATTTTTCTTCAATTTTCTGGAGTTAATAGCAAAAAACAAAAGTCACAGAATGCAAATCGTCAAATCATCTTCTCTCCACATTTCTGATTTTGTCTGATGCTTGAGGTTAAATACATTTCTGAGCGCTTTAAAGAAGGAACTCCAAAAATCTACAAGGTGATATAGAAACGTTGTAGCAAGCACAGACAATAAAAGCAACCTTGAGTTAAGCAACCTTTGCATATTTGACTAACAAAGTTAATACGTGTGCCAATATTCTCTGTGATTAATAAGGGTGTATTAAATGTTCTGCTGAAAGGAAGCAAGAAATCAGCATATCCATATTTATTCACAGATCAGGGTCACTTTAACGCAGCGTTCTATTCAAGGTGTACTACTGTCCGCTATTGCTTCTGCTCGCTGTGTCCTTGCTGCTCTAAATCACTCTTCACAGTAGAAAGCCCAGTGGCACCGCCCGCTTCCAATACATCTTGAGTATGTTAACAGTGAATAGAAGGCCTTGGTAGCATGCTCCTGGAACTCCTTCCCTCTTATGAACCTTTACTAAAAATAAGTTAGAAAACATACACTTCATTAAAAGTCTCACCAGAACTTTTGTAAACGGATTAATCTCTGTTTAATTAAGTTCCAGCTTCGCTTTCTGCTTGATAAAAGTTGCATGCCCAATTATTGGACTTTTGGAATACAGCTGCTTAAGCTTCTTGTCTTGTTTATCAATCAAATTTCCAATCTGGCCATGTCTGGAGATATGTATGAAAATAAAAGTGAGTCAATGAATCAATGTATTACTTAACATTATCCTCATACCTGCCAAAAACAAGAATAGAACATTACTTTCTCCTTATTTCATTCATCTGTTCAAGCCCCACTGTCACTGCATTGTTAGTTTGAGCCACATTTACTGAACATAGTGTTTGGTTTAGGCAAGCAGAACAAAAGCAAATATTAACAAACATTTAAAACCAGAGGAGGGCGAGAGACACATGCAGAGCAAATTGTACCACTCTACAACAACGCTCAACCATTGGCGGTTTATAGCCTTCGAGAAACATACAGCATCTGGCCAGGAAAAGGGTATGGAAATGAAATCTCACACACTGGAGGGAGTAAAATAAAATTCCACCTATGAGGAAAATAAGCAATTTAAGACTCTCATTTCCAATTACCAAAACGTGCCGAAGATGTTAAAAAAAACCAGCAAACATCTTCATGCATCCTGATAACCAAAAGTATAAGCAGCTTCCAGAGCAATTATATGCAGGTATCGGTTAGATCTTTTAATGCTGTTTGAATAGAAGAGAAGTGCGAGTTCTGCCAAGAAGTTGGGGCACAATCCCTCAAACACATTATGGTAAATTGTTTGGGTCCGGCTAACATGAGAACTAAATATGTGGGATGTTTTATTGGGAAAAGTGTTTACACGGATCTGGAAGATATGTGGGAAAGGATTAATGCAGGTAATGTAGTATGTTTAACTACAGAGATTGTACGGATGCTGTTAGATATTGGAATTGCGGGGAAAGACAGCACAGCCATTGGGAGCAGATTGGTGCTTATTTTACAGCTAATATTATGTAGTGTGATTAATTGTTTTATGTATTGTTTTTCATTTTTAATTGTTTTATACTTCCTGCGTTTATATTGTATTAATAATATGTTGATTATAATGTAATTTCTTGATTTTTGCGCAAGATCAAATGTTGGTCAAAACACAATACAATAAAAACATTTAAAAATTAAAAAATGATTACAAAACAAATTATATGCATGTATCAAAAATGGCAACTCACACAGGGTTCCTCCACACTTTTGAGTGTTTTGACATCCCCTGAAATTATTTAGACACATTTCTGGTAGAGTTTAAGCCTTTAGTGGTTTGTTGTTGACAAGCTCTTTTACTTGAAGTCTTTCCCTGGATTTGTGTACACTGTGTAGGTAACATGCATACAGAGTCTTACATAGTTCATCAGTGACTCATTGGCTTTTGTTCCAAGTCATTAGGTTTCTTAATCTTTCTCCGTAAAGGAGAAACGCTTCATATCCCTAGGTTTTGATATATTGGTCCACAACTAAGCAGCCCAGTGCCCAAAGGTATACAACCTTTTATCAGCCATGCAGGTGACAGTATACATCTATTTCTGGGTTCAGAGCAATATGGTTTTAGTATCAGAATCCTTCCTACAAGACTACAAGATTGATTTAGAAACCTCTTATTTTAGGTTTCTTCTCAACGATGCCTCCCCAAAAGAGATCCAGGACCAAACAGAGAGCAAAAACATTAGCAATACATCTGTTTGCATTGCTCCACATTTCACACACAAATTTGAATGTTTGGCAAACATATACTTTGGGACTTTTAGCATTTAATATACGCAGAATACCCTGTTCTCGCCTCCACCATAAACTGCAGCTGATCTGACCTGCACATGCCCAGTGTCAAGCACGGATATGATGTGTATTTTGATTGACCGCTGTCATTACTAGTCGAAGGGATTCAACGATGATACAAAGACACCAGTTATGGAGGACGTTGTGAGAAGCCAATGCTTCCAATGGTGGGTGCAGTCTCCGCAACAGCCCGATTGCACATATCATTCGAGAACAACAAGGAGTTAACTGCCTTTGGCTCAATTACATTTCATTCCATGACCTCTAAACCCACACAATTGGCAAACATGTTCTTTGCTACAATTCTACAAATAAAAGACACATTTCTCTTCTTAATTTTGCTCTTAATAGAAATATAAAGTTAGGCTGAGATATGTAGAAAGTTTCACCATAAAATGATCCGTCAGAGCATAAAAGTTAAGCCCTTATATCTTCGTAATACAAATTGGACACATTAAACTCTTGCAATGATGGGTTTAGCAACAGCAGAGGACTTGGTGAAGCATGTATACATATGTTACTCCCCAAGAAAGTAAACAGTCTCCAAAGATCATGTCGACGTTGCTCTCCTAAAAGTTCAACATCCTCCTGTGAAGTAGGCAATATTTTACAAGTTGATATCACACATACCATCCACATATGAATCCGAATACAGATGCAAGGCTTTTCCTGAAAAAGGAACGAGCCTCGCTCAACGTTCCACCATCTACGACAGCTGCTACCCTAATTCTAGGTGTCAATAAACACTTCAATTCAGTTTCATACTCAGGAGAACCTTATTTTTCCAAAACACCAACACATAAGAGAGTAGTTCACGGCAAACTTGAAAACGCTCCAGATACGCCCACACTAATGCAACATAGACAGAAAGCATCCCTCCTTAAGCCACACACAGGAAATGCTCTGATGTTGAATTTTTGTACTTGTGCTAAAAAGAAATCATCGCAGGAATAAATACATTTCCAAGATTAAGCAATTTCGTCGTTCCAATTTTAGAAGGGTTACACTTCGAAAAAATATGTGTTGCGTATGTCCTTGTTTTGTGTTTATGTTTTTTTCTTATTTATAGTTGTACTACAGTAGGTTAGTTGTAGTGAATGATTTTTTGTATAGGATTACATGGTAAAGTATTGAAATTAAAATTTTTGATTGTGGAAGAATAATCTAATTGGTTTAAGATATAACCTGCAGATCTTACTAATGCTTGTGTTGTGTTAATAATTTGAAATGACAAATAAAGAGTTAAACATTTTTTAAAAAAAGAACTTTGAAAAAATAACTATGCTCACATTAAATCTGCCTACTCATATTAAATTCACTCCAACCAAAATGATCAAATGCAAGTCAATTTCAAGGACTGCCAATGAAAATTGATTTTCCCCCCCACTCAGGGAATCAGTTTCATATCAAAGATGTATCAAGATAGGTTTTTGTCAAATCTACTTCAAATATACATATCAATCAGCTCTTCAATTATACCCTTGTTTATATGTCTGCATAAATTGTGTGCTTATGTCACACACACACCATATCATATTGGTACAATATTAAATATCATTAAACCCCAGTGACATCTGCATGCAAAAGGAACACCTTTGTATGATGTGCGTTTACATAAAAAGATAGGTAACCTTACCTTAAAAAGTCTTAAAATATTTGCAACCATGATGGAGACCGAACTTGCCGCTGCTCCAATCACACCTGAGATCTTGTCTGGCTTTGTGAAAATAGGGGGGTCTCCATTGGCACACCGGACGTCGGAAGCATCCTTCTCAATCAAAGCTTGTACAAAGGTCAGGGACTGCTCCAAAGCATAAGTGTCCCGGGAACACGTATCCAAGATGCGTACCCCTAAGGTGACGTTGGCTAGCAGCTCAGGGTCCTTATTGATTTGATCGATGGCGTACATCATGGCCTCCAGCCTGTGGATGCCTTTCTCCTTTTTGAGGTCCCCACAAGGCACGCCTCGCTCCCCTCTTGAGTGCACAGGAAACAGTCCTCCCAATATAATGTCCCCTTCGAGCCGAATGGAATGTGCATACTCCTGGCCAATGGCCCGCTGTAGCATAATCAAGACCCAATAGAGTTTGGCAAAGAGAAAAACACAAGGGCTGGAGACCAATAATTTTTCCTGGTTTCCCATTTTTCCTATTGGTGTAATTGCAATCCCAGGGCCGAAGTTTTTTCTTGTCAAAGGAGGAGATGGACCATTTGAAACTGCTCCTTTTCGAGGTTACCATCAGTACCCCTTCAGTTACAAACAAAGGGAGATATGTGTCCGAAACCAAAGATTGCCAAACCAGTGCCGGGCTCATGCGACTTGAGTTTTTGATTACACGTCAACCATGATGGAAGCCGAATGAATTGGATCGTAAAAAAATGGAAGGGCCTCTTTTTTGGTTAAGATCAGCAAATCAAGTCTTCTTTTGGCAAATATTTACTCCTGAAAAGTAGGGAATATAAAAAGATTGGTTTAGCTGTTGTGCACATCTTCAGTGAATACATCAGAATCTTGGCAACACCGCACAGTTCCATCCCCCTTTTTCTGTAGAGCTCCCCGGTATCTTACCATGAGGCGCACCTGGGCGCGCGTCACTAAAAACAGAATAATTGCCCAGTCTAAGTGTAAGCAGGTCAGAGGTAACGAAATATACAGTACACTCTGGATCCCCCTCTAGATCACAAAACACACACATTTCCCCCTCACCCTGCCGCCTCCAGAACAAACGGAGTTCCAGCAAACAAGGTTGAACACAAGGTATTGCAGGTAGGTGGTTTAACAAAAGAAATACATTCACTATAAAAGGTTTTCAAGATAAAAGATTCGATATATGGGATTCAATATACACTCTGTATACCCATGAAGAATACATTGTGTGTGCTATAATACATTTTTGAACATGTCATTTTTAGTTTTGGCTTCCATTCACACCTTTCTCACCAGTGGATGGCGAGCTATTGCTCTGGTATATATGAGACTGTTGGCAATGTCCTGACCAAGCACCAGAAGGCCTGCACTCTCTGCTCTATGTGGCTTGTGCCCCCGCTACCTGCCAAATACAAGATCAAACAGCAGTATGGTACAATAACCATTAACCATTGGCCCCTTTACTAAAAACAATACATGTCACGACTAAAATCATCTTTTCATGGTTATGCTATGTCCTCGGGTTGTTGCGCGCTTTATATATGAAATAAATAAATAAGGGGGGTGTAAAATATTACTAGTCTCCAAGTAATTGTAATGGGTTATTTATAACGCGCTTAATACCCAGAGGTAACACAGGTTCGATTCCCCGGGTCCGCGCTTAGAAACCTATGGGTATTAGGTGCGTTAAAAAAAACTATCATATCATAAAGGTTCCCCTCACGCCGGCCATACTATTAAAGGCATATGGCTGCATAATGAGAATGGCAGTACGTGTGTTTGACTGTGGTCATCCGCAATGGTTTGGCAGGTATGGTTGAAAAATAAATTCAGCATATCTCGCCCTGGTACAAATATATAATATTAAAGAAAACAGGCCCTTGTTACCAGGGCTGTCCAACTGCTGTAAATAGCCACAAGGTTAATGTGCCAAGTGATGTAAAATCACTATTAGGCAGTGATTATCGGACCCTACATATGGCTGTGTGTGAAGGATTGCAATCTGGCGAGGGTTAGAAGCCCTGGCTTTTTTTCTTTTTAATAATAACAAAATGATGTGGCCAATTCAGTCTCAGAAAGGATGGCCTGTGAATCAGACCCCGCCTTTCAGCAAATTCCATGCCAAAAGCATAGTGTACACCACACCTGTGCCCAGCTACTTCATTATCCTCATCTGCAACAACTGCTCTCCTGTGGCAAAGAGCAAGTTCAGAGGTCACAGGTGCCCTCTTGACGGCTGCAGAGACAGCCAAGTCACTTCAGCACATGGGCTGCATTCAACATGTGCACCTCGGTTCTCAAACCACAAAACTATGAGATTTACTATCCTGGTGGTCGTTGTAAACTTTAAATATAAGCCATACTGAGTGCAGGTATGCTAGCTAGTATTTCTCAATTATTTAAGCCACACCTAAATCTGTGTCATACTTGTGTCAACACTGATTCAGCCCAACTATGGAAACACTGTGTATTACCCCCAGACTGTCTGTCTCTACTGCTCCCTGTGGGACCATAGACAGCGGTGACATCCACCTTTTGATCCTTTGTGATGTCTGGTAACACCTCTCGCAGAGAGACAGCTCCTCAGCTGGAGTTGTCCTGGAAAACAATATTCAAAGGGCACACCCAACACAAAAGGACTATACCAGGGTTGTCCAACTCCATGCCTCGAGGGCTGAAAACATGTTGGATTTTAGGATACCCCTCATTAATATTCATTAGTGAGATACATTTACATACCATGATTGTATATGTGCGCACATTTTCTCTCATGAATATTAATGAGAGATATCCTGCAAAACCATCAGTATTCCGCCCCTCGAGGCCTTAAGTTGGACAACCCTGGACTTGGATCACACCAGGGTGTTGCACACCAAAAGGCCTTCGATGCTATGGGTCAGAAAAGGTGGCATGACTTGGGTAGAGAGAGGGAGCTTTGCACAAGTGGGGGAGGGCTCCACCATCTTGTTTCTCTCAGTAAATCTTTTTCCTTCTTATATCCCCCACTTTCTTTAGCACGAAGCACTTTGGGTATGATGCAAGAAGGCAAAGCCCATCTGTCACAGGAGCCGGGGTTGGACCCCTTAAAACAAGGCTGCTTCTGTCCAATAACTTTGGGAATTTTGCTGATAAATGACAGGGTCTTCCACTCCTCCTCCGATTCAATTTTAGACTTCAAGATTTAGGGAAGTTTTTTTTTGGACCTCTTTTGGGAGAGTTGATCATTCCAAGGCCCTCGGCCGTTGAGGAGAAGGATTGCTCCATTGCAGAGACAAGCTCTTCTCCCCACCTACTCCGAAGGCACATTGGGGGTGACTCTTGCTGAGGTCCAGGACCTGCCACTCTGCACCACATCTGCTTAGGCTAGAAGAGCAAAACCTGAAAAGACTCATCATGTCTGAGAGGCCCTGGAGTGGGTGTCACAGCATCTGGAGGACCAGATCACCCAAAGCTCCCTGCTCAACCACATCGAACTGGTAGAAAAGCATTTGAACCGTGTCCACCCACCGTTCTTGAACCAGGGGGACTCACTGGTGATGATTTGGCATGTCATCGAACTTCAAACAACATTGAACTTAACATGTTAGCTGCTGTTGCATCTTGCTAAGCGGACCATGTCACCTGTTCAACTCAACCTGAACCTGCTTTTACTGCTGAGGACCAAAATGAAACCGCCGTCTCTTGTAACCATGCATCGGATCCCCAAAGTCACCACAACGAACCGACAGACCCTGACTCGAATTGCTGGAGCATTGCATCACTCGCTGACCTGAACCAGCAGTTACCAACGTCTAAAACTGACTGGACTCCAGATCCGACCCTGTTAAGCCATCTGAATTGCATCACTTGAAAACAGTACTCAAGCCACCGACCCTGGTAAGCCATCTGAATTGCATCACTTGAAAACAGTACTCAAGCCAAACCAAGCTTCAGCTTCGAACTGACTGGACCTCAGCTTGCAACTTGACCCAGCACAGTATGCTGCAAGTGAAACTGGCTCACCACTCAGTGCAGTACAGATCAAAGCCCAGTGTGATGCTGTCAAGTCACCGAAGAACAGCAAAAAGTTACTGTTGACTCATATCCGCCTCCCTGGTCCATCTTTCAGCCCTAGAGAGTGATTAGGTCACGTTTTGCACCGTTTTCTGCTGAAAAAAGACATATCCCTTTTTTTTCTTTTTTTTTCTAAAACATTTTTTATTGTTTATAGCATAGTCAAAACAACCACAAAAAGAAAACCAACAGCAATCGAGGACCAGACAGTTATTGCCTTTCCACCCTTGTTTTATTATCAAGAGTGCCGCACCTTTCTATGTTTGGCAATGTCTGTGTTCTCAATGCAGAGGTGGGCTTTTGTAGTAATTTGGTGTGTTAAATTATATTCTCTATGGAACCAGGATTGGCCATTCCATTTATTTTGGACTGCTATTCTTTGCTGTTTGGGTTGCTACTGGATCACATTCACACCGCTCAAGAGTACAGCCTTCCTTTGGTGCATTACCACCCTAGGCAAAGGTGGTAGGTCTCTTAACTGTGCCCATTTCACCTTTATGATATGATATGATAGGTTATTTATAACGCGCTTAATACCCAGAGGTTTCCAAGCGCAGACCCAGGCATCGAACCAGCGTTGCTCCGTGTCGTCTTGCTTCCAAGGCAAGCATGTTGCCCCTGAACTATCCTCCCGAGACGAGGATAATTGGGATCACTGTTGGTTTGTAGCAGTGAGGGGGCGGAGTAGGCCGTTTAGTCTCTACACATCCTTGTACACCTGAAGACAGACAGACGTTGGACCTCATTGCAAGTCATGCAAATAACGCCCAACTGAACTACCGTGACTGCATGCGTTAGCTGAACGGCTACGAATTAAGTGGCGTTATCCTCACGCCACATATTGGAGAACCATTAGCTTTTCCACCTCCTTTGTAAGCGTATGGAGGGCCTCCACTTGTAGCCTGGCCAATAGGTTATGTGAGTGCCCAAGCCCATAATTGCACAACCTTTTTTACTATCACCACACAACTTGTGGCCATTATAACGCTTTGTTAATGTGCTGCGCCCTCCAGCGTCTAATAAAGGGGATACAAAAAATGGCTTCCTCTGATAATTGAGGCTGGCAACAGTCATGCTAGGTTACGACCAATAATACTATTAGCCACTGCCGCACGCTCCCCCTTCCAACTGACCGGTTCCATGCCCCATAACCCACTCTTGCTCTTAAATAAAAGGAAGCGTCGGTTCTCTCTATCGCATTCTTCGTTACGATCAGGGCCGCCCTAGGATTTGTGGGGTCAAGTGTGGAAAATTAAATGGGGGGACCCTTAATTTGCATTTGAAGACATCACAGGAAGTGACCTCACTGGAAGTGACACCACAAGATAATGACTACTACACTTATGTAGGCAGCAGCGAAAAAATTGTTAAAACAATAATATATATATATATATATATATATATATATATATACACACACAAACACACACACACACACAACTTATTGTCAAGTTTATGGTGCTAGTAACTTTTATTGGTTTTCCCCGGGGCGGGGATTACAGTATTGGCAGATAAATGCCTACCTGGGTTGCCCACATTTCCAACAGCATGTCATCCTGAAAGGGTGGGAGGGGGAGAGACCTGCACTGTTGGTTGGAGGAGTGTTTTGTGGGATATGTTTAATTGTGCTGGAGAAAGGCACAGATTTTAGGCAGCTAACTGCCGCTTTGCATGTGCGTTCAAAAGAAAAATGCCTCTTTGCAGTTCTTAGAAGGTTAACAACGCCTTGTCCAAAACAATGGGCTCTTAAATAGGTTGTCACTAGTAGATCACACCCACTTTAAAAGCTCTGCTTTAAGAAAGTGATCAGCCCTGCTTAAGAGGCCTGCATTGCCCATTGGGCCGCTGGGAGGGGGCATTTGTCTCGCCAGCATCGCAGCAGGAGGTTAACAGGTGACAAGTTGCCTCTACAGAAGAGGCAAAAGGGAGCACATAGCCCACGCTGCAGCCTGAAAGAAGAGGGAGTTAACAGCACCCTCGGCGCGGGGCCCTATGAGCGCAGGGCCAAGTGCAGATGCACGTGCTACACACACTTGGCGCCGGCCCTGGTTGCGATGACCTTTGCTACTAAACACAGACAAGAGGCGTCTACACCTCAGCGTACACAAGCAGAAGAAGAGATTTTTAATAGAAATGGAAAAAATACATTGCCTGAAAGCCTGTGACCTCTTCACCAAGTGTAAAGAGGCTCAGTGCCTTGTAGGTAGATAATGTGTTTCCAGTTAGTTTAGAAGCCAGTAAGGGTGCCAGGGGGAAAGTATGGCCCACGACTCGTGCAAACCTTATGAAATCTCATCGCAAATATTTAGAATTCGATTTCTTCTCTTTCTTCATCTCTGGGTGTCTTCCTGCCTTGAAAGCAATAAGACTAGATTGGACGCGCAGCGCCATAAATCATAGCGTGCGTCGCGGAGGCATTGGGAGACAGCGAAAGTTTGAAATAAAATGGAGCCTTTGGAAGTCCCAGAGATACTGCGGGTGCCCTGGGTGAGGAGATTCGCTGCGGCAGTCGGGAAAGCAATCAGACGGATGGCGAAGAGGCTTCACAATGCCCACTGGCCTCCTCATTCTGAACCCAGGCGGAGATAGAACTAATGAATTCCGCTGTATTCTTGGGTCAATATACTCTGAGAACAATATGAAGAACCAGAGTGAGTCAGTGGCGCTCCGGGGAGGCTCGCCAACCCACAGGAAAATTAATTACAGCGGGTGGCGGGAAAAGTGCGGCACTGTGTGTGTTGGATTTATAAAGCGCAAAGCTAGGCCGGAGCGCTGTACACAGAGGATGCACCCAAGGGGTTACACGTAGGCTGCAGGGGTATCAAAGGTTTATGGGTGGCGGAGGAGGGGGCGCCATACAATGGAACTGCAGCCTTTTATGAAATGTCTCTGCAAGGACCATAAATTATCCTTAAACTATATGAAGGTCTGAACTGAAGCCATAAACTGCCATTAGGTTTTCTTCCAAAACGTTTAAGTTTGTAAACTCTTAGCACTCATTTAAATCATTGCGCAACTGACCGGAGCAGACTTCCTCCATCCCAACGAGCACCAGTGCGCCCGTATTTGCATGTAATATTCATAAAGCTGTAGCGATGGCTGATGGCCGACGCGACAGACCCCTACTCGAACATACATAGTTCCCAAAAGCACGCCCATCTATATTTAATAAGGGAGCGCTGCAGACAATAGGGAGGAGAGAGGCGGGTCCAGACTCCTGCAAAGAACAGGATTGCTGTATCCACCACTTGAAAGATGAAAATGAAAGATGTACTCCAGAGAAGTGCTGGAGGTCAACCGAGTTCGATTGGCTCAATCAGTGATGCCATTGAATGGAGGCATATGCCAGGGATCTGCAACCTTTGGACTACAACTCCCATCAACCCTAGCCAGGACAGCCAACGGTGAGGGCTAGTGGGTATCATAGTCCAAAACATCTGGATAGCCACAGGCGCCTGATCTCTGGCATATGCCTTTGGGCTTAACGCGCTATACAAGCAACTAAATAAATAAATATGCAATGGCATTTAAGAACAGTACGGAGTGCCCACGACGTGTGCGCATGTGTACACATGTTGCCGAGTTCGGCACCTTGCCCTCTTTATGCAGTAACATAGAATCCAAATGGACTGTGCAAAAGATTAGAAAATGGCTGCCAAGAGACGTGAAGACCTAATCATTCATTATTATTATTTAATTCTTATAAAGTGCCACATGCCCGGAGGCCTCAGGGTGCACAGAAAATAATACGGACAGTTTGAGGGTCAAACTCTGGTGACGACTCTTCAGCCTGGCTTGAGGAGTGTGGGTGAAGATTCGGCTTATGCATTCCTCATCCTTAGGAAGGTGGTTTGTGGGGGGCTGAAGGCCCCTGCCCCCACAGGAACTCATGCCTCTGGTTCCAGCCAACTGCATTTGAGGGGAACGTGTGTCTGGGGCCTCCTCCCTTATGCAAGTAATTCTGCAGTTTCGGCATTCGCCTTGCATGAAGATTCTTTACAATGCAAAGACTGAGTGCACATCACAGGCTGTGCCCCAGCCAGGGGAACAGGCCAGTATTACCACACCATTCAGGCATGCGCAGACCAGCCCAGAGTGCCAGGGTGCCCCGGGGGCCAGATAGCAATACGGCAGTTAATTTCCCTGAGAATAAGCTCCTATACTCTTGTTAAGTTGTGCGTCACGCAACTTGGACGTACCTCTGTTTCCGGATGATGTCCACGTTGGGGAAGCCAGTCTGAAATTCGGGTAAACCAGTAGAGATTATGGCACAAGGAAGCAGCCTCAATCCTGTCCTGAAGGCACAGGAATGGACGGGGGCCACCCCCCGACACCAAAGATCTTCTTCCTGTAGTGATCTTGTTCACTGTAGCTGGCACAGGCGAGACGGGCGACAAGGAGGTCGAGGAGTCCAGGGAGGTAAGAGCTCAGTAGAATGGCCCAGAAGGAGAGCTCTGAAGGTCGCTGGGAAGAACCAGGCACACTCAGTTCAATGGGAATCCAAGCAACAGTCAATTTGCAGGCTGAGGAATGATGGGTGGCCGAGTTGCCGGAGAGAGTCCAGGCCCAGGCGAATCCGGAAGATGTTGAGGTTCAATTGGGGCAGGCAAGAAGACTGGTACCCCAGCAAGGCAGCAAAAATAGGGATACCAAGTAGGCTGACAGAATGACCTCAGGTAACCCCAAAGGAAAGAACCAGGGAGAGAGAAACAAGGGGACAACTGGGAGGCCAGGCAAGGAGTAGGGGGCCAGTCTGGGAAGCAGGGGATACCAGGCAATATGCAGGGAACCAGACAGGGAAACCAAGCAAAGGAAGGCAGGGAGGTCCGGTGGGAAAAAACTGGAGAACCAGGCAGGAAGGCTGAACGGCCTGGCAGGAAAGCAGGGACCCAGGCGGGAAAAACTGGAATGTCCGGCAGAGAAAACAAGGAGGCCAGACAGGGAGGAGGGCTGGAAATCCAGGCAGTGAAGCAGAGCGAGGCTACAGAATCCAACTGGAGCCGGGCGGCGAACCAACGGTGGGTCAGGAACGAACCGCGTTAAGACGCGATTCATTCCTGCACCCGACCGCTATTTACAGCCATGGCACGAAACCGAGGCTTGGAGCGCGGAGAGTTCCGCGCATGCGCCGCGGTCCTTCCGGGGCGAGAACGAGGCTTGGAGCGCAAGCCATCGATCGCCTTGGTCCGCGGCACACGCGTGCGCCCGTAGCCGGAACCAAACAGCTGATTCGGACGTCGGATGATCTCCCTCCCATTGATCCGATACCTGGAATAGAGCTGCCAAGGAAAGTGGCGACCCGCAGCCTTCCAGGTACGTGTCCTAACACCATAACCCCCTCCAGAAAGGCCAGGAGCACCAGGTTTCCAGGGATGAAGGCGATAAAACTCTCTCACTAAATGAGGAGCATGGACATTACCCACAGGTTCCCAAGTGCGACCACAGACAAGGTAACCCTTCCAGTCGACCAAAAATTGCAACCTCCCCCTAAGGTAACGGGAATCACATATTTCCTGGACCTCGAATTCGGGCGTACCCTCAACCTCAATGGGTGCTGGACGTGAAGGGGAACGATCATAAGGGTCGGGGCGATAGACTTTCAACAAGGAAACGTGGAATACTGGATGAACACGCCAGGACACAGGTAGGGCCAACTTAAAGGCCACCGGGGAAACCCGTCTGATTATTTGGAAGGGACCAAGAAACCTAGGAGCCAATTTCAATGGTAAATTACAGGCTGGTAAGTCCTTAGAAGAAAGCCACACCCAATCTCCCACTTGAAACTGAGGCTCAGGACTCCGATGTGTATCGGCAGTCCTTCTCATGCATTGAACAGGAGAGAGAGGCAGCAGCTTGGGATGAAGCCCAGAAGAACAGTAGAAGGGGCTGAATCCGGTTGCCGAATGGACTGAATTGTTATAGGCCACTTCGGCCAATGCAAGGTGGTAGGTCCAATTAGACTGAGATGCGTTTGTGAAACATCGCAGGTACTGTTCCAAAGTCTGATTTGTCCTCTCAGTCTGCCCATTAGTTTGAGGATGATGACCAGAACTAAGGGCTCGATGAATTCCCAGATGTTGACACAGCTGGCCCCAAAAAGCTAAGATAAACTGAGTGCCCCGGTCCGAAATAATCTTCTCTGGCAACCCATGCAGGCAAAAGATGTTTTGTAAGAAGGATTGAGCCATCTGAGTTGCTGTTGGTATCTTCTCAAAGGGAATAAAATGAGCCGTCTTGGTGAAACAGTCGACCACCACCATGATATATGTGTTGCCTTCGGAACTTGGTAGGTCCACAATAAAATCTGTGGCAAGTGTATGCCACGGATAAGGTGGCCTTTCAGTAGGATGCAATAAGCCCAAAGGTTTCCTGCGGGGGGTCTTGACTTGGGCACAGGTAGGACAGGATTCTACGTAATGCTTGACCTGAGTAGTCCAACCAGGCCACCAGAATTGGCGCTCTCACTTCTTGTGTAGATCGAACTCCTCGGTGTCCCCCAATCTTGGAATCATGTAAACCATGCAGTATGGCTTTACGTAGAGCTTCGGTAGGTAAGTATAATCTATTTCGGAAGAGCAGCAAGCCATCTTTCTCACGCACTTGTGGGTGTGTTAGCAAAGCTGACGGTTTGGAATCTGCTGACGTCTCTTGGGCTACTTTCTGTAAGAATGGTACCAAGGCCAGAAGGAAATGTTTCGGGGCCAGCACTGGCTGATCTCTGCCTTCATGTTTGATGTCATCCTCAAGGGATCGAGACAATGCATCTGCTTTCACATTCCGAGAGTTCGGTGCATAGGTGATGTTGAAATCAAAATGTGAAAAGAAGAAAGCCCAATGGGCCTGCCGAGAAGTCCTACATTGAAGAGATCGTAAAAATTGTAGGTTGCGGTGATCAGTGCGTACCTCCACCAGAAACAGGCCCCCTAGGAGGTGGTGACGCCATTCTTCAAAGGCGGTCTTAATGGCCAGGAGTTCCTTTTCAATAACCGGATAATTCCGTTCGCTGGCCGAGAGTTTCCTGGAATAATATGCCAATGGAAATTCCATGTCCAATCTGGGATCATGTTGTAGCAGAACAGCCCCAATCGCAAAGTCGGAAGCATCAGTCTCTACTATGAACGGTCTATCCTCCCGAGGATGACAGAGTATCGGGGAAGTGCTGAAAGCCTCCTTTAACTGTTGAAAAGAAATCGAGGCTTCCGATCCCCACTCAAAACTCTTCTTGGTACTGGTCAAACTGGACAGTGGAGCAGTCACCTTGGAAAAAGCCGGTATAAAACGGCGATAGAAATTGGCAAAACCGAGAAAGCATTGGAGAGACCGTTGGTCATTGGGAGTCTTCCATTCCATGATTGCACTGACCTTTGCCGGATCCATATTTATCCCGGAGGCACTAATCATGTATCCAAGAAATTCGATGTGATCCTGATGAAACAGACACTTTTCCGGTTTAGCATATAGATGATTCTGTTGTAGTCGCTTAAGGACCTCCCTCACTTGAGTAGTGTGTTCCTTCAAGTCTTCAGAGAAAACCAGGATGTCATCCAAGTACACCCACACTGAGACTCCGATTAAATCAGCAAATATATGATCCATCAGACGCTGGAAGACAG
This sequence comes from Ambystoma mexicanum, assembly GCF_040938575.1. NCBI lineage: Eukaryota > Metazoa > Chordata > Amphibia > Caudata > Ambystomatidae > Ambystoma > Ambystoma mexicanum. The sequence goes on from NC_090936.1 coordinate 26,215,384, forward strand.
AAGGGGCATTACACAGACCAAAAGGCATTACCCGATATTCATAATGTCCCAATGGTGTCTTGAATGCTGTCTTCCATTCATCTCCAAGCTTTATGCGCACCAAATGGTAAGCCCCTCATAGATCGAGCTTGGTAAACACTCAGGCTTTGTGCAAGGATTCCATAATAGTTTGAATCAAAGGCAGCGGGTATCTATCCTTTCTGGTGATATCATTCAGCTGTCTATAGTCGACGCAAGGCCGTAAGGTACCCTCCTTCTTCTTGACAAAGAATAATGGAAACCCGGCTGGAGAATTTGAAGGTGTGATATAACCTTTCTGAAGACATTCCTGCAGATATTCTCGTAGTACCTCCCTCTCTTGGGACATCAAGGAATACACCTTACCATGCGGAATTACTGAATCTGGTAACAGGTCTATGGTGCAGTCAAATGATCTGTGAGGAGGTAAAGGAATATCAGAGAAAACTTCTTAAAATTCGGTGTACTCAGATGGAATTGAGACGACAGAATATAGACTGGTTCTATTCTCCCCATCGGTCTGTGTTGAAGTGGAGGCAGTTGTCTGAGTGGGACCACAAATACAGCATTCCTTAGAGCAACGATCGGAACAGAATACCAATGTTCAAGTCTCCCAATTGATGTTAGGATTGTGATGCAACAACCAAGGTAATCTCAAAATAATGGGGTACGTGGGTGTCTTAATCACATCAAGAGAGATCTGTTCATTATGCCCTTCAATCTGTAGATGCAAAGTTTCAGTATGTTGGTGAACAGGACCTGAAGACAGAGGAGTCCCATCGATAACCTCCACCATTGAGACGCGCTCCTTTTCAAGCAAGGTGATTCCATTTCTGGCCACAAAATCGACATCAATATAATTACCAGAAGCTCCGCAATCCAACAAGCCTAACACTTCAACTGGTTTGTTACTCAACCAAGAGACTTTAATAGGCAGAGCCATGAGGACCACAGGCTGCATGGGCTGTCTCTCCTGCGTCTTCTCTGGAAGGACTGAAAAAGAAGATGGGCCTGACGTAGCCTTCCCTACATACGACAGGCCATTTAGTTTTCCGACTTTCGGAGTGGTCGAAGCGGGCAGATACTGAGGTAATGTCCTGAGGCCCCACAATACAGACACAACCTGAGATCTCTTCTCCCTTTCTTCTCCGCCTCCGATAAGGGACCTCTAACGGCTCCGAGTTGCATCGGTTCTGGCACCGATTCGGTGGAACCCGACGCTTTGGATGTAAGATTCAGGAATCGAGGAAGTGTTTTCTCCGAACGCCGTCAATCACTTCTTCTCTCGGCCAGCCTGTGATCGATTCGTAAGACCTGTTCTTGAAGGGACTGTAAGGTATCTGGTTCAGGAATATGAAGTAGCTCATCCTTGTATTCTTCTCTTAAGCTCCTTCGAAAGAGTGTCTTCTGGGTAACCTCGGGCCATTGAGAATCGGTGGCCAATTGCCGGAAACGACTGATTTAGGAAATAATATCGGTCGACCCCTGTTTTAAGTCCATAAATTGGTTTTGAGCGGTGCCCGCAAGGTTAGGAGATTGAAATACTTCCAAAAATGCTTTCTCAAAAGCAACAAAATCTTCGAGAATGGGGCTCTTGGCAACCACCAGTGGGGTTGCCCAGGCCAATGCATTTCCAACTAAATTTCCCAAGATGTATCCAATCTTGGCCTTGTCTTGATTGAAGTGTGTTGGGCGACACAAAAAATGGATCCTACAATGGTTACAAAATTCAGCCACTCGGCGAGGATCACCGTCAAACTTAACCGGACTAGTCTGAGCCATTACAGACTCTGCAGAGGTGACAGAACTGGCCCCATGTGCCACTACTTGCTGCAGGGTAAGATTCTCTTGGCGTAGGGTAGACATCTCAGCGCGTAGGGCCCTAATTACGTTTCTTAAATCTTCGGTTTCATCCATCTCAGAATCTGAACTGGTAGTAAGGCGTCTTAATCTGTTAAGTTGTGCGTCACGCAACTTGGACGTACCTCTGTTTCCAGATGATGTCCGTGTTGGGTAAGCCAGTCTGAAATTCGGGTAAACCAGTAGAGATTATGGCACAAGGAAGCAGCCTCAATCCTGTCCTGAGGGCACAGGAATGAACGGGGGCCACCCCCCGACACCAAAGATCTTCTTCCTGTAGTGATCTTGGTTGCTGTAGCTGGCACAGGCGAGACGGGCGACAAGGAGGTCGAGGAGTCCAGGGAGGTGAGAGCTCAGTAGAATGGCCCAGAAGGAGAGCTCTGAAGGTCGCTGGGAAGAACCAGGCACACTCAGTTCAATGGGAATCCAAGCAACAGTCAATTTGCAGGCTGAGGAATGATGGGGGGCCGAGTTGCCGGAGAGAGCCCAGGCCCAGGCGAATCCGGAAGATGTTGAGGTTCAATTGGGGAATGCAAGAAGACTGGTACCCCAGCAAGGCAGCAAAAATAGGGATACCATGTAGGCTGACAGAATGACCTCAGGGAACCCCACAGGAAAGAACCAGGGAGAGAGAAACAAGGGGACAACTGGGAGGCCAGGCAAGGAGTAGGGGGCCAGTCTGGGAAGCAGGGGATACCAGGCAATATGCAGGGAACCAGACAGGGAAACCAAGCAAAGGAAGGCAGGGAGGTTCGTTGGGAAAAAACTGGAGAACCAGGCAGGAAGGCTGAACGGCCTGGCAGGAAAGCAGGGACCCAGGCGGGAAAAACTGGAATGTCCGGCAGAGAAAACAAGGAGGCCAGACAGGGAGGAGGGCTGGAAATCCAGGCAGGGAAGCAGAGCGAGGCTACAGAATCCAACTGGAGCCGGGCGGCGAACCAACGGTGGGTCAGGAACAAACTGCGTTAAGACGCGATTCGTTCCTGCACCCGACCGCTATTTACAGCCGTGGCACGAAACCGAGGCTTGGAGCGCGGAGAGTTCCGCACATGCGCCGCGGTCCTTCCGGGGCGAGAACGAGGCTTGGAGCGCAAGCCATCGATCGCCTTGGTCCGCGGCACACGCGTGCGCCCATAGCTGGAACCAAACAGCTGATTCGGACGTCGGAGAATCTCCCTCCCACTGATCCGATACCTGGAATAGAGCTGCCAAGGAAAGTGGCGACCCACAGCCTTCCAGGTACGTGTCCTAACAACCCTCCTATACCCAATCCGGAAATAAAGTTTTGAATTTTGACTCTACTATACTTCTACTTCCATTTGCCCATTTAGCCACAACATGTAATATTCCTTGTCCAGCTTTGTTGCCCAGTGGGGTCTGTGCTGGTGGGAAATTTGTCTGGCAAAGGGTCACTTCCGGTCTTTTGATTCTCTACTGCACACGGCACTAGTAGCACTGTCACTGTTGCATGCCGGCTGCCGCGATGTGGTGCTACTGGGGCACTAGTAGCATGCGGCATCATGTTGCTACCTCGATGCAGAGGCGTTGCTGGAGGGGGATGCAGAGGCGTTGCTGGAGGGGGGCATTGGGGGGTGCTATAGCCCTGGGTCTTTTGGTTGTAACCCTTGATAGAAGCTCAGGGGTCATACCCAAAAGGCTTGCTAGCCCCGAGTCCCGACAGTCCCAATATTAGCATAGCCTCGGATCTTTTCCAGACCTAACAACTCCCCTTCCTCGATGTGGTGTGCGTCAGCCTTGCGCCTGCTCCTGGGAAGGAGTTTGTGTCAGGAGGAAGTCGGTGGTGGGTCAGATCCATTTTGTGTCCTCCGAGAGCAAGGAGTGGCCCGTTTCAAGGTGTATTCGATGCGTTGTTCATGGTCCAGGTGCAGTGCAACATTGGGCAGGTCACAGTGTAGTATGGAGTGTAATCCAGCTAGTGCAGTGCTTTAAGTGGGGTGAGAAATCGAGGGGAGGGGGCTGCAACGAGGGGGTGTGGCCAGCATTGTGGGCATGGGTGCCCCCAGCACACGTCAATAATAAGAAACACTGTTGGGTTACTTTTTTTATTTTTATTCTCTCATGGTGGGGGATTCACCCGAGCGCTGCTGGTGACAAGCCAGTGTCCAACTGCACGGTGCTGTTTCCCTGCTGCGCAGTCCATTTACTTTCATTGTGTCAAGTAGTCAATTGAGTGAAACCAATGAATCCAGCATCTACGAAATGACACAGTGCCATGTGACACTGGCTTGTTATCAGCAGGGCTCAGGTTCGAAACCCCTGCACGGGACAATAAAAACATTGCTTTTTTTTTATTGTCCTGTGCTGGGTATTACAACCCAAGTTCTACTATTGAAAAATAAATGTTGCAGCACACTGTGCTATTTCATAGGTGCACAATTTCTTTTGTTTTATACAATAAACTGCTTGACCCCTTAAGACTGTTAGGGGCTTTATTTATCAAGCAGTCTATGATTGAAACAAACTACATCCACCACCTAAGTATTTGCACAGTGCAACATGCCACTGGCTAGTCACTGGCAGTGCGTGGGTTTGAATCCCGGTCACCGAAAGTAAAAAAAAAGTGGCTGTCGGGGCTGTCTGGGGTAATGGGAGATCCGACAGAGCTCCAGCTCCATCATGTTTTTGGAGACTGCTGGAGCTCAGTCCTGGCTAGCCCCGGCCCACTTGGGCGAGCGTAATAGGAAGCGAACACCATGACAACTGTGGCCATGCGTGAGAAGGCCATCCAGTCCTGTTCTTACTTGGAATTGTAGTTTGGTAAGTTGGGAATGTAGGAGAAAAAGCGACATCTCAGAATTCAAAGGGAAAGAAAGAGGACTGCATGACCTGCTTGAGCATGACCACAGAAAACTTGAGAGCGCTGTATGATGCAGCAGCCAAAACATTTAATTGGGTTCCGAGGTTAGTGGTGCTGGAATATCACACTTTTGAGTTGACCACACCCATTCCTAGGCGGATTCTTTCTGTGATGGGACGTTGTCGCTCACCCTCCCTCCTTCACATTTAGTTATATTAATTAGCATTCCAACCACTCTAATTTTTGTTTCATTAAAAGTCGAACTCATGTCCTTGTAGCCCGACCCTTCCAACAGCCTGCAAGAAGACACAGCCAATGTTTATTTTGATAATGTAGAGCTTACCCACAGCAAACCTCCTTTGCACTGGAGACCCATTGAAAAAACACACCAGCCCCTGGCTTTACCCACAAACTCCACATGCCCCACCCATGTGTGCATTTGCAGCACACCACAAGGGTGGAACACCTCTGCGTTTCTGTACCCCATTATTCTGTTAGGATTGACAACATTATATCTACACTGTTTTTGCTTTCAACCTCGTCCCACTGGTGCCATCATTCTCCTCAATTGGTAGGCATAAGAACAATAGGGGGTGAGGGCTTCTACCAGAAACACTTTCCAATAGTAGCATATACATATTGTATATATACATACACAACACCAAGAAAGTTATGGTGGGTTTAAAAAGGTTTGGAAAAAAAGAACTTTCACCTGAAATGTGATAGTAGGAAAGTCCATTTGAGCCGAGTCACACATTCCACAGCGCCACCTAGTAGCCATTGCTGGAAGTTCACCTCCAGTTCTGAGCCACAACAGCAAGGCATTGTGGGTATGCAAATTAACTCAAATGCAAACCTTTTTCTGCAGGAAAGTGTCTTTGTCTAAGAGGGCAGTGCTACTTTATACATAGCTTAATCAACCCAAGACTGATATTTGCAAGGCTGCCAGGACAGATATATACCTGGTTTCACCCTTACTAGGGATCATCAGTGCAGTCTAGTCCTGGCAGCCTTGTGGCTGGAGCATTTGGCCATTTTCCCACAACACCAAAAAAGTTACGGTGGGTTTGAAAAAAACCTTTCACCTGAAATGTGAAGATAGGAAAGTCCATTTGAGCCAAGTCGCACATTCCACAGCGCCACCTAGTACCCATCACTGGAAATTCATTATATATATTTATAGTGAAGGTACACGGAAGCCTGCTGTAGCATGCCTCTTAGACGTAGGGGCATATGCTGCACCATTGAGTGTCCCGCTAGCTCCAGTGCTAGATGTAGCTGACAGCCAGTAGTTAACAGATGCTGGCCTCTCAGGACTGCTACATCCAGGACAGGAGTTGGGGACCGACGCAAACAGGATGCCAACAACCGCCTCAACACCAGGACACTGCGCATGTCAGCACAGGCGGAATCCACCATTACAGATCACACGTGCTATGATGGTGGAGTGGAATTGCCGCTAACCATGCCGTCCCTCTGCAGAACACATCACTATGCAATACCCACGTGCCTGTACTGAACACTCACCCTGGGTTCGCGACCTGGCCACTCCACATTGTCACACAGCAGCCCCGCTTACACTGCAGCGGAAAGGCATCATGGCAAGCCGTGGGTTGGAAAAAAGGGGGCAGGGCTTGGGAGGGTTTATGTTAATATTTAAATCCTGCCTGAGTGATAATGGAAGCAGAGTCAGAGTTAAGTTTGGGGGCTATAGGTAAGATGTTAATAGAAATAAAAGAAGATTTGAAGTTAGCAAAGAGTGAGACAGTAACTTTGGGAGTAAAAATGGAAGAGTTAAGTAGTTATGTACATAGATCAGAAACTCCAAGTACTTCTAAGACTAACAGAAATTTAGAACAAGAACCACCAATTCTGTACCCAGAGTTAAATGTAAAATGGCCAGTTTATGAAGTAGAAGAAAGAAAAGATAAGACAAACATACATTTAACACCAGGAATTTCTTTAGTATCAACTCCATTAGCGCCACCAGAAAGATTTAGTGGAGATCACAGAAAATTAAAAACATTTTTAATGCAGTGTGAACTACATTACTTGTGTAGACCAGAAGCATTTCCTACAGGAACGGCCAGGGTGGCTTTTCTAATTTCATATTTAACGGGAGAGGCATCTGCATGGTCAGTTCCTTTTGTAGAAAGAGGTGCAAGAGAACTTAAGGATTGGAACCTGTTTAAAGAAGAATTCCGTAAAATGTTTGATAAAAGAATCTCATCTATGAGTGTAGATGGAGAATTATTAGAACTTCGTCAGGGTAACAGAGAGTTGGTAGTCTATATTACACACTTCAGATCACTAGTGCAAGAGAGTGAGTGGCCAGAGGAAAAGAGAGCATCCATCTTTTACAGAGGTTTAAGAGAGGAATTAAAGGATGCATTAGCAACAATTGTAGAGAGACCAACAAATTGTGAGGATTTAATTTCTTTAGTGATTCAGTTAGATCTAAGATTATTGGAGCGTAGAACAGAAAAAAAGAGACATTTTTTCGAAAATAAAACTTGGAGTAGGAGTGAACGACCCAAAGTAGAACAAAATGCTGGAAAAGGAGTTAAAGTACAATTGAGTGAAAATCAAATTCGAGGTCCTTCAAATAAAGAAGAACAGGAGAGAAGACGCAAAGAGAAATTATGTCTGTATTGTGGAGATGGAACACATTTTGTAGGAAAATGCCCACGTGCTCCTAAAAGACTTCCTTCTTTTCCTGGAAAAGGACAAGTTGTAGCAAATACCATTCAGACTGCTATAACACATATCACTCTTAATGTATCCTTATATTGGGATGGTAAATTAAAATGTGGAGGTCCTTGTGTGATTGATTGTGGAGCAACTGGCAATTTTATGGACTTGACTTTAGCAGAAAGATTGGGAGTGCCTGTGGTAATTAAGGGAATTCCTGAACAAGTGAGGGCTGTGGATGGTACACAATTAACATCTGGGTTAATTACAAAGATGACAGGTGTATTAAGAATGAAAATTGGTGAGGAACACGGTGAGGAAATTGTGTTTGAGTTAATTGATGCACCACAGTTACAAATAATCTTAGGAATGCCATGGTTAACTTTGCATAATCCACATATTGATTGGGGAAGAAGAACAGTAGAGTTCAAGTCAGAAATTTGTAAGGAACAATGTTCTATGTCATTTCAAGAATGGGATCAGGAAGGAGTTTCTGAAGTTCAAGGAATTTGTCTAGCTGCGGGAGTTGTTAAGGAACATGTGATAGGAGCTGTGTCAGGCTGTTTACCTGATTGTTATCAAGAGTTCAAAGATGTGTTTGATACTCAAATAGCTAAAGAATTACCCCCACATCGTTCATTTTATTGTAGAATTAACCTTGAGGATGGAGCACCTATACCATGTGGGAGGGTTTATGCATTGACAGAAAAAGAAAATGAACATTTAAAGTAATATCTTAATGAGAATTTAGCCAATGGGTTTATTAGACATTCACAATCCCCAGCAGCTTCACCATTATTTTTCGTGCCCAAAAAAGACAATACCTTGAGAACATGTATTGATTATAGGGCATTGAATAAAATCACAATCAAGAATAGATATCCATTACCTTTAATATCAGTTATGTTGGATAGAATTCAAGGAGCCAAAATATTCTCTAAATTAGATCTAAGAGGAGCATATCATTTAGTAAGAGTTAGAGAAGTATATACAATGTTATCTTGGTGCAGGTCAGGTGTGGTTGGAATTACTTTGATTGGCAGAATTTTGCTATAATAATGCTACTAAAGATTCAACTTCTATGTCTCCATTCTTTTTAAATCAGGGATTCCATCCACGATTTTTGAGAGGGGTGGTTTTGGATGACATTGAGGTTCCGGATGTTGAAAGTAGGTTGATTGCTATGGAACAAAATTTGAAACGTGCTGTTCAGGCTTTGAATAGGAGCAAACTGAATTATAAAAAATTTGCAGACAGTAAGCGTCGAAAAGAACCAACTTATCAGATCGGAGACAAAGTATGGTTATCTACAAAGAATGTACCTTTGAAGGGGAGAAGTAAATTTAGTCCACAATATATTGGACCATTTGAAATTGAAAAGGTTTATTCCCCAGTATCTGTGAGATTGAAGTTACCTTCAGGATTAAAAATTCATCCAACTTTTCATGTAAAATTATTTTAAAAATTTAGGAATGATACCAGAATGCATGAAGTTCCGGGTCCTGTGTTTTCTGAGGATGAGAATGAATTTGAAGTGCAAGCTATTTTAGATTCTAGAATTGTTCATGGTCAACTTCAATACTTGACTGATTGGAAAGGATATGGTCCTGAAGAGCGTTCGTGGGAGAAAGTTGATAATGTACATGCCCCTAGATTGATAAAAAGATTTCATCATTTACATCCTGAAAAGGTTGGCCCTGGGTCAGGGCATTACGGAGGGGGTACTGTCAGGATCCCATGGCACATTTACACATGTTCTAAGAGACACTATACTAGAAAATCCTCATTTAAGAGATTACACCATCACACACATATGTAGAAGCATGGTTGAATATGGTATAGATGTTAATTCTGAATTTTACATTAGATTATTTAAATACATTTCCATAATGTTAATCTAATCAGGAAGTGTCTAATTTCCCAAGCCAAGATGGTGAGTCTGTTCCACAACAGTGATTGGATGAGAAGTGCTGTGAGGTAACTTGGAACTTTCACCAGGATTCTAAACTGCCTTTCATTCCAGTTTCCTTAGAGGAAGGTAGCAGTTAATTTAGCTCTGAAGAAAAAGTAACTAAATTTGAATTTGAGAAACTATTTAAGAAGAAGTTACTCTTAAGAAGATAAAGTAGTTGAAGAAGAACTTATCCTGCATTGAAAGAACTATTTTCCATACAGATGAAGCAAGCTAAGTCCATGAGTGGAATATAATTATGTTTATTATTCAAAATGACATTTACAAGTTGAGTCAAGAAATATTTTTTGAACTATAATTCTACAATACAATGAACTAAATGTGCTCTAGCTCGAGTTGTTTTACCGTCTGATAAGTGAATGTTTGGTTTTTAGTACTTGCGCTTGCAGTTGTTTTTCTCTAATTTAGCGTTTAGTATTATAAATGTGCTGAACTTTGGTCAATATTATACGATAGTGTTTATACTAAAATAGAGTTTAAAAACACTAATATAGTACTAACCAAAAGAAAATATTTATTTGAATGTTCGCGTGCGCGTGACATTCGTTTTTGAAATTTAGAGGAACGGACCAGGAGACGTGTATCTGACGTCCTTCTTTGTTTATATTGACTTCCTGTTTGTGACGCATGAAATATCTTTTGTAATCGGTAGCACGGCAGGCACGACATCGGGGAGGATACTTGGATTTCCTTTGGTGCGCGGATCGTTTCCGGATCGCGTGGTGTGCGCGTTTCCTTTTTTGTGCGCGGTCATCTTCAGCAGCGTGTTTCCGTTCCGGCATGCGCGGTGTGCGCAGCTCCTAAACAGTGCGTGGTCATCTGCTGCAGCGCAGAGCTTTTCAAGAGTGCGAGGTGTGTGCAGCTTCTCTTCAAGTGCGCGGTTCATTTTACAAGGCGCGTTTTGGATTAGAGGCGAGTATATTTTTCGTTCGCTTCGTTATTTTCAGAGAGCACATTTTCATCTAAGATTCCTGAATCAATTTCAGTCAAGGTATGAGCATGCTATTTTCCGGATTTTAATAGAAGCCTATTCCATGTCAACATTTGTTCCTCAGTTAAAGTGAAAGTTACCAAGAAAAAGAATTCCATAAACAATTCATTGTGATTTTGGAGAAGTTTACAAACATTCAGTCAAGGACATTATTTTCCAAGTCACATTTTTGAAGTATTTTTGGACACTTTAGCTTCTAAGCTAAAGTTTTCAGTTTGAATTTAAAGAAGAGGTCAAAGAAAATATTTAAAAGACACTAAGCAATGATAAGCCTATCAGCAATTCAGCATAGGCCGCAGGTATATATATATATACATAGATGTTATTAAAACTAATACATACAAAAGAAATTGAAATTAATTAGAGTAATATTAATAGAATATTATATGTGTTTAGATCTTCACAGACTCAACACTGAAGAAGCATCTAGCCAGTTTACCAGTTCCAGATGAATAACCAGTAGAGAGGAGGTCTACATAGAATACCAGTGAAGATCTGCTTTTTATTTTGTTCTCCATTCCCCTTTCCCCTTGGGTTTGCCAGTTTAGTAATTATATCTTTTTTAGATTGTTGAATTGGCACATCTAGGGGGTCTGGTGGGCCAGCATCACTCCTGCAGGAAGATTCAAGATTGGACCATGACATAAACACATCTACAACTACAAGAATAGTAGAACAACCCTTGTCAGGCGGTAAATCCACAATACAGACATAATTTCTCTTTGCGTCTTCTCTCCTTTTCTTCTTTAGTTAAAGGACCTCGAATTTGAGTTTCACTCAATTGTACTTTAACTTCTTTTCCAGCATTTTGTTCTACTTTGGGTCGTTCACTCCTACTCCAAGTTTTATTTTCGAAAAAAATTCTCCTTTTTTCTGTTCTACGCTCCAATAATCTTAGATCTAACTGAATCACTAAAGAAATTAAATCCTCACAATTTGTTGGTCCCTCTACAATTGTTGCTAATGCATCCTTTAATTCCTCTCTTAAACCTCTGTAAAAGATGGATGCTCTCTTTTCCTCTGGCCACTCACTCTCTTGCACTAGTGATCTGAAGTGTGTAATATAGACTACCAACTCTCTGTTACTCTGACGAAGTTCTAATAATTCTCCATCTACACTCATAGATGAGATTCTTTTATCAAACATTTTACGGAATTCTTCTTTAAACAGGTTCCAATCCTTAAGTTCTCTTGCACCTCTTTCTACAAAAGGAACTGACCATGCAGATGCCTCTCCCGTTAAATATGAAATTAGAAAAGCCACCCTGGCCGTTCCTGTAGGAAATGCTTCTGGTCTACACAAGTAATGTAGTTCACACTGCATTAAAAATGTTTTAAATTTTCTGTGATCTCCACTAAATCTTTCTGGTGGCGCTAATGGAGTTGATACTAAATAAATTCCTGGTGTTAAATGTATGTTTGTCTTATCTTTTCTTTCTTCTACTTCATAAGCTGGCCATTTTACATTTAACTCTGGGTACAGAATTGGTGGTTCTTGTTCAAAATTTCTTTTAGTCTTAGAAGTACTTGAAGTTTCTGATCTATGTACATAACTACTTAACTCTTCTATTTTTACTCCCAAAGTTACTGTCTCACTCTTTGCTAACTTCAAATCTTCTTTTATTTCCATTAACATCTTACCTATAGCCCCCAAACTTAACTCTGACTCTGGTTCCATTATCACTCAGGCAGGATTTAAATACTTGGGCCTTTCATTCTGTCATGGTCCAATCTTGAATCTTCCTGCAGGAGTGATGCTGGCCCACCAGACCCCCTAGATGTGCCAATTCAACAATCTCAAAAAGATATAATTACTAATCTGGCAAACCCAAGGGGAATGGGGAATGGAAAACAAAACAAAAAGCAGATCTTCACTGGTATTCTATGTAGACCTCTTCTCTACTGGTTATTCATCTGGAACTAGTAAACTGGCTAGATGCTTCTTCAGTGTTGAGTCTGTGAAGATCTAAACACATATAATATTCTATTAATATTACTCTAATTAATTTAAATTTCTTTTGTATGTATTAGTTTTAATAACATCTATGTATATATATATATATATATATATATATATATATATATATATATATATATATATATATACCTGCGGCCTATGCTGAATTGCTGATAGGCTTATCATTGCTTAGTGTCTTTTAAATATTTTCTTTGACCTCTTCTTTAAATTCAAACTGAAAACTTTAGAGTCTTAGTTAATTATGAAGCTAAAGTGTCCAAAAATACTTCAAAAATGTGACTTGGAAAATAATGTCCTTGACTGAATGTTTGTAAACTTCTCCAAAATCACAATGAATTGTTTATGGAATTCTTTTTCTTGGTAACTTTCACTTTAACTGAGGAACAAATGTTGACATGGAATAGGCTTCTATTAAAGTCCGGAAAATAGCGTGTTCATACCTTGACTGAAATTGATTCAGGAATCTTAGATGAAAATGTGCTCTATAAAAATAACGAGGCGAACGAAAAATATACTCGACTCTAATCCAAAACGCGCCTTGTAAAATGAACCGCGCACTTGAAGAGAAGCTGCACACACCTCGCACTCTTGAAAAGCTCTGCGCTGTAGCAGATGACCGCGCACTGTTTAGGAGCCGCGCACACCGCGCATGCCGGAAACGGAAACACGCTGCTGAAGATGACCGCGCGCAAGAAAGGAAACGCGCACACCACGCGATCCGGAAAAGATCCGTGCACCAAAGGAAATCCAAGTATCCTCCCCGATGCCGCGCCTGCCGTGCTACCGATTACAAAAGATATTTTGTGCGTCACAACCAGGAAGTCAATATAAACAAAGAAGGACGTCAGATACACGTCTCCTGGCCCGTTCCTCTAAATTTCAAAAACGAATGTCACGCGCACGCGAACATTCAAATAAATATTTTCTTTTGGTTAGTACTATTAGTATTTTTAAACTGTATTTTAGTATAAACACTATCATACAATATTGACCAAAGTTCAGCACATTTATAATACTAAACGCTAAATTAGAGAAAAACAACTGCAAGCGCAAGTACTAAAAACCAAACATTAAACTTATCAGACGGTAAAACAACTCGAGCTAGAGCACATTTAGTTCATTGTATTGTAGAATTATAGTTCAAAAAATATTTCTTGACTCAACTTGTAAATGTCATTTTGAATAATAAATATAAGTATATTCCTCTCATGGACTTAGCTTGCTTCATCTGTATGGAAAATAGTTCTTTCAATGCAGGATAAGTTCTTCTTGAACTACTTTATCTTCTTAAGAGTAACTTCTTCTTAAATAGTTTCTCAAATTCAAATTTTGTTACTTTTTCCTTCAGAGCTCAATTAACTGCTACCTTCCTCTAAGGAAACTGGAATGAAAGGCAGTTTAGAATCCTGGTGAAAGTTCCAAGTTACCTCACAGCACTTCTCATCCAATCACTGTTGTGGAACAGACTCACCATCTTGGCTTGGGAAATTAGACACTTCCTGATTAGATTAACATTATGGAAATGTATTTAAATAATCTAATGTAAAATTCAGAATTAACATCTATACCATATTCAACCATGCTTCTACATATGTGTGTGATGGTGTAATCTCTTAAATGAGCATTTTCTAGTATAGTGTCTCTTAGAACATGTGTAAATGTGCCATGGGATCCTGACAGAACACAGCCTTCAGACACTGATTGGCCGTTACAGTACCAAACCCTATTTAACGCTGAAAGGAAAGAAGGACTGATGGAACTCTTCTCAGTACGGGAGAGACATGCATCAGAGCAGGAAACCGCGACAGCGCTCCTCTGTGCCTACGAAGACTGACCAACCGGTCCTCTCTTGTCATCCATCCATCTGACCCTTGAGAAAGAAAGGGTTACTAAGAGACTGAAAACAAATCCTCAAGTTCCTGAGAGTCAAGGAATGTATTACTTTTCGTTTTAAATAAACAACTCATCTGTTAAGGCAACCAGTGTCATCTTCATCCTTCACAAAGTGGTGGCAGCGGTGGGATTCTGTATCCGCCATGGAGGGGATCATCAAAGTGCTGGCAGAGTGCCAGCAGCAGCTCCAGCAGTTGATACAAGTTCAGAGCCACCAAGGCCAGACAGACAGGCAGGCTTTTCAACAAGCGATGCAGATACAGGCTGCAAACCAAGACGTGTTAAAGCAAGTCACGGAGGTTATGGTAACAGCCCAAGGATAACCCATGGCACCTACCTCCATTTTGCAAAAATATCAGCCTGGTGAAGATCCAAGTTATTTCTTTACTAATTATGAATGAGTCGCCCGCAATGCCCAATGGACAGTCGAGAGGTGGGGCCATTACATCGCTCCGCTTTTGACAGGTGCCATGCAAGGGCCATACCAAGCTGTGAATCCTACAGGGGACACCACCTACCCGGATATTAAAAGAACCATCCTAGAGTGATTGGGCATGGGCGAAGAAGCCTGTTGGATGCAATTGAGAGACACAAAGTTACGTGCAGGAGGAACTCCAAGGCAGCTGTACTATTGAGTCCAAGAGCTAGCAGAAAAATGGTTGAAACCCTCAACCAGTAGCGTCCCCAAGATGCTGGAAAGAGTCAAGCTAGAGCAATTCATAGAAGCACTCCCAGGACCCATGCAACATTGGGTGCGACAGCATCACTGGCCTACTCTGGCCTGAGCCATTGACATTGCTTCAGCATTTCAAAAGGCTGGTACTACAAGAGGACCAACCACTGACTTACCAAGGGCCAGTATCCTACGTAACGCAGCGGTTGTTGAACCCACAGTGAGCCGCCCAGACGCCAAAAGTCACCATGGCCCGGTGTATCCTGTCAACCTCAGTGCTTCAACTGCAGGGAGTGGGGCCACATTGCCCGGTTCTGCCCCGGTACACTCAAGCCTGAACCTATAGAGATAGGCTGCCTACAGTGACAGGAGTACCGAAGAAGCCAAGATCTGTTACTGGTGGAGGTCCGAGTGGACCGTAAACCCAGCTAAGGTCTTCTGGACAGTGGAAGCCAACAAACAGTCATCAGACCTGAAGTGGGACCGGGAATGTCGGTGTGCCCTTTATCCCCATCAAATGTCTACATGGGGACACTAAAGCCTTCCCTTCAAAGAGAGTCACCCTGGAAGTGAAGGGGAACACCTTTGAATTAACAGTTGCCATAATGCCTATTCTGCCTTCCCCGGAGTTGCTTGGTACTGACCTCCCCTCATTCCAACAGTGCATTGACAACCCCGAATGGCTCCAAAAGGCCCCCTTCTCAAGGGTCGAGGTAGAGGACTCAGTCCAAAAACCGCAGAAAAAGAGCTGCAGCGAAATAAGAAGAGACAGTAGCTAGGAAATTCAGCAGTCTCGTAGACTGGTTGGCCGAGGACAAGAAACTGACCTTTAGGAATGAAACCCTAACCGATCCCACTCTGAAGGGAGCCAGAGAACTGGCTTTCACAGTCCCCAACCAAGGACCGGTTTATGGCTGGTTCAAGTCCCAGAGGGTACTTCTATACTGTATCAGGAGGGACCAGTCCAACCAAGAAGTACAACAGCTACTAGTACCAATACGGTTCCGTAACATAGTTCTGTGATTGGCACATGATGAGGCTACAGGTGGACATTTGGCCTGAGAAAAAAACGAAGACAAGGTCCTGAAAAGGTTCTACTGGCCAAGTGTATACAGAAACACAAAGGGTTTTTTTGTATTTAATGACCTCTAAAAAGTCAAATTTACATTCCTACCGTGTATTCATAATACATATTAGCACTCAATCACGGTCTATGGAGAAGAATTTATGTTGTACCTATTGCATATGTATATTTAGTACACCATATACCTTTAACAACACTTGCTGGGGGCCGTCACTCTACAGAGAGATATGGGACCCCCAGTCTAAAGGAACAAATATATAAATAACGGTAACTAATTCCGCTTCGTACAAAGAGAAAATACATTTATTAAAAATCAGACTTAGTGTTTTAACAACAATAATTCATAAGAACAAATTTAGAAAAATTGTAGGAAAAAAATGGGGCATTTTACATTAGATAATGCCCGGTACTAGATTTTTTTAGGGCTTTCTATGCAGCACGTTGTATATTGTTTAATTTTAATTAAACAACGTAATGCTAGCACCTATAAAGATCTTACACCTCTTGCTGATCTAACACACCTAAGGATCCTAACCAATAAGGTCCTTACATATAAACACAATAAAACAGACCTATACTTCAGGTCACATTAAATTCTCATTGATTATGTCGAGTTGTTTTGTGACATAGATCATAAAAAAGCATGAGTCCAGCTCATACTTTAATAAGGTCGACCGGTTTCATAACCACACTTGTTTAGGTCATCTTCTTCAGGACATATAGTTTCAAAAGAAGGGATGTTGGCTCCCCAATGGAAAGGCTTTTTCCAGATGTGTGTTCTTACTCCTACAAGGAAGCAAGAGAGAGGGGGGATTATATCACTCCTCTAGTCCCTAAATTGCATATTATATTCTATTTTAAATATAGTGTTGATAAAAGTATTTCTTGAGACTATTGACTAAAAGATCAATTTTTATACTAAGACTGCTGTTTAGAATTCAAAACAGCACCAAAAAAGCACTAAACAAGGGAAGGGATAGGGATGGGGCAGTGCCCAGGAATGCTCCTTGTGATCCGATTGATTCATACATGCATATGGGCTCTTGTTGGTACAACCTTATAGCCCTATTATGTAACGAGTATGTGCAAAGGTGGTAATTTAAAAGAAAATTAAAAAGATATTGTTTTTCCTTACCGCCATATTCAAAATAATGGCACTGTCTTGTGTTGCCTGCCCTTATGCACCTAGTACGATTAGTCTTGTCCCCTGCTGTAAACAAGGGAAAGCGATGGAAGAATCACTTTCCATACATCACTTTAACTATGTCATAACAAATGTGCTTATCATTAGCACCACTGCCTTAACAAAGGTATATATATGTAAAAATGCTTACCAGTTCTTATATTGCTCGTTGCTTCTCGTGTGCACGATGACAAAGGGGGGTATTTTTTGTAGGCGCCGTTGGATCGCCTCGCCAAGCGGCTATTTTATTGCTTTCCTGAAAGGAAAAAACCGCGGGTGTGCTAGCGTTATATGTAGCTCTTTTTTACAGGAAATTGGTACTATATTCATGTCGTAGTGTTATTTTAATAGGGCAGCACCAAGGAAAGTAGAGAAAAGTACTAGGGCTGCAAAATGCATACCTTCGATCCTCGCGTGTATGAGCACTATCCGAGTCGGCTGCTCTGGTTACTTTGCAGCGGCTGTTGGTAATGGGCCACCCTGGAGCACTATCCTATTTTGATTACTGGCAAACAAAGCCACTCTATGGTTGCGACGCCATGTTGGACAGGGTAGACTACACCGCCATCTTTGATCAGGCGGCTAAAAAATGACCTATATATTTAAAAGGCTAATTGTAACCTGTATGCTTATTGTTCAAAGTAAAATACGGATACCTATTTATGAGAGCTTACTATTTATTCTACGCTAGTTTCTCTTTGGGCAAATCATACTTGCACAACAAATAACTTGTAGCTGTCTAATATATATCCCGGAGTTGAAAAATTCTAGAGATAAAAAGAGATACAAATTCCTTATACAACACAAGATTAATTCTGTTCAAATATGCAAACCCTCTTCATCGGACAATGTAGTCAGCATCTTAACGGCAATAGTATATATTACATATTCAATGGTATTTGTATTTACAAAAAATGTGAGAGATGCATAGCAGACGGACACATCCTAGTTCCACAGCACAATTTAGAATGGGAACCAGGGGAGATCCTATTTAGTAGAGCATTCTCTCATCACATCAGTAATTCAAACAAAGAAAAACAAATGGGTGTTTTGATACATAGACCCATGTTGTGGTTGTTTAGCAAACAATACATTCTGTACATCACAGCGACACAGTGACTAAGTCAGGGCACAAATTGCTAACATTAGGGATGCCTTTCTTCTAGTGGCTGAAACCACTTTTCTATGCCAAGGGATCAAAAATAAGGGAATATTAGAGATATGGGC
This sequence comes from Ambystoma mexicanum, assembly GCF_040938575.1. NCBI lineage: Eukaryota > Metazoa > Chordata > Amphibia > Caudata > Ambystomatidae > Ambystoma > Ambystoma mexicanum. The sequence continues at coordinate 26,233,772 of NC_090936.1, forward strand.
AATGAATCAACGTGGGAGAACTGCCAGCTCATTCCATTGGATTTGTTCATTCAAACCGCTCTTGTGTGTATTTAGTCTAAAAATCCAATTTTGTTCCCTCCTCAGAAGGATGTTGTGATAATTCCCACCTCTTTTAGGAAATTGTATTTTTTCAATGACTGTCCATTTAAAGTCTTCAGGACCATGTTCTTTTGTTATAAAATGGTTGACCATTGGAGCTGTGAGTTTTTTAGTTCTCAGGCACGACCGATGTTCTATCAACCGTTTTTTAATCGGTCTCATGGTCATACCCACATACTTCAAATTACATGGACAAACTATCAAATAGATCACTCCTGATGAGTTACAGTTAGTAAGATGTCGTTGTACCCAAGGGGTACGTAAACCCAGGTCTATTTCTTTTGTACGTGCCGTTTGCGGGCACATGGAACATGACCCACATGGGGAGTGTCCTGTTGGAAAGCTACTTTGCCAGATTGTTGCAGTCTGTTTTGCTTTATCTTCACGTAATGTGGTTACTAGTTTGTCTCTAATATTAGTTCTTCTTTTAAGGGCAAATTTTGGTTCTTCCAAATTGTGTTGTCCAGTATTCAGTATTGGCCACAGATTCTTAATTTCCTTTTTAAGTTTATTCACCATGGGTGAATAACTCAGAACAGCCATTATATTATCCTGTGGTGGTAATTTAGGATGTTGCTGAAGGGTAATGCTCCTGGGAATATTCCGGGCACTCCTGTAGGTAGAGTCAATGATCCTCCTTGGATAGCCTCTATTTTCAAGTTGTTTTTTGAGGTTTTTTCCTTGCTCTTCAAAGTCAGTAACTTGGGTGCACGTTCTTCTATAGCGAAGAAATTGGCCAAAAGGCAAATTGTCTTTAAGTGCCTGAGGATGGTAACTTGAGTATGTCAAAAGTGAATTTCTGTCTGTTGATTTTTTATAGACTTTGGAGCATAACTTATCTTCTATTACCATAATGTCAAGATCTAGAAAGTGTATTGTTTTCTTGCTGAATTCCAACGTGAATTTTAAGTATGGGTTCTGTGCATTAAGCCAGGTATGGAACTCTTGGAGATCTGTCTCTGAACCGGTGAATATCATAAAGATATCATCTATGTATCTTTTCCAAAGTATAATTTTTTGTAGGAATGGATTAGAAACTGGATAAATGGCATCACATTCAAATGAATTAACGTATAAGTTAGCTAAGCTAGGCGCAAAGGTCGCTCCCATCGCAGTGCCAGATATCTGCTGGTAGAATATGTCGTCACATATAAAGAAGTTCCTAGTCAGGGCTATTTCTGCCAGTTGGATTATCAGACCTGGTGGAGTATTGTGTAATGCAATCCCTGATTCCAATAACTGTTGAACCATAGCCAGAGTCGCTCGTTGTGGTATTTTAGTGTATAGTGACTCTATATCCATCGTGACCAACCACTCCTTTTCCTGGTTAAATACAATGGTGTCAAGTAAATTTAGCATGGAAGTCGAGTCCTTGATATATGCTCGCATTTTTGGAACTTCTTCTTTGATGAAATAATCCACAAACTGTGAAAGGGGTTCCAAAATGGATTGTATCCCAGACACGATCGGTCTTCCAGGTGGCGGATTAATACACTTGTGTATTTTCGGGGTTGCGTAAAATGCCGGTATCCGTGGGTATGCTGGTGTTAAAAAAGCAGCCTCTTTCGCACTTATGTATCCCTCTGCTTCCGCTTCCTCAATGATACTGTTAATTTGATTTTTCAATTGATTGGTTGGATTTCCTGGTAGAACACGATAGCTCGTTGTGTCTAGTAGGAGGGCATTCACCATGTTGTTATAGTCAACTCTATTCATAACAACAATAGCTCCACCCTTGTTTGCTGGTTTTATGACGATAGCTTCATTCTCTGCAAGTGTTTTTAATGCTACCATTTGTTGTTTGGTGCAATTTGAGTGAATGGTTGGAATATTTTCTTCCATTTTGCTTATGCTCTTAAGTAGAGCTTGTTCAAACGTGATTGATTCCACTGTATTGGTTCCATGTGGAGGATAGAATTGTGACGGAGGTTTCAAACCTGTTGCATCTTGTTTGCCTGGTGGGATTGCTGCAAAATATTGTTTGAGTCTGATTTTCCTCATCAATTGACTAACCTCTATTCTGGTTTGAAAAGGGTCATAATGAGCAGTCGGAACAAATGATAAACCCTTTTGGAGGATTTCTTCTTCTGGTTTCGTTAATATGTGTGTAGATAAATTCACAACTAAAGAAACACTGGCTGGGGGAGCCCTCTTCCTCTGCTTCGGGTAACTCGTGGAGATAAGGCAACAAACGCTGGCAAAACCAATCTCCACGAGTTACCCGAAGCAGAGGAAGAGGGCTCCCCCAGCCAGTGTTTCTTTAGTTGTGAATTTATCTACACACATATTAACGAAACCAGAAGAAGAAATCCTCCAAAAGGGTTTATCATTTGTTCCGACTGCTCATTATGACCCTTTTCAAACCAGAATAGAGGTTAGTCAATTGATGAGGAAAATCAGACTCAAACAATATTTTGCAGCAATCCCACCAGGCAAACAAGATGCAACAGGTTTGAAACCTCCGTCACAATTCTATCCTCCACATGGAACCAATACAGTGGAATCAATCACGTTTGAACAAGCTCTACTTAAGAGCATAAGCAAAATGGAAGAAAATATTCCAACCATTCACTCAAATTGCACCAAACAACAAATGGTAGCATTAAAAACACTTGCAGAGAATGAAGCTATCGTCATAAAACCAGCAGACAAGGGCGGAGCTATTGTTATGAATAGAGTTGACTATAACAACATGGTGAATGCCCTCCTACTAGACACAACGAGCTATCGTGTTCTACCAGGAAATCCAACCAATCAATTGAAAAATCAAATTAACAGTATCATTGAGGAAGCGGAAGCAGAGGGATACATAAGTGCGAAAGAGGCTGCTTTTTTAACACCAGCATACCCACGGATACCGGCATTTTACGCAACCCCGAAAATACACAAGTGTATTAATCCGCCACCTGGAAGACCGATCGTGTTTGGGATACAATCCATTTTGGAACCCCTTTCACAGTTTGTGGATTATTTCATCAAAGAAGAAGTTCCAAAAATGCGAGCATATATCAAGGACTCGACTTCCATGCTAAATTTACTTGACACCATTGTATTTAACCAGGAAAAGGAGTGGTTGGTCACGATGGATATAGAGTCACTATACACTAAAATACCACAACGAGCGACTCTGGCTATGGTTCAACAGTTATTGGAATCAGGGATTGCATTACACAATACTCCACCAGGTCTGATAATCCAACTGGCAGAAATAGCCCTGACTAGGAACTTCTTTATATGTGACGACATATTCTACCAGCAGATATCTGGCACTGCGATGGGAGCGACCTTTGCGCCTAGCTTAGCTAACTTATACGTTAATTCATTTGAATGTGATGCCATTTATCCAGTTTCTAATCCATTCCTACAAAAAATTATACTTTGGAAAAGATACATAGATGATATCTTTATGATATTCACCGGTTCAGAGACAGATCTCCAAGAGTTCCATACCTGGCTTAATGCACAGAACCCATACTTAAAATTCATGTTGGAATTCAGCAAGAAAACAATACACTTTCTAGATCTTGACATTATGGTAATAGAAGATAAGTTATGCTCCAAAGTCTATAAAAAATCAACAGACAGAAATTCACTTTTGACATACTCAAGTTACCATCCTCAGGCACTTAAAGACAATTTGCCTTTTGGCCAATTTCTTCGCTATAGAAGAACGTGCACCCAAGTTACTGACTTTGAAGAGCAAGGAAAAAACCTCAAAAAACAACTTGAAAATAGAGGCTATCCAAGGAGGATCATTGACTCTACCTACAGGAGAGCCCGGAATATTCCCAGGAGCATTACCCTTCAGCAACATCCTAAATTACCACCACAGGATAATATAATGGCTGTTCTGAGTTATTCACCCATGGTGAATAAACTTAAAAAGGAAATTAAGAATCTGTGGCCAATACTGAATACTGGACAACACAATTTGGAAGAACCAAAATTTGCCCTTAAAAGAAGAACTAATATTAGAGACAAACTAGTAACCACATTACGTGAAGATAAAGCAAAACAGACTGCAACAATCTGGCAAAGTAGCTTTCCAACAGGACACTCCCCATGTGGGTCATGTTCCATGTGCCCGCAAACGGCACGTACAAAAGAAATAGACCTGGGTTTACGTACCCCTTGGGTACAACGACATCTTACTAACTGTAACTCATCAGGAGTGATCTATTTGATAGTTTGTCCATGTAATTTGAAGTATGTGGGTATGACCATGAGACCGATTAAAAAACGGTTGATAGAACATCGGTCGTGCCTGAGAACTAAAAAACTCACAGCTCCAATGGTCAACCATTTTATAACAAAAGAACATGGTCCTGAAGACTTTAAATGGACAGTCATTGAAAAAATACAATTTCCTAAAAGAGGTGGGAATTATCACAACATCCTTCTGAGGAGGGAACAAAATTGGATTTTTAGACTAAATACACACAAGAGCGGTTTGAATGAACAAATCCAATGGAATGAGCTGGCAGTTCTCCCACGTTGATCTCTAATATTCCCTTATTTTTGATCCCTTGGCATAGAAAAGTGGTTTCAGCCACTAGAAGAAAGGCATCCCTAATGTTAGCAATTTGTGCCCTGACTTAGTCACTGTGTCGCTGTGATGTACAGAATGTATTGTTTGCTAAACAACCACAACATGGGTCTATGTATCAAAACACCCATTTGTTTTTCTTTGTTTGAATTACTGATGTGATGAGAGAATGCTCTACTAAATAGGATCTCCCCTGGTTCCCATTCTAAATTGTGCTGTGGAACTAGGATGTGTCCGTCTGCTATGCATCTCTCACATTTTTTGTAAATACAAATACCATTGAATATGTAATATATACTATTGCCGTTAAGATGCTGACTACATTGTCCGATGAAGAGGGTTTGCATATTTGAACAGAATTAATCTTGTGTTGTATAAGGAATTTGTATCTCTTTTTATCTCTAGAATTTTTCAACTCCGGGATATATATTAGACAGCTACAAGTTATTTGTTGTGCAAGTATGATTTGCCCAAAGAGAAACTAGCGTAGAATAAATAGTAAGCTCTCATAAATAGGTATCCGTATTTTACTTTGAACAATAAGCATACAGGTTACAATTAGCCTTTTAAATATATAGGTCATTTTTTAGCCGCCTGATCAAAGATGGCGGTGTAGTCTACCCTGTCCAACATGGCGTCGCAACCATAGAGTGGCTTTGTTTGCCAGTAATCAAAATAGGATAGTGCTCCAGGGTGGCCCATTACCAACAGCCGCTGCAAAGTAACCAGAGCAGCCGACTCGGATAGTGCTCATACACGCGAGGATCGAAGGTATGCATTTTGCAGCCCTAGTACTTTTCTCTACTTTCCTTGGTGCTGCCCTATTAAAATAACACTACGACATGAATATAGTACCAATTTCCTGTAAAAAAGAGCTACATATAACGCTAGCACACCCGCGGTTTTTTCCTTTCAGGAAAGCAATAAAATAGCCGCTTGGCGAGGCGATCCAACGGCGCCTACAAAAAATACCCCCCTTTGTCATCGTGCACACGAGAAGCAACGAGCAATATAAGAACTGGTAAGCATTTTTACATATATATACCTTTGTTAAGGCAGTGGTGCTAATGATAAGCACATTTGTTATGACATAGTTAAAGTGATGTATGGAAAGTGATTCTTCCATCGCTTTCCCTTGTTTACAGCAGGGGACAAGACTAATCGTACTAGGTGCATAAGGGCAGGCAACACAAGACAGTGCCATTATTTTGAATATGGCGGTAAGGAAAAACAATATCTTTTTAATTTTCTTTTAAATTACCACCTTTGCACATACTCGTTACATAATAGGGCTATAAGGTTGTACCAACAAGAGCCCATATGCATGTATGAATCAATCGGATCACAAGGAGCATTCCTGGGCACTGCCCCATCCCTATCCCTTCCCTTGTTTAGTGCTTTTTTGGTGCTGTTTTGAATTCTAAACAGCAGTCTTAGTATAAAAATTGATCTTTTAGTCAATAGTCTCAAGAAATACTTTTATCAACACTATATTTAAAATAGAATATAATATGCAATTTAGGGACTAGAGGAGTGATATAATCCCCCCTCTCTCTTGCTTCCTTGTAGGAGTAAGAACACACATCTGGAAAAAGCCTTTCCATTGGGGAGCCAACATCCCTTCTTTTGAAACTATATGTCCTGAAGAAGATGACCTAAACAAGTGTGGTTATGAAACCGGTCGACCTTATTAAAGTAGGAGCTGGACTCATGCTTTTTTATGATCTATGTCACAAAACAACTCGACATAATCAATGAGAATTTAATGTGACCTGAAGTATAGGTCTGTTTTATTGTGTTTATATGTAAGGACCTTATTGGTTAGGATCCTTAGGTGTGTTAGATCAGCAAGAGGTGTAAGATCTTTATAGGTGCTAGCATTACGTTGTTTAATTAAAATTAAACAATATACAACGTGCTGCATAGAAAGCCCTAAAAAAATCTAGTACCGGGCATTATCTAATGTAAAATGCCCCATTTTTTTCCTACAATTTTTCTAAATTTGTTCTTATGAATTATTGTTGTTAAAACACTAAGTCTGATTTTTAATAAATGTATTTTCTCTTTGTACGAAGCGGAATTAGTTACCGTTATTTATATATTTGTTCCTTTAGACTGGGGGTCCCATATCTCTCTGTAGAGTGACGGCCCCCAGCAAGTGTTGTTAAAGGTATATGGTGTACTAAATATACATATGCAATAGGTACAACATAAATTCTTCTCCATAGACCGTGATTGAGTGCTAACAAGTGTATACAGAGACATCACCAAGTATTGCGAAAGGTGTCTAGTATGGCCTAAAAACCAACCCCAGACTACCCCCCCACACCCCAATGCAACGCATGCCTCTCATCCATCAAGGAACCATTTCACAGGATCAACCCGGTGGGCCCTTTAGAATCTAACAGTCATGGACACCAATACCTCCTGGTGGGGGTGGATTATGCCACCCACTACCCAGAGGCTTTTCCGATGAGGGGTACTAGTGCAACCCAAGTAGGTTATCAACTGGTACCATACTCTGCAAGAGTGGGTCTACCCCGGGAGATCGTTACAGACCAAGGGAGGAATTTTGTCTCTGCAGTAATGAAACAGGTTTGCCAGCAGCTACAGATTAAACACATCGGAACCTCTGTTTATCACCCCCAGATGAATGGCTTAGTGGAGCGCTACAAGATGATAAAGCAGATGTTGAAAAGGGTCAGAGCTCCGACAGGGTCGAACTGGGACAAAGTAGTGCCCTGGGTGCTTATGGTACTCCGCGATACTTCACAATCATCGACTGGATTCTCCCCTTTTGAACTGTTGTTTGGACACAAACCCAGTACCGTGCTGGATATTGCTAGGAAGGAATGGGAAGAACAGGAAGAAGAATATACCCTCACAGATTACATCACGGAACTGAGGTCTCATCTGACAAAACTACGAGAGCTGGCGCAAGAGAGTCTAGGGAGGTCCCAACGTACCCAAGAGAAATATTATAACCAGAAAGCTAGAGTTCGAACATTTCGAGTTGGAGACAAGGTGTTGGCTCTACTACCAACCAACCCTAACAAAATGCTGGCCCAGTAGAGGGGGCCATGTACTGTGTCCGCTGTACTAGGACTAGTTAATTACCTGATCCACCAACCCGAACGGTGGAACAAAGAGAATAAATTCCATGTTAACCACCTTCGGAATGGAAGGAACTGGCTACCGCCATCCCAGACGTACATCTTGCCATCAAAGCGATCTGAGCCCTCAAGAAGACCCAAACAGCTTACAATCTGTACAGTGGGGAAGCAACATCCAAGAGCCCGAGAAGGAGGAACTAAGGCCTTACCTTAAACCTTTAGGTCATGTGTTTTCAAGATATCTGGGACGGACCTCCTTGATCGAACACTGCATAAACACCCTACCCAACCAGACTGTACGTGTGCAACCATATCGACTACCCGAATCCAAACGGGCCGCCGTCCAAGAAGAGATAGAGAAAATCCTCTGATTCAGAATAATCAAACCCTCTACCAGTCATCGGTCATCCCCAATTGTCCAAAGCCAGATGGATCTACTAGGTATTGCATGGATTTTCAGCAACTGAACTCAATTTCCACTTATCAGGCATACCCTAGGCCGCGGATCGACGAGCTTTTGGAATAATTGGAGTCCACAGCGTACCTCAATACCATTGACCTTACCAAAGGGTACTGGCAAGTCCCTTTGCGCCAGGCATACAAACTAAAGACAGCGTTTTCCACTCCTTCCGGTGTTTATCAGTTTACTCTTTCGCCTTTTGGACTGCATAGCGCTCCAGCCACATTTCTATCGCTCATGGACTTTATACTAGCACCACACATCTCTTACAGTTCTGCGTACCTCGCCGAGATCATTGTGTTCAGCAATATTTGAGAGGAACACCAGTTACATCTCAAAAATATCGTAGCGGCGGTGGATGCGGCTGGATTGAGGATAAACCCGAAAAAGACTGTGCTGGGTGCAACACAGACTCGACACTTTGGATATTTGGTCGGGGCGGGGTGTAGTTATCAGACCCCAGTTGGACAAAGTCGAGGCTATCCTGCGGTTAACCATCCCAATGCACAAAAAACAAATCAGTGCTTTCTTGGGGTTCGTGGGATATTATAGACGTTTTATCCTCTTGTTTTCTTCTCTGGCTTCCCCTCTCACAGACGCTCTCAATTCCTTCTATAAGGGTGACATACTCTCGGACATAGCAGCTGTTCCTGCCTTCCAACAGCTGAGGACGATCATTTCGGCTTTGCCTGTCCTACGCTGCCCAAATTTCGCGACCATTTCTATCAGCAAAACGATGCATCTGGCAGGGGTTTGGGGGCTGTATTGTCCCAGGCTCTCGTTGATGACCTCTATCCTGTGGATTTCATCAGCGCAAACTATTGCCTCAAGAGGTTAGGTATTCAACGCTAGAAAAGGAATGCCTCGCCATCAAGTGGCCGGTGGAATCCCTGAGATACTATCTTCTGGGGAGGGACTTCTCTGTTTTCACAGACCATACTCCCTTGTAGTGGCTGTCCGTGCAGAAGGACTAACCACTGCGTCTTGCGTTGGTTTCTCACGCTTCAGCCATTCAATGCCGGGCCTTACACAAACCCGCTTCCTTTGAGGTGGTCCCGGATTACCTGTCTAGTAGTGTGGAGCGGCCCGATCGGCTCGAATCTTCGGGTGGGGAGAGTGTGTGTGAAGGTAAAAGTAAGCCTGCTGTACCATGCCTCTTAGAGTAGTATATGCTGCACCATGGAGTGTCCTGCTACCTCTGGTGCTGGATGTAGCTGACAGCCAGGCGTTAACATGTGGGCCTCTCGGGACTGCTACATCCAGGAAAGGAGTAGGGGACCGACGCCAACAACCGCCTCAACAGCAGGAAACCGCGCGCGTCGGCACGGGTGGAATCCGCCATTACAAATGACACGTGCTATGAAGGCGGAGTGGAATTGCCACTAACCATGCCCGTCCCTCTGCAGGACACATCACTAAGCAATACCCACCTGCCTGACCAAGAACACTCACCCTGGGTTTGCGATGTGGCCACTCCACTTTGGCAGTTGGCAGCCCCGCTTACATCGGACCGGAAAGGCATCATGGCAAGCCGCGGGTTGGGAAAAAGGGGGCAGGGCTTGGGAGCGTTTATGTAGTCGAACACAGCCTTCAGTCGCTGATTGGCCGGTACAGTACCCACCCCTATTTAACGTTGAAAGCAAAGAAGGACTGATGGAACTCTTCTCACTACAGGAGAGACGTGCATCGGAGCAGGAAACCTCAACGGCGCTCCTCTGAGCCTACAAAGACTGACCAACGGGTCCTCTCTTTTCCATCCATCGGACCCTTGAGAAAGAATGGGTTACTAAGAGACTGAAACCAAATCCTCAAGTTCTTGAGAGTCAAGGAACGTATTACTTTTCGTTTTAAATAAACAACTAATTTGTTCAAGCAACCAGTGTCATCTTCATCCTTTATATATAGATATATATGGTTCTTTTAAGGGGTGCAATCTAGCTATCAGCTCTTTCAGGCTTTCCGCCCAGGTCCCCAATTACATAATGTCTCACCCTCAGTTGGGGGTGGGCGGGGTATTCAGCAACGGTGCGCCTCCTAGTAAGTTATGGATGACTCTACTGCAGTCTGTCCGGAGCCCGAAAGTAATGTTCTCTTCTGTGGAGCCCGAGGGGTGCACTTCCTTTCCAGCTCTCTCAGCCCAGTAATGTTCTCTTTCTTGCAAGCGCGCTCATGCCTCTTGCAATCCAGTTCAGGTGTGCATTGTTAAATCCATATACTGCAAGGAATTCTGGTCATTGTAGTTCAACAAACGAAACCAGGCACCACCTCTCCCCACTGGATGTGTCTTAACCTCAGGACAGACAGGTGGGAGTACTCTCCTTCGTGAAGTATAGTACAGCCCACCTGGCGTCTTGCACTCTCAAGCAATGTGCACTCTAGTTCCCAGCGCTCGCCGGCTCACAGCCCAGGAATCTTTTGCTCCAAGTCTTTCAGGAAAGCAGTTTCATTCAGGTGTGCATAGTTACATCCAAAGGCAGCAAGGAATTCTGGTTATTGTAGTTGATCAAAGGCAGGCAGAAAGCAATTCTCCCTATCCCATCATCTCTCACCCCAGGGGGTCCGTACGGGAAGGAGGAGGTTGCTGCTCGTTAGTAAGGAATGGCAAGTCTCGCAGCTCCTCTAGAGTCCAGAGGCCCACAGCATTGTTTCCGCCGTCGGCGAGGGTTAAGGGGTGAGCTCTTGTCCCAGCTCTCCCAGCCTTGGAGCACAGCGGTGTACTCCTTCCAAGTGCTCTCTTGCAATCACCACGGAGGCAGTTCACTTGAGGTGTGCACCGTGAGCTCCGCATTCTGCAGGGAATACTGGCCACTGCAGTTTTTCTTAGACAGCCAGGAGCCAATCCTCTGCCAGTGAAAGATGTCTGGGCCTCACATTTGTAGTTCAAGCTCTCCCAGCCTAACAGCCCAGCCTCGTTCTCCTCCAGGCGCTTCCCCGCGTCTTGCCATGATCGGGGAAGCGGCTGCGCTCAGGTGCGCATGCGTAAATCACCATTCCCTGGTCACTGTGGTTAATCATTAACAGCCAGTAGCCATCTCGCCCCCATTACATTATGCCTCAGTGCTGTGCGAGGGGGGGGGGGGTATGGGAGGTGGGGTGTGTACATTCAGCAATGCAGCATAGCACCTGCACTGGCCAACATTCCAAAGCAATGTTTTGCTCTGTGCAGCGTGATTGGCACACTCTCATGCCTGACACTTCAAGCCAGTCCTGGTGTTTCCCATTGCATGCTGGGACTTGTAGGACAATACTTATAATGCGAATAATTCAACTAGAAGTCCAATTATGAAAAAGATAAACATGGACTGGCATCAGGAGTAACGCATGGCACAGGGCAACTTGCAGCTACGCACTCCTGTTCCCCTCTCCCTCTAACAGCACTTCCATGTCTCCTGCAATCAAAGGGGCGGGTGCACTCAGGTGAGCATGGTTAATTCCAAATTGTGAGGGCATTCTGGTCACTGTAGTCTATCATCAGCAACCAGGAACCCACTTTCCCCCATTAAATAGTGTTTCAACCTCAGAGTGGGGTTATTCGGTACTGTGGATCTGCTTAGTGGGAGCTGCAATACATGGCAACATTATAATGATGACGAGTTGTTATATATATATCTCCATAGATGCACTTGCACGTAATACAATATGCACTGTTCGACAATCCACAGTGCATTGAGATGAACTGGCCTAACCATTGCAGGGTCCTTCCCGCTCTCTGTGCATCACGCAGGCGGACATGGTCGGAGTTTGGCTGCAGCAACTGCATTTTTTTTGTGCTCTCATTCCTTCATGCGGATTGTTTGTCACACTGTGGAGAATCATTTCTCACACAGTGAGGCAACGAATATTGTATTTGCGCACTGGCGCGAAATCTCGTAATTAAGTCGACACGTTTTATCCCCGCAGAGCCGTGGGGTGTTTGACTACTCCGGTAGCTGCTACTTGCGCGCATCAGCCCACTATTAAGTGGGCCTATTAATGTTTGATTTTTTATATATGTATATTTAAATCCTTAGACAACTATGACATTACAATATGGTGGATTTACCACCATATCGAACCATAGAGTTCGTCTGCAGCAAATTCAGACCAGTTATCACATGACGCGCAGACGGCAGGTAGGAGGGGTCCATCACATGTCCTGCAAGGTAATATAAACACAAGAATACACTAGTTGGGAACAACTACAAGCCTGAGGAAGCTCGTGAGTCGAGCGGAACGCGTGGCGTTTTTCCACCCGGTGGTGTGAGTGCTGCTTCACACCTGGTCTGACCAGTTACTGTTGTTGTATGCTTTTTATGATTATTTTGCACTACTTGTGATTAATAAAGTAATTTTAAACTTAGTAAATGGTCATGAGTGCTTGGGCATTTCTTGGCTGAAGCTGGAGCGTTCGGTTATCTGCTATCCTGTACTTTGACCAAGTATTTTCTTGAATTTTTAGAGTCTAGCCCGCTCTAGCCCAATATCACCAGCTCAATAATGAGGTAGAGCGCAGTCTAGGGGCCAACAACTGTTTTCCCAATATATATATATTTATATATATATATATAGCGCTCACGCCAAACCGCTGTATATAGAACATATTTATATACACCATTGTCAGCCCAACCGAAGCTGTTACTCATTTATCGACCTCGGAAGGATGAAAGGCTGAGTTGATTTCAAACCTGCAGGTCACACATAGATTGCAGCAGCGAACGCTCAACCCTCAGAGCTATCTTACTGGCATTCCAGAGATTCCAGTCCAGCTCTGAATAACTTTGCATTCTGCAATTTGTAGTCATGGGTTTATAAGGGGGAATTCCAGGACTACAAGTCCCAGAATGCAAAGTGAAAATCAGACCTGGACTGGCAGTTCCCAAATGGAACGTTTACAGTTGGCATGTGAGAAATCTATGCCCCTGGTGCAGCCCCACCAGGGTCTGCAATTCCAAAGCAATGTTTTATTCTGCGGCGGGTGAGGAGCAGACCCTAGGTCGCCCCAGCCCTCGTAGCCCAGGAATGCTGCCCCCCCCACCCCTCCAGGGCATTCATGCATCTTGTCATCATCAGGGGAGCAGTTCAATTCAGGAATGCATGGTTAAAAGCAAATTCTGCAAGGAATTCTGGTCCCAGTAGTTTATCATAGGCAGAGAGTAACCTCATTACAGAATGTCTCAACCTTAGTGGAGGAAGGATTCAGCAATGTGGGACTTCTTAGTGAGGTATGGGTCATCCCAACCAGTCTAATGCTCCAAAACAATGATTTATTTTGTGGGGGTTGATGGCTTCACTCTAATTCCCAGCTCTCTTCCCCTAACAGCGCAGGTTGGTGTTCATGCCTCTTCAATCATTAGGGAGCCAGTTCAATTCAGGTGTGTATGTTTCCATCCATTTCATTCTGCTAGGAATTCTGGTTCATGTAGTTGATCAACTCTCCCCCTTTATATGATGCCTCAGCCTCATTGGGGGAGCCGTGGTAGGATTCATCAATATGGAACTTCTTTGTGAAGCATGCCACACCACAATGCAGCCCCACCTGGAGTCCTGCGCCCCAAAGCACTTTTCCCTTCTGTGTGGTGTCAGGGGCATACACTATTCACAGCTCTCTTCGCCTTACCGCCCAGTGATTCTATCCACCAAACACTTCCTTGCCTCTTGCAATTATCAGCAATGCTGGTCAGTTCAGGTGTTCACAGTTAAATCCAAATTCCGCCACTCCACGACCAATTGTGGACTATTTGTGACTCAAAATATATCACCAAAACCCTCCCCGGGCAATACCTATTCATATGCGTGTCTTTACTTTCTGTTTGCAAGTCTTCGGTGCTTCCTTATTTCATTTCACAAACTGCAAATCCCATAATGCACCTTGCAGCAGTTCTCATTCCCTGGCTATTCCAATGCAGGAGTCTTTAAACTACAATCCCCAGAAGCTTTAGAGATCAGTGCTGCTTTCATGTTCCCGGGACCAGAGAGGGAGGAAGCAGATTATCTTCAGGTGTGCTGCTCCGGGTGCTGCTAACGAACCTGCCTCAGCACAGGGCAGGGTAGGGAAGTGTTTAAGCATCCGCCTGCCGGAGCACAGGGCGCTTGCATTGAGCGTGCTCCCATCTTTGATCCTTGGATTTGTGCTGTGTCCTGTTGCTGCTGTTACCAGAAGCGGATCCTGTTCTCCTGTCTGTGATCCCGGGCAGCAGCTCTGCCTGAACTTCCCTGCCTCCTACCTTGCACCCCTGTGCTTCCAGACCTGTTCGCCCATTTGCCGTCCTCTGTTCCTGGTCTTCAGCCCTTTGGTCTCCACAACCATTTCTCTTGTTCCGTGCCCATAGTCCCTGTTACCTGGCTTTAGCTTTCTAGAGAAACTTCTTGAGTGTCCTTGTTATATGCCTGCACTCCTGCCCTTGTTATTCCAGTCCTGTGTTAAGGTTCCTTGTCTTCCTTGTTACTGGTATGCAGTCCTGCCCAGTCCAGAGTTTCCTTGTTCTTTGTCTATAGTTCAGTCTGCTCTTCCTTGATTCCAGTCCTTAGTTTCTAGTCTCTGCAGTTCCAGTCTCCTGTGCCATTGCACTTAGATTCTTTTCTTCTTGCTTTTCCTCTTTCTTCCTGGTCTCCCTCCTGAACCTTGCTCACTTCGACTTCCTATTCTTGCCTGGATATTTCTGTTACTGCTCTTGTCCTCACTTGAGCTTGTGTATTGCCTTTGTTCGGAGTTTGGCAGCTGGGTCTCCCAGCAGGCAATCTGGGCCCTTTACCGTTTTGTCGCGTTTCAGCATTGTACCTTGTCCCATAGTGTTAACAGTGTACTGCTTGCTGCTTCAGGAGGCAGTCGCTGCTCCTGCTGGATCCGTACAGGCATCATTCTTATGAATGCGGTTTCCGCGTCCGTGCCTTAGGGTCCAGGCACAGATACCCACTCCTGCTGCTCCTTTCCATGAGCATTCCGAGTGGGGCCCTGTAACCATAACCAGCTCAGAAGGCCAGCGTTTCACAAGACCCTGTGGGAAACCCTTCCCCCATTCTGTGTACACCCCAAGTGAGAACCTGGCATGTTTGCCTTACTTTCTATTTACTGCCCTTTTTGCCACTCTGTAGTTATTCCCTAACCTTTCTTGTCTGTAGCATTCTTGTCTCTTGTACACTTTTCTCCACTCTGCTTTGTGGACACGTCTCTGCCCGCAAGCCCTTGACACTCATCGTCAGCCAGGAACCAACTTTCCCCCATCACCTGTCATCTCAGCCTCAGTGTGGGGGCCTGGGGAAGTATTCAGCAATGAGGGCCTCATTAGCGAGGTGGAGCTCGCCCGGTACTCCCCTTCAAGAGTCCAAAGCACCAAAGCCATTTCCTTCTGTGGGTGAAGAAGGGGGTTAAATGTCAGTTCCCAGCTCATCGGGGATGCAGTTTAATTCAGGGGTGCATGGTTAAATCAAAAATCTGCCACGGTTTCTGGTCTCTGTAGTTCATCATAAACAGCCATGAAGCCACTCTTCTCTATAACATACTATAGTTCTATAAACATATTTACAGAGAGGTTCCTATAATAGGTTGGTTTACATGGGCAAGTTTATAATGTTATGACAATGCAGGACTTTTGGCACATAGAATGGAGACATACAGGCTAACATACAGGCTGAAGCATGTCTGGGGATGCTTGCGATCTCGTGCAGAAGGGATGTGACCTAGCAGTTCGGGCTGGACTGCCCCTTTGGTGGTGGGACCAAGCCTGATTTGTAAATGTTCTTTCCCCTTCTGTAATGGCACGGCAGGCTGAAGAACGATGGTCTGGAGGGTGGCCAAACTACAACTGTTTATTTATGGAACAATCTTAAGTGTCCTGCATTTCTAGTGCTGCCAACTGAAAGGCACATCTTCTGGGATTTGGCAGTCACAGCTGCTGAAGAAACACTGGTGATGCTTTTTATGAAAATGAATTACCTAATATAAATGTTGGTCAGAGTCATTGATATGTTTCAGGTGAACTCCATATTTGAACTTCGTTCAATTAGGTAGAACATTCAAAGAATCTCGTCATTGAAAATTATCATTAATATCTGATAAGTTACTTATAAACCTATTCCGTGATACGCCTGGGTTTGGGCGTGTAACAAATGCTATGAATAAATAAATAAATAAATAAAGCCTTAACCCCTAAAAATAAAGCACAATTCAATTAACATTACATTTCACAGAACCTTGTACAACAGACAGTAAATTGCAATTGCATTACACAGACAGGTACCAACAAAAGATAAACATTTCGATTTTCAGAACATGACTAGACCATGGTTACACTTAATATGGCCCTCCAGATGTTTTGGACTTCAACTCCCACCATCCCTAGCCATGATAGACAGTGGTGCGTGATCAAGGGAACTGTAGTACTATCAATATCTGGGAGGAGCACATCCGCAACTTTGCACTAGACCCATGTCAGACGGGTGTGGCCAACACAGTCCTGTGTTTATCCTTTGAATTCTGTAGATCTAGTCGTTTTTCTGGTTCCACTCTAAAGGACAGAACTACAAGTCCCAGAATGCAAACACATAATGGGTACGGAGGTCCCGGCATGGGTCTTGTTCAGAGATGATTTCACCGATATCGACTCTGAGCTCTTAAACTTTTAGCCAAGTATGTCTTGTTGAATCAATACTTCTCACTTGAGCTGAAAGTGGCGTGAATTTTTAGCCACGCCTCATTTGGTCTCGCGGCAGCTGCCTACACGCGCCGTGTTCGATCTCGCTCCCCGCTCTTGCTTGCTGCTTTTCATCCGCTATCCTCTTTAGCGATGGCTGAAAACAAATGAAGCATTTCCCTGTTTAATTACTTCTGCAAACCTCCTGTCCTCGCCCACCCGATATTTGCCCACCCGCTTGTCAATGTAATCAATGATGCCAAAAGTGAAAAGCCTTTAAATGATGCAGTGGTCCCGCTGTGCTTCGACGCTGAATCAGTGCGCCGGCCGCGCATGCTCTTCTGGCTGCAACTAGAATGGAAATGATGGCTCTATTTCCCTCTTTAGTATTTGCTAGAGCTGGCGATCCCCTGGCCGGAATTTGCAATTATTTTAAAATGAGTGCCCACTGTGTCTTTCCCATTTCATGCCGAAGAGTTGTCATTTGAAAAGAAACTAGGATGGGCAAAGTCAATCGTTTGAGGATATCGTAGGGCAAGCTCGGCCTCAAATAACCCAATGATGCCATCATGCGCCGGGGGCATAGTTACCGTTCGGTCAAATATTGGCCAGCATGTGCAACAGCTGCCACCACATACTGACCCATTCCAATCTGTAGATGCTTATCCAATCCTACTTTTTTTTGCATTGTGGGATTTGTAGTTCCACTTTTCCCATTATAAAACTCTGAGTAAAAGACCCAAAATGCAACTAAAAAAATAGTTGTAGCTTCGGAAAGAAGCTCAGGGGCTGCAACCAAAAGGGTACCTAGCCCTGATTCCCGACATTAGCCTTGCCCTGGATCTTTTCCAGACCGAGCGACACCCCTGCATACAGGGGGTGCAAAAACAGTTTCACATGCAAACTCTGAAAGGGAATGTTTGCTCTTACATACAGTAGATATAGTAAATTGAATTTGTCACCAAACCTACACAGAAATTCAGTGTCTGGTCCCACCTGTGATTTCCACGTAGTTTGGTGACAATCTGTCCAGCGTTTATTTCAAATTACCCAGAAAAGTAGCAGAAATAAGCACATTTGAATTAGCGATATCTGGGTCAACGGGGACATTCTGCGCACCTCACTGATAAGCCGAATACAGAAACGTGATTGGCTGGAGCCAGGCTGCAAAGTAAGTACCTGGCCACCATCTTGGATTGAGATCTTGCACTGAAGAAACATCTGAAATGGGTGAATATCAGCCCTCAGGGGCATGTCCTGGCACTGGAGAGGGCAAGGGCATTCCCTGGAGGACTGGAAAACGCCCCTTTCAAGAAAGAAAAAAAATTACCACGTTTGGCCACGCAATTCTCACACCTTCACAAACCATTAGACGCAGACCTCGAACCCAGTATCCCTCCTGGCGACCACCCTTTACAGAACCCCCACGCCCCAGGTCCACTAACTGAAAATGGTCTGCAGATAATAAACAATATATTGCAAGGACTTTGTCCCTGTGTTACCAGCTAATGCAGGGGTCTGCACCCTGTGGCTCTGCAGATGTTTTGGACTGTGACTCCCATGATCCCTCACCTTTGATTATGCTGCAAAGGGTTGATGGTAGTTGTAGTCTAAAACATATTGAGAGCCAAACGTTGCAGATCTCCGATATGGACCTGGGACCCCCACTGGTGTGCAATGCTGCATTGATTCCCGAAGCTGGGTTCCTAACCAAAAAATAGCCAAAAAGATACACAAATACCAGGGGCAGCGCTATCTGGGAGGCAAGTGGTGGGATCAGGCACACAATTCGCAAGACAGCAGCTGGCAGTGGTGGGATCAGACACACAATTCGCAAGACAGCAGCTGGCAGTGTTGGGATCAGGCACACAATTTGCAACACATCAGCTAGCAGCGGTGGGATCAGACACACATTTCACAAGACAGCAGCTGGCAGCGGTGGGATCGGACACACAATTCGCAAGAAAGCAGCTGGCAGCGTTGAGATCAGACACAATTCGCAAGACTGCAGCAGACAGCGATGGGATCAGACACACAATTCGCAAGAGAGCAGCTAGAAGCGATGGGATCAGACTCATATTTTGCAAGAAAGGAGCTGGCAGAAGTGGCATCAGATGCAAAATTCACAAGACAGCAGCTGGCAGCGGTGGGATCGGACACACAATTCGCAAGAAAGCAGCTGGCAGCGTTGAGATCAGACAATTCGCAAGACTGCAGCAGACAGCGATGGGATCAGACACACAATTCGCAAGAGAGCAGCTAGAAGCGGTGGGATCAGACTCACATTTTGCAAGAAAGGAGCTGGCAGAAGTGGCATCAGATGCAAAATTCACAAGGCAGCAGCTGGCAGTGGTGGGATGGGACACACAATTCGCAAGACAGCAGCTGGAAGAGGTGGGATCAGACACACAATTCGCAAGACAGCAGCTGGCAGCGTTGAGATCAGACACAATTCGCAAGACTGCAGCAGACAGCGATGGGATCAGACACACAATTCGCAAGAGAGCAGCTAGAAGCGGTGGGATCAGACTCACATTTTGCAAGAAAGGAGCTGGCAGAGGTGGGATCAGATGCAAAAAAATAAGAAGGCAGCAGCTGGCACTGGTGGGATGGGACACACAATTCGCAAGACAGCAGCTGGAAGAGGTGGGATCAGACACACAATTCGCAAGACAGCAGCTGGCAGCGTGGAGATCGGGCACACAATTCTCAAGACAGCAGCTGGCAACGGTTGAATCGGACACACAATTTGCAAGATAGCAGCTGGCAGTGTTGGATCAGGCACACAATTCGCAAGACAGCAGCTGGCAGTGTTGATATCAGACACAATTCGCAATACAGAAGCTGGCAGCGTTGAGATCAGACACAATTTGCAAGACAGCAGATGGCAGCGGTGGGATCAGACACACATTTTGCAAGACAGCAGCTGGCAGCGATGGAATCAGACACACAATTCTCAAGACAGCAGCCGGCAGCGGTGGGATCAGACACACAATTCGCAAGACAGCAGCTGCCAGCGATGGGATCAGACACACAATTCGCAAGACAGCAGCTGCCAGCGATGGGATCGGACACACAATTCGCAAAAGACAGCAACTGCCAGCGGTGGAATCGGACACAGAATTCGCAAGGCACCAGCTGCCAGCGGTGGGATCAGACACACAATTTGCAAGACAGCAGCTGGCAGCGGTGGGATCAGACACACAATTCGCAAGACAGCAGCTGGCAGGTGCGGGGAGCACAATCTTCCCAGGATCATCTCTGCTGCTTGGTTAACCAAGAAAATTGCAGTGTTCCACTGGGTAAGACAAAGCAAGGGCCTCCTCGAATTGGCAAATTACCTAATAAGTTTTGTTAAGTACAGTAATTAACACATTTACTTTCTGTATGCATGCTCCAAATCAGCGTGGACAGGCACTGGCGCGCCATTGTGTGGTTTCATGTAAAATTAAAGAGAATGTATTTTATCCTTGGGGTGGCCCGTGTTTAACCCTTCCTGAATCCTCCCATGTTCTTGCAGAGGCTCGGCGGCACAAAAAAGTGAGTTCCTAGGAAAAATATTGATTCCATGCGCATGGGTGCAGATGGTTGCGTGTCAGAAAGTTCAGATGTTAGACCAGGTTCTTCAGGTCAGCTATTTCGGGATATGTAATAGAATTTTATTTTAAAGGCACTAGACAAAATTCAAGAAAGGGTAAAGCTGGTGACCTTTCAGGGAGCAGAGAACTTCTAAAAAGTAATGGTAAAAGCTGATAGGCCGATGCGCAAGCATTGGGTGGGCACGGATGCGGCAAGGGGTAGACCAACGCAGGGGAAATGACAAAAAGATCCTCTAGGAATGGAAGGGGTGCAGGAGATGGGTGAGGATTTTGGTGAACACACTCTGGGTCACACTTGGTTAGGACAATTGTATTTTAAGGGGGACATTTTCTGATTTTTTATTTTTGCAAGTTTCACTTTTTAATTTATGTTGGAATTCAGTTCCTGAGCATTTGGGAGAGGGAGAGGGAGCGGGAGAGAGAGAGAGAGAGAAGGAGGGAGGGGGAGAGAGAGGGAGGGAGGGAAAGAGAGAGATAGAGAGAGAGAGAGGGAGGGAGGGAAGGAGGGAAAGAGAGAGAGAGAGAGAGAGAGAGAGTAAAGGAGAGAGCGAGAGAGAGGAGAGAGGGAGAGAGAGAGAGAGAGAGAGAGAGAGGGACGGGGAGAGAGAGAGAGAGAGAGAGAGAGAGGGAGAGGGAGAGGGAGCGAGAGAGAGAGAGAGGTGATGTGGTTCATGTGTGTGCGAAAGGAGTGAAGGGGCACTGTGTATGTGTACAGTTCAGTGTTGGTGTTTGAGTGCATCTGCAGTGCACATCGTGGATGGTGTGCATGGGTGTGTATATGTGGGTGTGTGTACAATTCCACTGAAAGATATTTTCAATTGCAATCGCACATCAGCAGTATTCATATGTGGCATTTGGAGAAATTGTATATTGCACCTTCAATAAAATGTCATGGGGCAAACGTCAAGGTCACCCTGCCATCAAAACTCACATTAACATGCAAATGTGTATTTAAATTGGGGTTAAAACATGGCCGGAGAGTACATTTAGCTGGAAGACAAAAAAAAAGGTTAATAAGATTTGTGATCACAGAGGGACCTGCCCTCTGACACCGGATGTGATGTAGGTTTAGGGCTGAGCTGTAGCTTTCACTCATAAACATTAGGTGTGGGCAAAATGTCTGCCGGCAGAGCGAAATAGGCTGAACTCCCCTCCCATTCCACTTTGCTGCCACAGTGATTTCTTTCTGTTCTGACACTTAGGCGAATTTCATTTTCTCTCTCCCAGAATTTACTTTTTCAAGCAGCTTAGTATTTGGCCTGCCACTTATGGAAGTTGGGTGGCCAATGTGTTCTGCAGTAATGACTGCATGGGGCATCTTACCATGATACTGTGTTATTGATGTGTTCTAATTGCATATGAATTCATTTATATGGCTATATGTATGCAATACACAATAAAAATATTTCAAGTGGGAAAAATGCTAAAAATGGCCAATTTCGCTCCATGTGCGAAATTGACAAAGTGAGTAGATGTGGCCCAGAATTTGACAATCTCGCCACCGAGCTCAATTTCAACTGTTTCGCTGAGCCCTCGTCATCCGAACCCGATCTGTGCTGATTAGAGCTGGAAACTGCTCTCATCTGGTGTATTAACGCCTTACAGAAGTTGGCTGTTTAACCCACCACACTCCTTCATCTCGGCCTTTGAGGTTATTGCTTCTAGAGCTCAAATCAGAGCTAAAGGTCCCAGCATGCAAAGCGCTGTAGGCAAAAATGCCACGCCTGGTTATGCCAAAATGCTCCGCGTTGAACACACCAAATCCCTCATATAAAAACCAACCTCACCTTAGTTCCAATGCAGCAGACGGGGATTCACCCCCCCCCTAAACACTGACAATCATATACTCGTTCTTAAGCAGGCCTTCCAGTTATTAGAACTCAGACCATTTCTACACCTTGAAAGAGACTGCAAGCACCCCGTACAGTACGTGCGCTGTGCACGACACATCCACTGCACTGGACCCGAGTTACCACCCCATGGCAGTGCCCCGTGACACATAAATAAATGAGAGGTACGTTTTTATGGAATCTAATTTTCAGGTGTTGTTAGGTAGGGGCAGGTGTCCACATAGGGTAGGAAACTTCAAAACTCTTGAAATTAAGCCTCTGAACCACTAATTTGAGAAGACATTTAATCACTTGACATTAAACAGGGTTGCTAATAATTGGGTGCACCATTAAATGTGGTCACTGTTGACCAAGTGCATTTGTTTAGAGCCCGTGCTCTTTGGAAAAATAAGAAATTCAAGCTCACTAGGGGAGTCAACGCAAAGGTAACTTTTTCCGCTAGTATCCAATACTCAATTAATCATTGTTTGATCAGAGCTTAACTAGGAGTCTCTCAATATTGTCACTGGAGGTAACAAAGAGGATTGATTGACCAAATGGAGTTAGTTGGTCTCTTCGTTCATCGTATGGACTATGTCGGTAAGAATTTTGGGGCTAGAATTAAGTAATCGCTCTCAAGAACATAGTAATTTGGGATAGATGACGAAAACACTCCAATGTCAGAAGGGAATGAAAGTGATCAGGGCTCTAATGGTTTCTATGCGTTTCCAATATTATTTAATCATCATATTGGTGTGATAGCCACACAGTCAAAGTCCATTTGCAGCCAAAACCATTAATCAGTCATGATCTCAAGAGAGTGAGCGGACAGTTATCATTCGTAAACACGGTTTATAGTCATTAAATCGAAAGCAATAATGTCGAATGTCAAAATATAGAAAAAATAATGTAAAAAAAGTCAAATTTCTTTTTTATTACGTTCTTTTTTTTAATGGGGGGTTCTCCCCCAAACCCCCTTTTTTGTATTTTTTTTTACTTTAGCCCTTTTTTTTAATTTACTAAACCCAAAAAATACATATAAATAAAAAAATAAAACATTTGACTTTTTTTTTGGACATTTTTGACATTCGACTTTATTGTTTCGACTTTTTGACTGCACACCCGTAAACACACATAAAAGAATAAGCACTTTAGCAGACTCGTTTACAAATATCAGCACGCCATCATTTCCTCTACTGAGGACTAGAACACGCCTCAGCTAGGATGGGTGCAGTGCCGTATGCATGTGTGCACATTAGGAACTGATGAGAACCATCAGCAGATAACTGAACTCCCTCTGAGAAATTCAGGATTGGAAGAGTCCAAAATAAATTTGCCTCTATGCCTCTAAGACACAGACTATCTTCGCTGGGATCACAACCCCAGCAACATTTGTTTCACAAATGGTCAACCCTCATTCTCTTCTGGGAAATGACAGAAAATTGAGGTGACCAGAGCCTGTGCCCTCTATTGCCTAGATGATTGTAATGACCTCTATGTTGGACTAAACCAAAACCAAGCAAGCCAACTGCAACCTATCCAAAAGAGAGGAGCTAGACTTATATTGGCACTCAACCCTGCGACTGTATCTCACGAGGCCTGAAAACCCTCAAATGCCTCCCTGTTGCTATGAGAATAGCCCACAAAAGAAACTTTATTACTTTCCGAATCCTCCATAACATTGCTGCTAAATTCCCGAACTCTTACATAAACAAATTGGCACCCTCAAAATCCTAGGATCATCACAGGTTAACAACCTAACTACACCCAGGTCTAAAAGACTGAAACAAAGAGGGATATCCCTCACCGTAATAGGTCTGAAATTCTGAGCAACTTCCCAATATACCCTCAGGAGGTTCAAAAGTAATGTGAAAATCTGGCTACATGAATACAAGATCTAACTCTAAATATCTCAGGGTACATTTACCAAATAACCTTTCCTTCCCCCCAGGACTCCTTTACGTGACTCGACTGCATGACTGGAAATCCCACCCCACGGCCACTATGAGCCGTTACCCGATAGCCTCGAATATTCCACCAGAATTTCTGTAACCAATGGTGCCTAAGCAAAGGCACCAAACACACTATGTAATGTGATGAATCCTACGGAGTCCTCACAGAATTCCAGCCTAACGTCTCCTCCCAGGTGGCACGGGGAAGGTAGCCGCTACCTGGTCCGGACCTCGGGGGTGATATTAGCCAGATGGATCACCTGGGAGGAGGAGGCCCCCAAGGGAACAAGACAACTCTGCTAGGAGAGGCACAGTATTTCGCTTCTTCGGAGGGCGAGATTTCCATGGTGCCAGGATATTTAATGGCTTTTTAGAGTGAGGCTTCTCTTCCCAAAACTTCCCACCTTGTTGGTAGTGAAACCTATTGTCATCAATGTGGGAATCCAAACCTTAACACGCTGGCTTCTGATGTATAGGATTCTCCCTTAAATCAGAACCAACCATTGACCCCTCTAAAAACCTTCCCTAGAAATGTTTGCAATAACCAGAGGGAATCAAATAAAGTTAAAAGCTGTTTAAATGATGCAAAAAGAAACCAAAACATCCCACAATGCTTTAAGTACTGGGACGAGGAAGAGGGACTTGGAGGCAGAGAACTGCAGTATGCAGTCTAGTGGTTCTAATGACCCACACCTGAGCAGGACTTTTGAATATTTAAAGCCCCTTTAGGTGCAGGCCATTTGAACAAGAAGGTGGAGGTATCTTCGAAGCAGATGTCAGTCCTAAGAGGGTCTTCAAGATAAATAACCTGAAGTGCACAGGTCGCACAGCCGAAAGCAGTGTTTTGACAGGCTTTTCCCCTGGAGCGAGGCGCTCACCTTATTTCGTGCCATGTCCTGGTGTCTGGTAAGCTCTGGTGTGCACGAGAAGCGAGAAAATATTTTTTCCCAATCGGCGCGGGTCGCGGGAAAACAGCCAAAGCAGTCAGCTGTGCAGAAGCATCTGAAGAAGCCGAACTGGCAATTGCAGCGGATCGAGCGGGTGGGTATAAAGAAGCCGGTGTGCTTACCTTTGTTAGGTAATCCCAGAATGCTCCATAATCGACCGCTAGCTGCTAATAATTATGTTGAATTCTGAACTAATGTAAGAGAGTCTTATTGGCGTGATAAGAACTTTGATAGAGGACAAGAAAAGAAATGTTACAATTATTACCAAAGTCAAGAGTATTGCCAAGACAAAGAGATGACAATTTTGAAGCAATATAAGAACCTGCATTGCCAAAGTAAAAAGGGGGCAAAACTACAAAAAGCATATAAACCACTTTGGCAAAATCACAAGATGACACTATTGCAGAACGATTGTTACCATTATTTCCAGAGTGAAGAAGAGGCAATAGTTAACAAAGATATTAACAAGCATTGCATATGCCAAAGAGGGGCAAGTCTGGTAAATAGACATTGTCAGCAGTTACTTGATGTGAAAGTGGGAAGTTAAGAGTGGCAGGAGAGAATCCCACTTTGTAGGAAGCCTCAAGGAGGAGAGGAGCATAACTCGCATTACATGTGGCAAATAAAACAATAGAACAAACAGCACCAATGTTCATCACTTCTTCCCAGAAAAAGTTCTGAATTTCAATATTGTTCAAAGTCAAAGACTTTTCTAAATGTTTTTAAGAAAGTCTCACCATGGAGTACTTGTAGTATTGTTATGAGTTTCATTGTCCTGGCAGGCGAATATACCAGTAAATGGATTGTTAGTGATAGTACTGATAGGTTAGTGGACCAGGAAGAAATCATTGTAGTACTACATTGTGGTTGGAGGTTGTGGAGAAGAGAGTGGAAAGGCCACACACATTTTTGATGAATTGTGGTGAAATCATCCTGACAAAACAGTGTTGTTGCTACAGAAGAATGATAGGAGTGTTTGTTTTTCAAGAAGGAGAAGCCGTATTCAACTATTAGCTACAAGTGTCGAGATGAAGACTTTTTCGTTTAGTGGAATCTTTGTCAAATGCCAAGTGAAAGACAACCCATCATTTCATGCCAGTATTTATAGCCACTGAATTTCTAAGAAAGCTCTTCTTAAATGGCATATCTGATTGTATGAAAAAGACCCCCATGCAGAATGTATCGTTGATGCGTCTAGAGGGACTGTCTCTTAAGCTATACATTTCCGTACAAGAATTATGGAAAAGCATTTGGCTCATGTTAAAAACTGTACGTAGGTCTAACAATCAATGAATTATGGGTGACGACAGTAGACTGACGTAAACGTTTATTCATTTAAAGATCAACCTGTGAAATGTTTTCATTATCTTGTTGAAATGTAATGTTTATCCCATTTATTGTATTATAGTCATCTCTGTACTTGAGATTCGTCACATAAACCAAACATACTTAATAAATAGATAACCCACGCATGCAGTGGGAGGGATATGACTATCCAAGACCAGGTCTGGGGTCTTACAGAAAAAGCCCCCCATCAATGCATGAGACAATCTGTAGAAACCAAACTGGTGTGCATAGATTTCGGCAGGCGGTAAAGCTCAAGTCAAATGACTCATTGCATGGTGCAGACTTGTCTGCATATGTCCTTATTTTCATCCATGGGCCAGGATGTGCTTTGAAGACTCAGACACAGTCAACTGATTGGATGAATACCAACGAGCCAATCGAAAGCACTGCCCTTGAACTCTGTTCAGCCATTCAAAGATTGACATTATAATGTAGTCCCAACAACGCCTGCCCTTTTTCCTTTAATGTAAGTTTTGAGGACGAATATGCTCATCCTAAAAGCATAGACAGGCATAATAGTCCGGCAATTAAAGAGTTAAGACAAGTTGCTTTAAGCAACTCGCTGGCCTTTCAGATACTGTTGACTGCTTTTTTCCCAGACTTTCCAACAATGATCCTCAGTGTCTATCCCAGTAGACAATGGAGAGCTTTGGGAAAAGAGTGGAGAAGTAATGGGACATATGCATGTCATTTCAGCCTAAAATTGAATCCAAATTGTGGATGCTTGCAAGGAAGAGAAAAGTTGCAACTTTTAGATTAAATACGGTTATAATCTGCAAAACAAAGGAAACAAAGGAAAACCCGTAAAAGTTAGTGCGTTTTGCTTTGTATGTATTCGTGATTCACACATGCCAGTGTAGGCAGGGGTTGTAAGCATGAAGGTAGCCAACTAAGGGACTCGTGTTTCTGTTTGTATAGGGAATTACATGAAGAAATAACTCTTTGCAGCCTACCTAGTTTACAAAATTGTGAATTACAAGAGGTAAGCCTTAGGAATAGACCCCAAGTTTAATTAATGGTCATTCTTTGATACTATTTTGAAATGAAAAGCAGCCAGTAATTAGAGCTGTTTGCTGTGTGGTTTGTGATGCAGGTAGCAACGTTATCACCAGTGTAATACACCATTCATAGATTTATGAGAAGCTGACATAGAATTTAAACTGTAGGATAGTGGCCAAACTATATTCTCTCCCACTATTTGAGTGGTGCACGAAGATAACAGCGAAGAAGATAAAATCCCCTGAAGAAGTTCCTCATATTCATAAGATCGTATAAGGAATGAAACATGTTGCGCTATAATTTACATTCCTGTCTGTAAGGGGTGTGGTACTATCACCATTTGATTGGCAGGGGTTGTCTTGAATAAGGAATAACACTAACCACAACCTATTTACAGTTACTATATCTACTGCTGTTTTCATCTGTGTTTATGAACTGTTTTAATGTTGATATAATCATGAATTATGTAATGTTTTAGCAAGCACTAGTCACTTTTGGGTTGCACTTTATACTTGTGAAGTACAGAAAAGCACGTTTTTTAAGGTCATATATCTGTTTTGTAATAATAAAATTGAATATCTTTTTTGTATTTTGAGTGAGGTAATGGAATTCTTTCTCGTCCTCCATTATTGCCATATACTGCATCACAAACAGCTGTCAACACATGAATGGACAGGGTCTGTTTAGTATGTGTTGCATGTCGATGGACCAGGATTGACCTTGTTGGATGTAGCCCTAGTCTCCCTTGTTGGCATAGAGGAAAATAACACATCAACAATGTGTGTCCCTGCTCCGGCTTCAATAGAACATCTACCATGTATAAATTGTTAGTTTACCCCCTAGTCAAAGCAACACTGTGGCAGCCAACACATGACGAATTAATATGAGCTTCGATGTCTTAATGCCGAACTGTTTCATACGACGTAAAACAAAAAATCACATGTAAACATTTGAAGTGCTGGAGTTCTAGGGGTCCCGGTGAAAAGTATGAGAAAGAAACATGTTCCCGACGGTTGCCGAGACTAGATCCTTAGGATGCCCACCTAGATTAGGATGTATATCAATACCCTAAGAAGATAATCAATTTATTTTACTACCATTTATTAATCCCACAAGTCCTCCCTTTCACACCCAAAACAGTTGGTAAAAGTCAAGGGGGTAAATGCAGGCAGTAGACACAGTTAAGGGGGATTTAAAAAAGGGTCTCCATTGGGAGCGTTTACCAACCTAGGATTCCAGTTCCGGCAATAACACAGAGATCTACCGCGGATCCATCGCCACAATTGATTAACTGAACGGTTTGCTTGTGGCAATTTCATCGCAATGGCATATTAGATATCGGAATAGCTGGGGGTAGACAGGGTGAGACAAGTGGTTGGCCGGGGGGGTAATGGAGTATCGAGGACACCATATATTTAAGAAAAAAACATTGATATGGTGTAGTTGAATTGTCCCCGACCAAGCAGCCCATCGCAAAATTTGTGGCAATGAAACAACACAGAATCTATCACATGGTACGCTCATATAAATATTTTTGGCAATCGAAGGGTTAATATGAGGATGAGAAGAATTGTAAGCGCTCGATATAATGCGCCGCCACCTGGATGGAAAATCTCTGCTTTTGGGGGGAGTCCGGCTATAATAGACCGTGCTTGCGGAGAGGGCGCCTGCAGAAGGATGGTGGTAGCGACCAAGCACAAGCTCTCGAGAGGAACTGAAATGCCAGCATCCTCCCTGCAACCCTGGCAGAGGCAGGGAGGGCACCTGCCAGCGCTGCTCCAAGACAAAAAGAAAGAAGAAAGGGAATATAAATAAACAGGCTGGGAAGAAATGGAATCCGTGTCCACTAATTACAACCAGGTGTCCAAGAAAACGCGACTATCTGCCGCAGCAACGCGTGGCGTGCTTTCCGCATCCTTGTGTTGTAAAAAAACAAGCAGTGAAAGAAGGAGTACAACAACAAAAGGATATCTCTGATCTTGCAAAGCAACCCCTTTCAGAGAGGAAACTTGTTTTATGATAAGAAAATAGTAAGGAAAAAGGCCATGAGCGAGTCCCTATGGAAAGGGGGGAGGGGCGCCAGTGAAGAGGAGGACCGAGACATCGCCCTCATTGCCCCTAGCCCGCTCTCAGCCCGTGGACAGACAAGCGAGAGATGAACATTGCTCGTGATACCCTCCTTCCCTTCATTGATGATGTACCGCAGGTGTGAGCGACGCTATCCACCATTCAGACCATATCCTGGCGACGTCACAGAAGAGACGAGTCTGCATTCTATAGAGCAAGTCGTCAGCCGATGACGTCCCAATGGACATTATGACATGGATGCGTTAGACATGAAGCACATATGAATTCCTGCACAAAGCTATGCAGACGTTTTAGTTTATTGCCGATAGACACAAAACAAATACCTATGACTCACATAGACTGACGCACATGCTTCTTGCTAAGCAGAAAACCGCACAATGCATATGAACAGCTTGCTGAAGCTAAATGCAACCAATAGGGACAGCCATGCAAATAAAGATGGATGGCATAGGTACATTCAAGTGAATGGGAGAGGCTTCGAGAATTCGAGACACAGAGAAAGCTGATAGACAGATTCAGCTGAAGGTCACAGAGCAGGCTTCCAGCGCAGTTACTGAAAGCCAATGACACGGGATGGAACCTTCCCAGATAAGCACAGACAATAGGGTCCCCGCAAGACACCAAAGCAGAAAATCCTCATAATTGCACACAGAAGAGAGCCATTTTGTGGTCCTTATACACGTGACCTGAACATGGTGGACATTGCCTATTCATTCGAGCTAGGTAGAGATTGCTGTTCCCTCCGGACTGAATACAGGATGATGCAAATGTAGCACAGGTTCTAGACAAATGTTCGGTCTCATGGCACAGGAGATCGGGGAAGGTAACTTATTGGGAACATGCAGTATCTTCAGAATCGTTCCCACCACCTTCAGTGTTGCACTTTGCCTGGTACCCGTGCAACGCTGAGAAGACCTGGGGGGTCATTCCGAGTTTGGAGGCAGCCATTGTATAGCACCATGGCTGCCTCCAAAGTCGGGTCCGGGTCTGGGTAGTCGGAATGGGGACTTACCAGCCATTCCGACCTTGGAGGACCCGGTAAGTCCCCATTCTGAATACCATTCCCCATTCCCATTTGATCCCCATAGGGCTCAATGGGAATGGGGAAGGAGCTAATAACGGGCCTGCAAATAACGGGCCCGTTATTAACCCCATGGCCCCTTAACAGCTCCCGCTAAGGGCGGCTGGTAAAACAAGCCGGCCTTAGTGGGACCCGCTAAGGGACCTCGGAATACAGAGGTAAGGGGTTACCGACACCGGCATCCTTACTGGTGCTGATAACCCCTTACCTCCAACCTCATAATGACCCCCCTTGTCTGTCCAATCCCTATTCACCTTCTCCGATGAGTGTATACAAAGTTGTACTGGCCAACCTCCTTTAACTAACCTGCAACTTTGTATTTGATACTTTTGGAGGTAGTCTCAGGAGGAGGCACCAGATATAGTTACCCAATGGGTGCACAAACACCTATAGAAAAGGTTATGTAGCTCAGCTTACTATCTCGTTACATGTTAGGCTTTTTGGGCTGTAACTGCATTTTGTGACGTCATTAGTGAACAAAACCAGCTGACAACCGCCTAAACACAGAGTGAGCGTGGAGAACGTTACTTTGATCAGGTTGCGATCCCTGTCATTTGAACGTGTAATAAAGACATTCGAACGCTGCTCTAAGTCTGGGCATTCCGTCCATGGTGCAGGGGATTTCCAGGGCCTAGTTCCTTTTGCCTGTACATCGGGGGGCTGCTAATAGTCCCCTCCCCACTTTTACATCAGCACACTGACACACAAGCAACAAGAAAGTGAGAGGGGGAGAGTCAGGGGCGTCGCTAGGGGGGGCTAGAGGGGCTATAGCCCCGGATCCTTTGCTTGTAGCCCCGGATGAAGATCACGGGGCTACAAACAAAGGCTAGCCCCGGGTCGAACATCCGCCCATTTTTCCTGCCGCCTGGCAGTGCTGGAAAGGTGGCACT
This sequence comes from Ambystoma mexicanum, assembly GCF_040938575.1. Classification (NCBI taxonomy): domain Eukaryota; kingdom Metazoa; phylum Chordata; class Amphibia; order Caudata; family Ambystomatidae; genus Ambystoma; species Ambystoma mexicanum. Next base: position 26,265,352 of record NC_090936.1, read on the forward strand.
GTGCACAGTAGACGGCGATGCAGCATGCAGGCAGCAGGCCCAGGAGGCAGCGCAGCAACGTTCGTTCGTGATTTGAATTTAAAAAAGATACGATTCGAACATAACTCTGTCTGGCTACCTGCCTCCTGGCCCTGGGTTGCTGCCTCAGTGCCTCATGATGACCGCCTGCGCTTGCGCAGGCAGCAGGAAGCCGAGCCACCGCCCAGGCACATGCCCTGTGTCTTTCCCTGCATGCGCAGATCAAGCCAGCAGGTCACGGACACGCCCAACCCCATGCCGGCAGACTCTAAACGCGAGCTGCCACGAGCAAGGAGTCAGACGACGCCAATCGCTCGCCACCTGCACCATCTACTTTGTGCTGACGTGACCCCTGGCCCCAGCCTAGCCGTGTCACCGCGCCCCCCGACCACTGTGAAGCTGCGGCCAGTGCCGGCCCGCCGACTCCAGGACCGAGCCCATTTGGTGGCAGCATACGACCGGCATGGCGTCATCACGTCAGCTAACTGCTATAACTTAGGTAGGTGTGCGTGTGTTTGTCGTGTGTGTCGCGGTATTCACACAGTGTGAAATTTGAATACCAACACTATCAGCACAGCACAATATGAATGAGGGACCGCTGGTCCGGTCCACTGCATGTTGTTGATGCCTCATGTCCCCCACCACCAGCACGCTGACCGGAAACATGGCCTGGGCCCTGGGCTGGGGGATGGGACGGGAGGGAGACAGACAGGAACGTTTCAGCCTCCATCTCAGGAACTGGGAATGAATGCGCAAGGCGGAATTGGGCGGGAGCAAGACTGAGCGCAGAGCTCCGTTCTGCTTCTGTTCTCAAGGCCCAAGTTGAGGAAGCTCTGTCCCAGGCTGCATGAGTTTCCCCAATTCAGCTTTGCACATGTTCTCAGACTCATCTGAGCCATAATTTACTCAAAAGCCCAAACTAATGCAACATAACTGTCCCCGCCGCTCAGAGAGGGTGTGGCGGGTGCCGGGGCGGATGAGTCAATTGTGTCGATTTCCAGCCCTGGATGTGATTCCGTCCCCATTTGCCTCCCATTGCACCATCCAGACCAGTCCCCATCACTGCCGGATCGAGTACACGGCGCCCCCTGACCCCCATCACTGCCGGATCGAGTACACAGCGCCCTCCCCCCACCTCTCTGACATCACTGCCAGATCGAGGACACAGAGCCAACCCAGCCCCCCCTCCTACCCACCCAGGGCCTCCATCATGCGTGGGGACCCCGAGAGGCACTGCTGCTACAGTAGGGGGTCCGTGCTGTAAATCGCTGCACGCCTGCCTCGAGCTCGGGTAGCGCTACACCACGGGTGAGAGGAGGAACCAGAGAGAAGAGGAGATGGCATTCGGCGCTGCAGGCGCCATCTGCGCCTCCCTGGTGCCTCTTGAGGGCTGGCTGAGCTCACTCAGGTACTCTCGGCAACCTGCAAACGGAGTCCTACTGGGGCAGTGGGGCTTAAAAGTGCATCGGACAGTGACACCAATGAAAATGTGTCCCAGTCCCACAATTGCAAATGGCCGTTCATTCCTTTTGTGACAGACTGTGAGTTAAGAATAATGTATAATTGCAAGTTTGCACCCATGGTCAGCAGCGCGCGGTGCGCACTGTGATGCTTTTAAGCACTAATGCCCACAATTAGGGGTCACTCAGAGAAGAGGAGATGGCATTCGGCGCTGCAGGCGGCATCCGCGCCTCCCTGGTGCATCTTGAGGGCTCACTCAGGTACTCTCGGCAACCCGCAAACGGAGTCCTACTGGGGCAGTGGGGCTTAAAAGTGCATCGGACATCAATGAAAATTGTGTCCCACAATTGCAAATGGCAATTCATTCCTTTTGTTACAGACTGTGAGTTAAGAATAATGTATAATTGCACCCATGGTCAGCAGCGCGCGGTGCGCACTGTGATGCTTTTAAGGACTAATGTCCACAATTAGGGGTCAGCTTGGAGCGCAGAGCTGTGCACTCTGCCAGCCCCCGCCAGGAATCAATGTGTGTTCATTTTGCAGCTGTTCAGATTTGCTTCCCCAGAACTTCGAGGATTCATCCGGGTTCTCAGATCTCAACATAAGGCTGTAGATCATTATGTTGTGTCCTGTCATTATCTGGCACCTCCTACTTCTCTGTTTGAACTGTAAAGAGGTGTTTGAGGTTTCTGGCATGTGTGATGCACACATCTCTCTGGATGTTTGCGAGACATCTTGTTTTGGTTTCATTGGTCTTTGGAACTTGCTTCCGAGTGTGTGTGATTTCATGCCATTTGCCCGAAGCTTTAGTTTTGAGGGTAAGCGTGTTATACATTGTGCACAGTTTGAAATGTTGATGTATTCGGTCCTTGTTTGCTGTCCTGGCCTTTGGGTTCAGTCTGGCATCTGAAGGCTTATGAATCTGCTGGTCAAAGTGACACTGCCATGCCCCAGGGCCTTGCTCAGCAGGTACATATACTTAGCAGCCTTTCCAGGATGTTTGCCATAATTATCCTTTTCTTTCTATTTAAGTATTAGAGGCCGAACCTTCCCAAGATGTCAGGTGTGACTTGCTGAGTGTAATATGGTCCTGGTCCATTCCTTTGTATCATAGCGACTTCAACTATGAATGGCAACAAGTTATTTTGAATCACTAAAACTGAATGTGTTTCATGGCTCATTAGACAGTTTGACGTCACTTGGGAATGTGACAGTCTTTGTGGTTTATATTTGCATTTCTCTTAAGAACTCCCCCGAGCCGACCTGTGGTGAAAGCTTCTGGGATGTTGGGAAATAAGGTGTGTCTCCTGAGCCACATGACATTAGTGTGTTTAAATACGTGAGGTGGTGAGCAGAGGGGCAGCCCAACCTTGCCGGCACGGTTGGGTTTTTTGTGTAGGTGATTGGTGTGTCAGTGCTGGGAGAGGTGGGTAACCCTCTGTTAGGTGTACGGGGGCAGCCTTGCAGCTGCCACTGCTTGGCTCTCTGCATCAGTGCCTCAGTGACGCACCAGGAGGGGCAGTCCTAGTGTCACTCTGAGCTGAGTTGTAGACCCGCTTCCGTGGCAATATGATGTGCCTGTAGCACTGTGTGGAGTGCCACTACATGCAAATGCAAATGGAATGAAACCACAAATGTACTTGTTTAAAAATGTATGTTGGAAAAGAAAATGCTTTCCATTTGTTAGTTATGTTCTGTTATACTGGGTATTTGTATCCCACCTGCTTGCTGCAGCTTATTAGTGGTACAGTATTCAGCAGCCATTTAGATCACTAAGAAACATATGTACTATGCTGGTTATTTTGGAAAAATCATGCCTAAATGTGTGTGATTTTGACAGCATTTAAAAAAAAATTCTCTAGTGGGGGGTGGGGTGGTGGGCCCGGCCCGCCTCTGTACCACCCTGGTCAAGTTGAGGCTTGCTCGCTGCGCTCGCTCACTACACCATTACATTTGTTATGTCCCACCACTTCGTAAGCCCACTAGCTAGCACATGTCAGTCCAACAACAGCAGTAAGTGCCTGTATGGTTAATGAAGAAAACGTGTATCTCTCCAGTTGCTGCTTAAATACAATTTCTTAATCCATGCCAAGTCTTTGGCTGTCCTGTCCAAAGGCTTTTCTTTGTCTTATATAACCTCATAAAGTATTACATGGCACTACTGGATGAATGTTCAGGTTTTGGAGTGGCAAATCTTCAATGAGCATGAGCACTTTGAGCAGTATAGTTTGCAATATTAACGCTTGAAATCGCAACGAGACGCGTACTTTCAGAACATGTAGTTAGTTATGTGAAGTCCAGACTTGCAATGGGCTCTAGCCCCGGATCTTTTACAAACCTAGCAACGCCCCTGGGGAGAGTTAAACCTTCCCTGCATTTCCCTGCCCTATAACACAAACCACCTGATTTGCGAAAGCATATTCCCCACTTTAAGGCCTCTAATTTCTGTTCTGCAGAATATGCAGGTCTTTGAATCGAGTGTGACTCTAAACGTGACTTGTTTGCAGAGGTAGCGTTAGCGTGAAAACATGGGCATGGACTTCATGCTCCCTCCCTTAGCGTAGAAGTAATCGGCTACCACTATCCCCGGTCAATCTACACCTAGTTGCATTATGCCTAAATTTACCCAAAAATCAGGGTTTTGAGCACTTGCGTGAGCAAATTGCACAAATGTTCACTTGCACATGTACGAATTGAAATGTGTGCAAATGTAAGAATTTGTGAATCAAAACAAAAAAGGGTCTATTCGGATTGGTCCATGTAGAAGCATAGCCAATAATCAGAAGGTGACCTAAGCTACCCCAATAGTGTAAATGTGAACATCTCATGCCCCTCGAGAAGCCCTCTGACCACACAGTCCAACTCTTGCAGGTAAGATGGCTCAGCAGGTTAAACACTTCCTGTGATCTGTGTTTGATCTGCAGGACGCAGGTTCGAATCCTGCCAAGTCCATCTCAGCCTTTCATCCTTCCGGTTAGTAAATAAGTACCAATTCTGATTGGGTAATAATAGTAATGTCTGTATTTATGTCCTATGTAAAGCGCTTTAGATTAATGCGCTATATAAAAACAAACCATTATTATTCTCTTGAAGAGATATCACAACAAAAATCCATTCATGTTTTAAGATCTTCCAACTAATGCTGGAGCAAACTTGTTTTTTTCCCCAATCGCTGTCAAATTCACAAGGACAATCATGAGTGTGGCAACGCGTGCCAATTTTCATAGCCCAGTTATGGAAACGTAAGGGTGGCGATTTGCAAAATAGTATTTGGTGAGCATTTGTGTGAAATTCACAGCTGCGCTGCTGGTTGTGCAGGCACATGCAGGTGTGTGTATTGTCCACATTTGAGCATTGGCGCAAAGGTGAACATGGTCGTGGGGTTGGTCCGCCTCAATGGCAGCACCAGCAGTGCTTAATTTGTGGGGGTGTTTGCCAGCGTTCAGCCCTGTCACTCATTTTGGAGCCCGGCACTTATTGTCTCAGACTCACTTTAATTATGAAGTGGTGTTAGTCAGCGCATCCATCAACCGCAATGAGCATGTGCGAACTGCAGTGTCACCCGAAATATGTCGAGACTGTGGGGAGCAGCTATGGGTGGTGGCAGCAGTGATGCCCACCCGCAGTGTCGCAGGAGTACTAGAAAATATTTGGGCCCTGGCACTTTTTACAAATTGAGCACCAGCCAGAAGGACAGACCTATGGTGGCTGTCTGCATGCATGTTTCGACTGTGTGGAAGCTTACCTCTCACAGGAGTCCACCCTCCAGCCTGCCGTGGCAGGCTTCCTTGTGGTGGAGCAATGCAGATGCAGTCTTTACGTGTGGCTCATGAATATTTTTGAAAAGGGGTGTCGCGCCCCCAGAAGTCACCCCCAGGGCTCCCTTGAAAGTACAATGCCACTCCTTTATGTGCTAAATCCCTCCTCCGCTCCCACCCCCACACGCTGTTCTGTGAATCTTGCAGCCGTGCCAGACACCCGGTAGGTGGCAGGAAGGTGGCTGCCATGCAATCTATTTGTAAATGCATTCATTCTCATGTAATTATTTTTTATCATGTGCCCTCAAACCCTGCTCTCTATTTTTTTCTGCAATACACGTCCTGGAGCATCAGGATCTTGAATTCCCGCCAATTCTACATTTTCAAAAACCTTGTTTAATGGCCAGTACATTCTCTGCAGAGGTCTTAAAGCGGCTCAAAGATGGTTTTGATCTTGGGCACTTTAATGTCCATTTTTAATGTTTCTGATCTGGTGCAGTAGCGCAAGAACTCTGGTCTCACTTTCAGGGACTGTGGGACAGAAACGTTGCACCAGTGTAAGAGAAACTGTGGGTGGCAGCAGTGCGAAATGTCCCCTGCAAGGTTGTATGAAAGGCCCCTCTGGTTTGGGGTGGGGTAAAACATGATAAGGGAAAACAGTTTTGTGTTAAATAAATAATCCATGCGATCCATTTGGCCACGTGTGTTAAGTAAAAGCTGTGCACATGCAACTTATTTGGTTCATTTTCATTTAGTTTCCATGTTCATAAATGGCCAGATAAAGCCACAGCAAAATAACGAAAGGAAAAGCAGTCTTAGTCCATCTGGACAAGTCTGCAATCAAATCCGCTGGAGGTTGAAAAGAGAAGCAGTCGACACATGTTTCGTGCCTTCCTGGGACTTCTTCAGGGCTGCATTCATCTATTTAGAAAGCGGATGCTCTAAGTGTGAGGCACTGTGATTCGACATTCTGCCAATCTTCTCAATTTTTGCAACAGTGTAATATTTGCTCTTGTTCTAATATTGCGCCCGAATAGCACTATTGTATTAAAAGGATACGAAGTGTACATAAATGGAATATTTGCCATGTTAGTAATATATTGCACTAGCAACAGCGTAAAGCTTCTGTAATATAGGTCATGTCCTCTTTCTTTGCACTGAACAGAGAATATTAACCAATCAATATGCATGTACCAAAGGCATTAAAGAGCACGCGTGCTGTGTACATGTGTGCCGATTTCACTAGTACGCTTTTCACAGTGTTCCCCTCGCAAACCCATGCCAAGCTTGTGCATTACATTAAAAAATACTGCTTTTTTCCTCTGCATGTGTGAAATGATGTGCTGTCACAAGGCGGCATAGTTTCTCCACATCTCTAGCGCACAATGATATGATATGATATGATCGGTTATCTATAACACGCTTAATACCCAGAGGTTTCTAAGCGCGGACCCGGGGATCAAACCTGTGGTGCTCTGTGTCGTCTTGCTTCCAAGGCAAGCACGTTGCCCCTGAGCTATCCTTCCGAGAATGATGCCATTTCCTGGCCTTTGGTACACATTCATTAATGTGTACATGTTTTGCTTTGCGTACAAGGAGTACCACAATGCATTGCTTTCGAGTGGTAAAAACCAGTCTCAGAACATGTTAATTCCTCCATTCCAGGCAGGCATCCAGAGCGATGTTCCCTGCGGAGAAAAAGATGAACGGGAAGCAAGCTCAGTTGTATCTTTGCTCTTGGGGGGGGGGAATGCTATTTTTATATTCAAGAAACGCGTGTAATCATCACAGGGCCTCTTTTTGGGTCTGGCCAGAGAGAGCTTCAGCTCTCTGCCAGAGCTCATGTGGGTACAGGCAGGAGCTCTCTTTCGGATCAGCCATGTTTTGAAGGCATAGCTTTTGTGTGCAGAGTCAGTGGGGTTGGGGGGGGGAGTTCTAGGAGCTTGGCTGTGAGGGCTCCATTTGTCTATTCTGGCTTACGGGGGTTTGTTTCCCCCGGATATGTGCTGTGCTGATAGCGCTTCTCCGTATCATATAAGGGGCCCGGGCTGCTCCGTGATGAGTGGCCGCGTGCATCACGCGGACGGCGATGCTGTCAGGTGCGCCATTTTGTAGCAGCTGGGGCTATGGCGCAAGTGGGGGTGGGGAGTAGTAGAAACAGGCTGCGAGCTCGTTTGTCTTTGTGGAACCATTGCCAAGTAGTATTTAAACATAGATCATTATTCATGTATTAGGTCTTGAGAATTTGAGTTGAAAAATTAGATTATTAAAGTTTTATGTCGAAGCTAAAATGTATCATCCTCCTGTTGAACCATGGCATTTCAGCTCCCTGTGTACTTGATCAGAGTCTAGGGTCCCGCCAAGGGAAAAGGCGTTGCTTTTGGTACATGGTGGCCTTTCGCCTGCGCCCGGAACTCCACCTTCCCTCGTGAGAGGGGGGAGAAGGGAAGGTGCGTGTGGTTGCTTGCAGCTTGGCCAAGCAGGAGCAATAGCAGGGGGGGGGGGAGAGGGAAGAGAGACACTGAAAATGGAGCAAATGCACTTGACCCCAGTGTTGCTGCTTGAGCAATATGAAATTCAGCAAACACGTTTTTAACTTGTACGCATATCAGTTGCACATGCGCAAATCGCTTCAGAACCGGAATGGTGGTTTGGAAAACGTACTGCCACCAGAGTAGAAGCTAAAACGAGACTACAGTTCTGCAGAACACAGTTTCAAAAAAGTGTTTTAAAAGTAAACTGAAAAATGACAGTTGTGAATGGAGCAAAATCTGAGAGTGGTGTGAAATTCTACAAGAAGGGTGTTTAAATAAAGAAACAGGTGCACATTTGGGGTTATGAACTTCACTAACAGATTTTCCTTGGATAATAATTGTCCCTGTAATATATCTGAAATTACCCAAAATTGACCTTTTACAATTGACCTTTTGCACAATTGACCTAATTATAGTGGTCCTAATTGAACTTCTGCACAATTGATCTTTATATCATTTTAGTTATTTTATATATGCATTGGGTTGGTTTTTTCGATTATAAATAATATAAGGGGATTGGGTGGGGGGTTGCAGGGGTTTTTGGATTGGGTGGAGGTGTGCAGGGGATATCTCCCTGCATATATGTCCTAGTTTACCTTTTAATGAGGTCAATTCTCCCGAGGTCAATTGTGAAAAGGTCAACTAGTATACATCCATATATCCAACAGCTTATGTTGGCATGCACTACCGGTTGTATAACAGCAAATTCTGTGGGCTGTTTTGCAGTTTGTGTAATACGCAGGAATTTGTTAAATTGTAACATGTTGTTGTTATATGTGACTGTTCTCTCTGTGTGTAGTTCCAGTGTCACTGGATTCCCAATAGTGTGCATGTTGTTATGGTATATTTTCCTGCCAACACGCAATCTATAACTATTATCGATATGTTTTGATCCGTGATGAGTGCCTCGCTGCGAAACATGTGTCACTTTGAACTTATTTACATGTTATATAGCCAACACGTACCATAAAAATCATGATGTAAACTTTTCACATTAGGAGACTTTTTTTCACAAATTGTGAATGGACATTCCAAGAGCTTGTGCTTTTGACATTGCCAAAACAGGAACAGATGTATTAAAAGTAAGTACGTCTCGTTCAGTCTGCGTACAATCACGCGCATCCCGCGTACAATCACTCGCAGCCCGCGTACAAATTAGTGTAAGGAGTGAATGTGCATTGAATGGTAAAGGCTGAAAGGAGGGTATTTGAGTAGTTGATGGAGCGAGAGAAGTAGTGCGAGAAAGAGAGTAGCAGAGTGGAGGAGGGGTGTAGTTGTGTGGAGGAGAGGAGCAGTTGTGTGGAGAAGGGTAGTAGCAGAGTGAAAAGGGGATTAGGAGTGTGGAAAAGGGAATATTTTCATGGAGGAAGGGACTACTAGCAGGCGAGAGGAGTAGTGAAGTGGAGTGGGAGGAGAAGTAACATGAAAGGGGGGGCAAACCCAGCAGGAGCAAAACATTAAAGGGATATCAGAGAGGAGTAGAAAGGGAAGGTTGTGAGTAGACATACGAGGTAGCTGGACTACAACCGGAGAAAGTGCCAAGCACTATCCCTACTTCCATTAGAACACTAACCCTAGGGACAGCTAGGAAGTCCCTGAGGGAGATTCTACAGCAGCATCTTGGAGTAACACCTGAAGCAGGGAACAGTTCTAGACCGTAGGGGTCAACATACTCTATCATCGACCAGGGGTATGGACAACTCTCGGCCCCACAATACAAACCCTTGAACTGTCTCTACCCCCCCTGAGTGTATTTGGTGCCACCCGTGACATCAATGAAAGATTCCCAAAAAGCTCTAGGTCACTTTTTGAGTTTGTGATAATTATACAAGCAGTGAATGCCAGCAACAAGGTGCCAATTGGTATGCAAAGGTGATATCAACAACGAATTACACTCGAGTAGACTTCCTGGAAAAAGTGCAAGTTTAAGTTACGCCCCACGGGTAGGTGTTGACCAGACCACCGTGCAACTGAAGATCACCTTACCTTCCGCCGGTTGCTGAAAACCCCTCTGTTTTAGGCCGTCTCACTCTTACGGTGTTGTCGGCCACTCTGGACTTTGACTCCTCTTCAGCAGCCAGCGCCAAGAAGCCTTTTGGGTGTACGTGCGCTTTAACAAGTTTTTATAACATAACATAACAGACCCTTGCCTAGGCTTGCCATTCCCCCACGGTTATATACACTGCATTTGAGTTTCCTCCTCGTATTTGAAACCCCCAATGAGAGGCCTGCCAAGACCCTCCGATACCCTCCTCGATGCATTGGCAACTTGGATCTCTCAGGTGCAGAGACGCTGTGGGCTAGGAATGCTGTGCCAACACGCAAGAGAGTAACTTCAAGACGATGTAGAGCTAAGAACGCTCTGGAAGTACAAGAATGCCTGGAGAAAATGACCCTTCTTGGTGAGACTGGCCTTGAGACATCTCTCACCCTCATGACTTTGCTATACAAGCATACCTACCACAAGAAATTCCAAGAAACCGGATATCTGATGCCATTAGTTACACAGCCCGGGAAAATAGACCATCACCAACAGACCCGCCATTTTGGAACAAGCTCAGAGAAGACCACAGAAGGACTTGCTGTTCTTTGTCATGACCCCTTCAAGCACAGCCTCAAGAACACCTTGCATTTGGCTACCAGTCCCAGAACACCTGGCATTTGGCTACCAGTCCCAGAACACCTTGCATTTGGTCTACCAGTCCCAGAACACCTTGCATTTGGCTACCAGTCCCAGAACACCTTGCATTTGGCTACCAGTCCCAGAACACCTTGCATTTGGCTGCCAGTCCCAGAACACCTTGCATTTGGTCTACCAGTCCCAGAACACCTTGCATTTGGTCTACCAGTCCCAGAACACCTTGCATTTGGCTACCAGTCTCAGAACAGCTTGCATTTGGTCTACCAGTCCCAGAACACCTTGCATTTGGTCTACCAGTCCCAGAACACCTTGCATTTGGCTACCAGTCTCAGAACAGCTTGCATTTGGCTACCAGTCCCAGAACAGCTTGCATTTGGTCTACCAGTCCAAGAACACCTTGCATTTGGCTACCAGTCCCAGAACACCTTGCACTTGGTCTACCAGTCCCAGAACACCTTGCATTTGGCTACCAGTCCCAGAACACCTTGCATTTGGTCTACCAGTCCCAGAACACCTTGCATTTGGTGTACCTGCAAACACGGCCCATTGCATGACTGGCCTCTGATCTCCTGCCGCTGGTAGCCCAAACCCGCTCCCTTCATTCTTCTTATAGGACTTCTCTTTCGTCAACTGTTACTCTTTTTGCTCTGCTTCACAGCTTAGAGATTTTTAACCTCTGGTTGTGGATTCATAATTCATTAGAAACATAGCTTCTCTTACTTATGTACACGTAAATTAGGCTATACATATGTATATATTAGCCTACAATTTAAAGCTCTCTTTAAATGCATTTATTTGACCACTCTGACATAATACACTTTCCATTTTTATTAGAGTATATTTTTAGGCTTTGTTTTTGGCCCAGACACTAAATAAACACAGCTGTTAGGACGTCATGTACAAAAACTACAATAGACATAGTAAACAGACCAACTCAGAAACAATATCAATCTGAAGCTCGGAATCTGCACAAGACAGTGAAGATGGACTGAGAGAAACATCACAAATAATGGTGCGTCAACTGTGGTAGGGCGGTCTCACCACCTCCGCCAGATATGGAAAAGGCACAACGTCTGGCTGATTCATCACACTGAAAGAAAGACTCGCAAGTAAACAAAGTCCTATCAAATGACTGCAGAAAAGCATCCGCTGAGCCTTGTAGCAACAGACGCCATGCGTGACAGCAAGGAGGGGAGTGTCAGCGAGACTCCATGCGTCGCTGTGCCCTTCTCAATATCTATGACATAGCATGAAGAATAAAGGCCCACACACAACGTTCTATGTACCTTCTTAGCACAGCCTCTTCTACACTGAGTAGCTGACTCCCGCATCCTACTCAAAGGTGAAGCCACCGGCTTTCAGCGAGCCTGTGTCATAAACATGCAAAATGCAAAGTAAATCCTGGTCCTTCTGTTATCATTGGTGTCAAGTGGCTTCAATGCGCTCTTTTACGGTACTGTCCCCAGGACAGGAGGCCAAAACAGTGCCACCTTCACACACACACACACTGCCTTACAAGATCTGATGACCAGGGAATTCAGGGCAGTTCTGAGTAGACAGTGGGAGGTGGTGTTACTAACATAAACGTCATCTGGGATACACTTAAAAACAAGGCAGATGAAAACTCAGAGAGCGCACACATCCCGCTAGACATCTTAGCCTCTTGCCTCCATCAGTCGCAAGATCCTGCTGAAAAGACTGGAAGATTTTGGCATTAAAGTTTCAGCTCTACACTGGATCGCCTCCTTCCTCACGGCTAGAACGGAAACTACATTCTGGTGCCCCTTCTATTCCCGGCCTCGTCCACTTACCTGTGGAGTTCTCCAAGGATCCATACTCTTAACTCTACTTTTCAACATCAACACGACACCCCTACCTGACATCATTAATACATCTGGAATCTCCTGTTACAACAATGTGGATGACACACACACGATCCACACATGTGTGAACAACTCAACACCAAACGCCCCAGTCATTAAAAACTGTCTTGCAGAGGTGGACGAATGGATGACAGCAAACGGATTAAATTCTAGCAAACCAGAGGTGATCCTCTGAAATCCTAGAGGTTCTAACTCCACCGCAGTCCCGTGGAAGGACGAGAAGGACCCCCCTGCCCAACTCAGTCAACCATAGTAAGAAATCTTAGAACGAAAATGGACAACACCCTCACTCTTGAGCCACAGGTCAAAGCAATCGTCAGAAGCGGTTTCTCCCAGCTGTGCATGCTACACCACATCTTATCTTATCTTACCTTACTTAGAATTCACCCACAGGGCAATGGATATACTTTCTCTAATACTATACAAACCAGACTATGAAAACAGCCTCTATCTCGGACTCCCGAATTACCTGATGAGGAAACTTCAAAGTATTCAAAATGCAGCAGCAAGACTATTTCACAGAATGAAGGGATTTGAACATATCCTGCCAGCATTACGTACTCTCCACAGTCTACCCATCAAAAAAGGGGTAATTTCAAAACCTTGTGCCTCGACAATCGTTCATACCACAGAGAAGGCCCTTTCTCCTTCAGAAGTAAGTTTCAACACTACACTCCCTCCACAACACTAAAAACCAGCAATGCTGCACTAGTACTAGTCCCCAACTTCAACAAGAAACGGCAAGGAGCATCCTCTTTTTCCCCAGTTTTGGCCACGAAACTGTGGAACCCGCTACCCAAAACTCTCTGCCGAGAGGAGAACCTCCTAACTTTCAGGAAACAGTTTAAGACCTGGCCTTCGAAGCAACCACTTTGAAAGAAAAGGAAATAACAGCAACTGACTAAACACTATGCACCAGAAACCTGGGCTAATTCACAAGCATTTTTCAAAACACTTGGCATTACCATCTATGGGAACCAAGCTAACTCATGGAACCTCTCCTGCGTGGCACTGGTCCACACATTGAATCTCAGTGAAATCTACCGCCAAGAGCCAGAAGGTGACAACCCCCTCACTCTCCACCCCCTTATCCCTCAACTAACTCCGCACTACTAAATTCCTGCATCCTTACACCTGACACACTGCTACAGACGGCCTCCTATCTAGTGTACTTAACAGATTCAGACTGTATCCACCTCCTATCAACAAACACGCTGTTCATTTTTGCACTCCGCAATCCGTGGGCTGCCCATATGACTATCCTGCCCAGTCGGTACCAACCACAAACAGAGATTTCAGATCGGCACACAAGTAACGGGTGTTTCCGACTTGCAGCGATCAACACCACAGGTTTCTGCATCTGCTTTCCTGCTATCCGACTAACACACCCGCCCCTCCTTTCCTACAGAGCCCTGCGCAGTCAGGCCGACATTACTGGAAGATGGCCACTATTTAAGGCCACTTTACACTACAAAGATGCTGTGACTTTGTCACAAAGTGTTGGGGCCTCATTACATGGTAGGCGGTAAGGGTTTACCGGTACCGGTATTTTACCGGTACGGTAAATCCTTACCGCCTTACTATGAGGTCCCTTTGCGGGTTGGGGAATTTAACGCCTGCTTTTTGCAGGCGTTAAAAATCCAATCCGCAAAGGGACCAGGGTGCTAATTACGGTACCGCAATTTGCGGTACCGTAATTAGCGCCTTCCCCATTCCCATTATGCCCTATGGGGCAAAAATGGGAATGGGGAAGGGCAATGGAGGAAGGAGGAATTACCGCCTTCCCAACCTTGGAATAGGGCGGTAATTCCTCTTTCCTCCAAGGCGGTACCGGTAAATTACCGGCATGAACCATGGTGCTAATAGCGCCATGGTTTACCGCCTACCGTGTAATGAGGCCCTTGGTCTTTATTGTCATATAGATGGTCTTCCTGGCATAGGGTAAGGTTGGTCCTTGCTTTGTCCGAATTGTTCAGCCTCTACGTGTCTGCTCTCCCACCCCTTTATTCGTGCTCGATCTTACCAGTCTCTGATTCGTTTTTTTAAGGAGTTCTCAGTCTTCCACTGTTTCATGTACAGTACATTTAGGTTTTCGGCGCTTTCAACATTTCTCAACACCACTCCAAGTATCATTCAATTCTCGCAACCCTCCATCAGGCTTTTGGCGCATTCTGAAACTTCTGAATTCATCCGTTGGGCTCCAGGTGTTTAGGTTTCTCAGCATTTTTCTCAGGCTTCAGGCCTCTGTTACGCTCTGGGCATCATTTAGACTTCCCAGCCCTCTCGCTGACTCTAGGCGCTTTCTACACCTTCTCAATGTTTCTCTTGCATTCTGTTCATCTTGCAGACCTCTCAGCGCCCCTCTTGAGCTCGAGGCACTACTATTATGTCAGCAGATAGAGGGGTGTTTCCCTGTTGACACTCTTCCTTCAGGGGCCTTCATGGAGTTAGCCCATCCTCTGCTGTGGCCTATGAAGTGTTATTTATTTATTTATGTTTGCATTTGTTTCAGCGCACAAAGCCCTGTGGCACCTAGGCGCTCAGCTCAACCCTGGGTCGCCCTTGCTTTGGGGAGGGAAGTCTTCTGGCGGAAGAGTTGGAGCCAGCCTCAGCATGTGACGAGGAGCCTGGGTAAGCCCTGAACACAAAACCCTTATTTTGTTGGCAGAGTTACATGAATAGGACATAGCTATTGGTATTTTTATTTAAGAGAGAAGGTTGAATATCTATCTTTTAAATAAAAACCAAGAATGGAAACACCAGCAGTCAGGTGCAGTGGTTGGAATGAGTTAGAACATGGCCCGACTATCAAAGGCAAATGATGGGGCAGCGGTCCCTTGAGGGATATGAAGGAGGGAGGGGCAGGGGCTGGGAACAAGACTCAGACCAAACCATCCATGGGGGGGGACAACCCCCAGCCATGGAAGAAGGGGGAGGGGCCAACTAGGACCAGCCAGTGGAGTAGGTGCGTTGAAGAGATAGCCCGGTGCCATCTCGACAGGTGTCCTGGTGAAAGGTATTGGGAAGGGAAACCGGCTTAACAGTCAAAGGATCACAACCTTCGATGGGTGTCATTTTATGGAGGGACAAGGGTGTTTGTCCCCCCTAACTTTTGTGGCCGACCACTGTGTCCCACTCATTTGGCAGGGGACCCTTTCATTTAGATGTCATGTCCCCCCCAAAATTTTCAGCAAAGTTACTCCTCTGCACCCTTCGCTAGGCCTCCGCGCAGAGGATGCGCGGGGCGCATCAGTCCAGGAAGAGAAAAGGTTGGTCATTGAAGGGGGAAAGTGGGTCCAAGTCAGGTGCAGTGTTGCCTGCTGCGGATTGTGGGGTGACTCCGGGGAGATATTATATGAGAGGTTATTTATAATGTGCTTAATACCCATAGGTTTCAAAGTGTGGACCCAGGGATCGAACCTGTGATGCTCTGTGTCGTCTTGCTTCCAAGGCGAGCATGTTGCCCCTGAGCTATCCTCCCGAGAAAGGGAGACATGCGGCAGCAGCCAGAGATGTGTTGTGATGGCCATGCCAGGCAATAGGGGCCCAAAAGTGCGGCTGCGGGGGGTGACCCGGGTTGGGAGGTTTTATCGGTGGTGCCTTTGCGGGGCTTAGGTGGATCTTTTTACTGGGTGGCTCTGGGGTGCATGGACTGTGCATGGCATTTAAATGTTGCATTTTCAATGAGCATGTTTGTGTTATTGATTCATGCTGGCCAATAACTGTGATGCATTGGTGCCTTTGGGCTCCTTCTGCTGTTAATTGCCCAGGGACTGCAGGGAGTTTCTATTGGGTAATTGAGTGGATGTATTATGAAGGAACCACAGCTGCTTTATAGCCAACTTCCCCTGGGAATGGCAGCCCCTCGAGAAAGGTTATCGCCTTTATACAAAGAAGTATAGAGGAGGAAAAGGCAAGCAACCGACCTTCCGTAATCAGTTTTTATATCATGCATGCGTTCCACGTTATTCTGGGAAAAACATAAGTTAAATGTCAGAGTCAGAAAGACACTTTGAAACAAAGCACTGGTGATGCATTCTGGGAAATGTAGTCAAAGTACCAAAGCATCTTAAAGACATTGCAACACAGAGAACACTGACGCTACATTCTGGGAAATAGTCAAAGGGCCAGGAGGACTCAGGTGCAATGCGTTTGTCTTGGAAGCAAAACAGGTTTGAATCCCGGTCTCAGCTTAGAAACTGGTCTCTGCTATTAAGTAACGTTGTAAAAGAACAATTATAATCATACCTATAATTATAAAAAAGTACCAAACAGTAAAGAAGACATCATAGGATAAAGCAAGCAAGGACGCTGCATTCTGGGAAATGTAGTGAAAGTATCAACGCTCTGGAAAGGCTGCTTGAGAGACTGAGAGCTCTGATGCTATAGTCTTGAAAATATAGTGAAAGTACCAAGCGACTGCGAACCCCGACACTGCATTGTGGGAAATGCAGTGAAAGCATTAAAGCACCAGAAAGTCTTTTGAGACGAAGAAAGCCCTGATGATATGATATGTGTAATTTAGTGAAACTACTAAGGCCGCCAAAAGATATTGTAAGATAAAAAAGTGCCAATGTGTTTGTAAAAATTAACTTGCAGGGCACCAGTGTTCCAGGGATGAATATCGGTTTCTAAACCATCAATCAGGTCCACACCTCTAGTAGACCAGAACGGATCTGAAAATATTGGAACACAAGCAAATTATAAACCACCTCGTAAAATTTTGGTAACGTGGACGGAACAGCAGGCTTATCTCTGCAAGGTCATGGATCATTGGTTAGTTGCTACACAGCGAAAATCCATGTATTACCCAATGATAAAAGGGAAAATCCAGTCAAGGTTGTATAAACATATCTACTTTATTATTATTACAAAAGACAGTTCTAGTACAATACAAGTATGACCACCCTGTAAAGGAACACAGAGGACAGACATTTTCTCGAAGGAAAGGGATGCACTCTGGATACTGACAGGAGGGTGGTTGGTAAAGCAATCAGTCTTAACTGTTCAAGGTTGTTTGGTAAAAGCACCAAGGGAGAAAGGGGTCATAAATGTCACGAGGGTCCTTCGGAGAAGTACCAGGGGTACAGAACCACAATGTACCTGGTGCTTGAGATGATCTTGATGCTTGACAGTGTCAAGTCGGTTCGAGGGCACTTTGCTTCTTCTGCGACAGAGTTCAAGACTGGAGACAGCTCAGGGTATCAGGCGGCAGGCAGTTGGGCAAGTGGGGCTGGACGGACGACTGTAGGCTGGCCTAAAAGGCATCTGTGGGTCAAGAATTGTTGTCTATGTGCGGGTTGGCGGATCTAGAACGATGGTGGCGGCGTCTCAGACAGCTTTAGTGACTGCAGCGTAAAAACAGTCAGTGGTGCAGCCAGTCGCAGTTCAAGGGCTCGGCTGCCTCAAACATGTCATTAAAAGATGGACGCTGGTTGATGCTTGTCGTGGCACTCCTCCTAGTTTCTTCGTAAGGCATGTGTCTTCCTTTAAGGCGGACGGCCCAAAGCTGAGGAGAGTGTTTGCAGGCAACGGCCGTGTCACTTGTTCAGATACTCTCTGGCACTTCCCACCTAGGCAGCTTGCTGGCAGCACCTAGCCGGGCATGCTGTGTGCTGGCTGCGTACCAGTTCTGGAGATGTTTAGGTGAGGGATCTTGCTTCCCTCTTGGAAATCCTGGCCTTTCTTCACTGGCGGAAGCTGTAAGGCAGACTATACCTTGAGCCAAGGTCCAAATGAGTCATCCTTACTCCTTTCAAAATTGTCAGATGATCTGCTAAGGGAGGGGCTCAGCCCTCTTTTAAAGCCAAATGGGCCCCAGTGATTGGTCCAGGCTAAGCCTACCTTAAGGAACCAATCCTGGGTCTCCACCAACAATCTTCTGTAATGCGTGAGGTCGTAACCAGAGTGCTTTGCAACAGGAAAGGTAAGGGATGGCAACATGTACTACTAAGTCCCACTCATCTTCCTGTCTGTTGTGGATCAAAGTGTTTCTTTGGTTAATTGAGCTCTCTGTGACTCTTAATCAACGTGCAATTCTCCCTTGTAGTTTGTGGTGAGAACAGACTTCTGTCTCCCTCAAATCACATGCTTTGTCCCTCTGAAAGGGTGTCCCCCAAAGCATGGGTTGCCTTCTGTAAATAGTTGTCCCAGACATGCCATTCACTGCCCTTCATACAGAGGGGTGGGAGCCAGCTTCAAGTTGCGTATCAAAGAAGTGTTGGGTTTTCTGCCCCCTTTTGTCCATTCTCCGAACAAGCCCCTTAGTGAGGCTTGCTTCAATTAACTCTCATTAGTATGCGCTGCCACCAACCAAATTTAGGCAATAGAGAGGGCAGATTCATGGAGCCTTTGGTATTTTAATTAGGCTAGCCAAGGCCAAAGGAAGGTGTTGCCTTCCCACTTCTGGAGATGCGGTGATGTACACGTGGCTGTCACATTTAAGCTAAATGTGTCAGGGAGGACTGCACCTGTAGGCTTTGTCCCCCCAGAGTACAGTTGACAATTTGTTTGTTGGGCGGTGAGCAGAGGACATTGTGTGCAGATTAGCCACACACATTTCTGAGATCAATCACCCATCATTCATTTTAATTTCAAAATTTCCAAAAAGCCCAGGTGGATGGTCGAATTCCACACAGTGTTGCCTTCTGGGAAATATTGTGAAAAGGCTCAAATAGATTGTGAGATGAGGAGAAGCCTATGCTGCATTCTGGGAACTGTAGTGAAAGTACCAAAATGCCCAAAAGCCATTATCAGTGAAAGAAAGGTCTGATATTTCATTGTGGGAAATCGAATGAATATCCCAAAATGTCAGAGAGTGACTTTATGATAAGAAATAGCCTTCTGAGAATAATATTAAAGAAATGTCACCTCAACCATTTGAAAATAAAACCCCTATATAGAGTCTACACAAGGTTCGGCAACCTGCTTTTGCTGGCTTGCCACAGTCATGTTTCTCTTAAATATCTCTGATCTAGGAAAAAGTTGAATTCCAGAAGTGCATTGTCTTTGAGCACCCCCTGCTTTGATTTATCAGGCAGGGTCATGCGTGATCTCCATCATCATCAATGAGGGTTTCCCGCTGGGTCAACGGGACCTTGTTTCTGGAGGGTTCTAGCTCAAGGCAGTTGCAAACCATCTGACCCAGTTGTGAGGGTGTTACATGAAATCTGGGTTCAGAACACCTAATCGTGCAGTATTTACGCAGGTGGCAGTATATGAGCATGGTTTGGAAGCTGGTTCCTTGGTGATATTGGTTTCATTTACAGGGGTGTGCCATCTAATTGCTGTGAAGTGTTTGTCTTGCTAGTTCTTGTTCTGAGGGAGCCCGTTGTGTAATATAGCAGTGCAATAAATGGCACTTAACGGTAGGTGTGGATTTGCAACTTTCTTTTACGGGTTTCGTCATTAGTTTCTGAAATAATTTTCCCCTTGATTGAGGACCAGAGGTTGGTTTCAGCAACTTAACTCGAGCATCAGGCACTCACTAGCTGACATTGAACTAGGGCCTGGAAGAGCTCTGTTCCCTTTTGGTCCAGGCCCACCACTGGGGTGGGTGGGCTAACTATGTACTCCCGTAGGATGCATCTTCTGAATGGCCACTGGGTGGCGCAGTGGCATTTGTGATTTGCCTTGAATTACTTATTTTATCTTCTCAATGGGGGTAAAGAATTACCATATGGTAAAGGTGTAGGCGGCCTGGCTTTGGGGATTTTTCATCATAATAAAAGTATGCGGGTACTGCATCTCAGAAAGGTTGGTCTGATAACCAGACTGCCCTTTCAGAAAGCTCCATGGCACAATCATAGTGAACACATGTGCCCTGCTGCATCAGTCTCCTGATCTGCAGCTCCTGCTCTTCAGTGGCACAAAGAAGGTTCAGTGGTTGCATGTGCTCTCTGACAGCTGAAGTGACAGCAAACTCATTGCAAACAGAGGTTGCCTTTAGATCTGCACCTCTGATCCAAATCCATAATAATTATGAAGCACTATTAGTCTGGTGACAGGATCCTCTCTAATAATAAGTCATACCTGAGCTTTGGTATGGTGACTGATAGTTCACACAATTATTAAAAGGCAAATGTGATTGGTATCACACTCATGAAAACACTTCATCCTTTGGGAGGTTCAGTAACACCTCTCTCCAGCCCAGGAAACTCCCAGCAAGAGAGCCCCCCGAAACCATGCTTCAAAGAGGGACTCCCATAACCAAAGGGCCAGCCTCACATAAGGGCATTGCATACCAAAATGCCTTTAAAGCAGCAGACTTGGAAAGAGGGCAGAGTTGGAACAGTCATACAGAGAAAAAGCAACTAGTGAGAGGGTTCCTCCATCTTGGTTTTCTGTGGACTTCTCTTTCCTTCATGTCTTTTACACTTCTTGCAGCAACAGAGCACTTTGGGTGTGACACAGGAAGGCATAGGTTACTAGTCACCATGACAGGGATTTGACTGTTTAAAGCATACTTGCTTTATCCAACCCCCAAGACTGTTACCTTTATATTGAAGGGATCACCCATTCCTTCCTCGATTCATCTTAAACACTTAAGGACAAAATAATGTGTCTGGACCCTTTCTGAAGAGCAGTTCTCTCCAATGCCCTCTGCAAAAAGTGAAGACTTTTGTTCCCAGGCAGGGGCAAGCGCTGTCCCCTAACCACACCCATGGAACAAAGGGGGTGACTTGCTACTGGACCAAGGCCTGCACTCTGTCAGCTGCACCACAGTGCATTCTCCTCAATGTAGGTGAAGAACTCCTGGAGCTGTCCGCTATCTTCCTGGACTGTAAGTGAAGACAAAACAGACACACCTTGTCCCTGAACCACTGAATTTGAACTTCCAGCACCAGAAGAAGTCAAAGCAGCTTGATGCCTTTGATCGGCGGCATCAAACCATCATCAAACATGAGTCCACTTGGTTCAACTGCGTTGGGACCATTCTGGAGCCACAGTGCTGCCTTTGGCACTCTCTTCCAATCTCAAACCATTGTGTTGCTGTATCGAACCAGTTTGCCACTGTATTGTGCCAGCAGAACGCTACACCTGCCCGACTCCAACAAGAAACACAGCAGAGATTAGCAATGGACGCTTCCATGAAAAACATGGCGGCCTCCAATGCAACAGATCAAAGGTGTGTTCTGTTTGTAGGTGCACAAAAACACACACAGAATATGTGTGCATGCCACCTCTCCGCTGACATCAAAATACTGATGGTACAGGGGAGAAACAGTGGTCCCCACTCTAGCATAGAGTGAGTGAATGAATGTGGGGGATTTCCCCTCATCCGCGTGCATCAGAATTGTTCTGACGATGAGAAGTGCATAGAGAGTGGCAGCATTATCTTCTCCAGCAACTGCACACCTCTTGAAAGCACACTGGTGGTCTGTACGGTGCATTGTGTGATATCTGCGTATCACAGCACACTACATTGCGGTATAGCGAACAGGCTGTGTTTTGCAGTTTCCATAAGAAACCCACGGAAAACGTCTTCTTCAACCACCCTCACTCCCCAGAAGCTGTGCAACCACGCCAACACAAACAGCGATTGGTAACCCGCTGCGTCGGCCTACAAACACCTCTCAGATCCACTTGCAATCCTAACCTGAGGACGAAAGCACTGTGACAAATCAAACACTTGAGGCCTCTGATCCGCAAACAAAATGCCTCTGGGGTGCAAATCACTGCCCACCTAGGAAAACACACGCGCACGTGCCAGTTGCTCCACGTTCTGTGCGCACCAAGAGCTAAGAACATGATTTTGCCCTTTCCTCTGCCTCCATTGCAAACCAAGCACTTACTTTCCTTTCCAGAACAATGACAGTGCCTGGAGGCCATGCAGATGGAAGCGATGCATGGCAAACATCACACTAAGTCTCGAGAGGCTAGCTCAGAGGCTGCTGGGTAAGAATTAGTGCAGTCCAACTGGTGTGGGACTACACAAGACTTATCTCCTTGGTATTAGACCCACCTTTTAATATAGGCCCGTACTACACAAGTTGGTAGTGTGGCTGAGCAGCCAGGCTTATTTTAAGAGGGATAATCTGAGCTGTAGAGATGTGCAATGAAACAAGTAAATACAGGTATTCAAGGAAACACTTACACACACAAAGGTTTTATAAATTATGTATTTATTTATACAAAAAGATATTTAAAGCATTCTTTAAAAAGCAGTAATTAGCTGTAATGTTAATTCTCAGTTAGGATTCCATTCAAAAGTGAACAATAAAGCAGGTGAATAGTCATTCCTATGTACACATGTTCCAGCACCCAGAGGTGACGTCATTTGAGGTCAGAATAGCAATTACATAGGTAACACCTTTGCAATATTGAGTTTCGCAGTAAGGAAAGGTTAGGGTTAAATCAGAACAGACTGATAGGTTATAAGAACATTTAGATTCTCCCTCCGGGATGCGTGCAGTCCATCATCAAAGCATTAACGTACTCAACATTTAAGACCTCTAAGGGAACAAGTACTGCTAAAGCCAATACGCTCAGAAGGAGGCCTTTAGGGAGCCAGGACAGCCAAAGACAATGGACAAAGTCAAAGTTCTGATGCTCTTCTTCTTAGAAAAATGTTCTTAAATAGTCAGCGTTAAAAAGAGAAATCACAGCAACTCAAGAGGAGTCACCTTTAGAAAGCACAAGCTCAAAGGCCAGTGCAGGTAAGTTGAGGTCAACTTGGTATTGGGTTAATTCGCACTCCCAAAGGTAGGAAGCACCCCAAATGGCAAAGGGATAAAATACCTCAAGCCCCACAGTACCTTGAAAATGAAGAAAGTGTTCTAGCTGGTTGTCTTCATGATGCAATGCAGCAGACCCTTGTTCCTGGTTCTTGGTCGTGGTGAGGAAAGGGCTCCTGAGGCAGCACTCAAGAGAGGGACTCGGCAGCAATGGATTTCTGTTGATTCAGTGGCTCTGTGGTTTTGGCACCTTTTCTTGAGCACCAATGAAGAATGAAAAGCTCTGGTTAGATTTTCCTTGATCCTTTGGTCCTGGACTCTGGTGAGGGGACTCTGGATGCAGATTTCTTGCTTCTGTAGGATTCTCTGTATGTCCACAAAGATCTGGCTGGATTCAGAATACGGAAGACAATGCAATCACAAGCGGTCGAGCTACCCGGGGTATTGGGCTTCTGCAGCCTTGGAAAGTCACAGCAAGTCGGAGGTTACGCCAAAATAAAGTTTGTCTCTGGGCTAGTTGGTCCCACCAGCCCAAGGGAGGAAGTCGTCCCTTACGGGTCTTTCCTGTCGATTCAAAAACAGGGTCAGCACAGCTGCAGTGCTTCACTGGGAACTTCGCAGTCAAGGAGGGTGCTATAGGCATCTACTCTCATATTCTGCTTTGGATTTTATCGTCCAATGGTCGACTGCTTCTAATCCCAAAAACCTTGCTTTCCATGCAAGTTCCCATTCATTCACAGCCCTAGGCTGTCAATCACACAGGAGGGTGGCTGTCCTCCAGGAAAGCCAGCTGACCAATAGGAACTGGTTTCACTCAGGCACACCTAGAGACAAAGGACAGGGGAGTTTCGGGACCCTCCCTCACTTCCTGCTTTTCCAGACAAACTGGAGCCTGGGCGGGCATCAGGGCTGAAGCCCTCCAAAGGCAAACTACACAAAGGACTCAAACCTGATGCAAACAACAGAGTAAAAGCCCAGAATAAGCTAACTGACAAGAAATGGCAAAAAAGAAGCAAGGCGCCATTTTGTGAGAATGGTCACCCTTGTGCCAAGCACTGCAGCTGAGGTATAGCCTACAGATACATGGCACTATATAGTAAAAAGGAAACCACTGTCACCAGCCATTCAAGTGAGTTAGTGTAACAAAATGTTACATGAAGAATTGGTTAAAGGAGTTAGTATGTAATCCCCCCTCCAGCACTCCACGGTGGGTGGTGTGTGCTGGACCCATAAAGTAAAGGTAAGTAAGACAGGGGTCATCTACTATTCTTTAGAATAGTAGTACACCCAGAAAATGTAGTTAAATGTTAAGAACTTCTCGGTGGCACTGCACAGAGGGTGCTGTGTGTCACAATGCAAAAGCAGAAGCCTATGGAGTTTACCAGGGTCTATAAAACAGTAAGAAACACAGAAAATCATAGTCAGGAAAAAACGAGAGAGTGAGAAAAAGGTCCCACTCACTAAGGAGTAAAAATTAAAAAGCCGTGAGTCCAGCAAAAGAGCTGGGGGTCCCCAAGGTTGAAGGGAATTGGCACAGAAATAAAAACTCTCCCTAAAAAGGGCAACATGCTCGCTTTGGAAGCAAGACGACACAGAGCAACACAGGTTCGATCCCCGGGTTTGCACTTAGAAACCTCTGGGTATTAAGCGCGTTAAAAATAACTAATTATAATAATTACAGGACACACACCCACAGCATGGCATGTGAACATCCATGCACACCCCAATCACAGACCAAACAACAGGCCAACAGCTCCACAGCACACGCACAAACTCCAGAGTACAAATGCAAACGAAAATGCCTTGACAGCACAGAAAACCGATTCCTACTCACACAAACACCTGTGAAACTACACAAGCACCAACAGCCGCACGGAGGCAGGCACAGTCGACACAAAGCTGGCCTTGAACAAGCATGGAGACCCGCTGAAACGCCACTGGATCATACACAAATACACAGAGTCCAGGTGCCCCAAACATACAGACATGTAAAAATCAGCCAGAGCATGTACACAAATGTATACAGCTGAGATGCTGTCACGCAAAAGGCAGCCTCTCCGTCTGGCTGTCACGCAAAAGGCAGCCTCTCCGCCTGGCTGTCACGCAAAAGGCAGCCTCTCCGTCTGGCTGTGACGCAAAAGGCAGCCTCTCCGTCTGGCTGTGACGCGAAAGGCAGCCTCTCCGTCTGGCTGTCACGCAAAAGGCAGCCTCTCCGTCTGGCTGTCAGGCAAAAGGCAGCCTCTCCGCCTGGCTGTCACGCAAAAGGCAGCCTCTCCGCCTGGCTGTCACGCAAAAGGCAGCCTCTCCATCTGGCTGTCACGCAAAAGGCAGCCTCTCCGCCTAGCTGTCACGCAAAGGGTAACCTCTCCATCTGGCTGTCACGCAAAAGGCAGCCTCTCCGTCTGGCTGTCACGCAAAAGGCAGCCTCTCCGCCTGGCTGTCACGCAAAAGGCAGCCTCTCCGCCTGGCTGTCACGCAAAAGGCAGCCTCTGGGTCTGGCTGTCAAGCAAAAGGCAGCCTCTCCGCCTGGCTGTCACGCAAAAGGCAGCCTCTCCGCCTGGCTGTCACGCAAAAGGTAACCTCTCCATCTGGCTGTCACGCAAAAGGCGGTCTCTCCGTCTGGCTGTCACGCAAAAGGCAGCCTCTCCGCCCAGCTGTCACGCAAAAGGTAGCCTCTACGCCTGGCTGTCACGCAAAAGGTAACCTCTCAGTCTGGCTGTCACGCAAAAGGTAACCTCTCTGTCTGGCTGTCACACAAAAGGCAGCCTCTCCGTCTGGCTGTCAGGCAAAAGGCAGCCTCTCCGCCTGGCTGTCACACCAAAGGTAACTTCTCCGCCTGGCTGTTACACAAAAGGCAGCCTCTCCGCCCGACTGTCAGGCAAAAGGCAGCCTCTCCGCCCGGCTGTCACACAAAAGGTAACCTCTCGATCTGGCTGTTAGGCAAAAGGTAGCCTCTCCGCCTGGCTGTCACGCAGAAGGCAGCCTCTCCATCTGGCTGTCACGCAAAAGGCAGCCTCTCCATCTGGCTGTCACGCAGAAGGCAGCCTCTACGCCTGGCTGTCACACCAAAGGTAACCTCTCTGCCTGGCTGTCACGCAAAAGGTAACCTCTCCTCCTGGCTGTCACGCAAAAGGTAACCTCTCCACCTGGCTGTCACGCAAAAGGCAGCCTCTCCGTCTGGCTGTCACGCAAAAGGCAGCCTCTCCGTCTGGCTGTCACGCAAAAGGCAGCCTCTCCACCCGGCTGTCACGCAAAAGGTAGCCTCTACGCCTGGCTGTCACGCAAAAGGTAACCTCTCAGTCTGGCTGTCACGCAAAAGGTAACCTCTCCATCTGGCTGTCACGCAAAAGGCAGCCTCTCCGTCTGACTGTCAAGCAAAAGGTAACCTCTCCGCCTGGCTGTCACCCAGAAGGGAGCCTCTCTGCCTGGCTGTCACGCAGAAGGCAACCTCTCCATCTGGCTGTTAGGCAAAAGGTAGCCTCTCCGCCTGGCTGTCACGCAGAAGGCAGCCTCTCCATCTGGCTGTCACGCAAAAGGCAGCCTCTCCATCTGGCTGTCACGCAGAAGGCAGCCTCTACGCCTGGCTGTCACACCAAAGGTAACCTCTCTGCCTGGCTGTCACGCAAAAGGTAACCTCTCCACCTGGCTGTCACGCAAAAGGTAACCTCTCAGTGTGGCTGTCACGCAAAAGGTATCCTCTCCGTCTGTCTGTCATGCAAAAGGCAGCCTCTCCGTCTGGCTGTCAGGCAAAAGGGAACCTCTCCGCCTGGCTGTCACACCAAAGGTAACTTCTCCGCCTGGCTGTCACACAAAAGGCAGCATCTCCGCCCGGCTGTCACGCAAAAGGCAGCCTCTCCGTCTGGCTGTCAGGCGAAAGGTAGCCTCTCTGCCTGGCTGTCACGCAGAAGGCAGCCTCTCCGTCTGGCTGTCACGCAAAAGGTAACCTCTCCATCTGGCTGTCACGCAAAAGGCAGCCTCTCTGTCTGGCTGTCACGCAAAAGGCAGCCTCTTCGTCTGGCTGTCACGCAAAAGGCAGCCTCTCCGCCCGGCTGTCACGCAAAAGGTAGCCTCTACGCCTGGCTGTCACGCAAAAGGTAACCTCTCAGTCTGGCTGTCACGCAAAAGGCAGCCTCTCCGTCTGGATGTCACACCAAAGGTAACTTCTCCGCCTGGCTGTCACACAAAAGGCAGCCTCTCCGCCCGGCTGTCACGCAAAAGGCAGCCTCTCCGTCTGGCTGTCACGCAAAAGGCAGCCTCTCCGCCCGGCTGTCACGCAAAAGGTAACCTCTCCGTCTGGCTGTCACGCAAAAGGCAGCCTCTCCGTCTGGCTGTCAGGCAAAAGGTAACTTCTCCGCCTGGCTGTCACACAAAAGGCAGCCTCTCCGCCCGGCTGTCACGCAAAAAAGGTAACCTCTCTGTCTGGCTGTCAGGCAAAAGGCAGCCTCTCCGCCTGGCTGTCACGCAAAAGGCAGCCTCTCCATCTGGCTGTCACGCAGAAGGCAGCCTCTCCGTCTGGCTGTCACGCAAAAGGCAGCCTCTCTGTCTGGCTGTCACGCAAAAGGCAGCCTCTCCGTCTGGCTGTCAGGCAAAAGGCAGCCTCTCCGCCCGGCTGTCACGCAAAAGGTAGCCTCTACGCCTGGCTGTCACGCAAAAGGTAACCTCTCAGTTTGGCTGTCACGCAAAAGGCAGCCTCTCCTTCTGGATGTCAGGCAAAAGGCAGCCTCTCCGCCTGGCTGTCACACCAAAGGTAACTTCTCCGCCTGGCTGTCACACAAAAGGCAGCCTCTCCGCCCGGCTGTCAGGCAAAAGGCAGCCTCTCCGTCCGGCTGTCACGCAAAAGGTAACCTCTCCGTCTGGCTGTCACGCAGAAGGCAGCCTCTCCATCTGGCTGTCACGCAAAAGGCAGCCTCTCCGTCTGGCTGTCACGCAGAAGGCAGCCTCTCCGCCTGGCTGTCACACCAAAGGTAACCTCTCCGCCTGGCTGTCACGCAAAAGGTAACCTCTCCACCTGGCTGTCACGCAAAAGGAAGCCTCTCTGTCTGGCTGTCACGCAAAAGGCAGCCTCTCCGTCTGGCTTTCACGCAAAAGGCAGCCTCTCCACCCGGATGTCACACAAAAGGTAGCCTCTACGCCTGGCTGTCACGCAAAAGGTAACCTCTCAGTGTGGCTGTCACGCAAAAGGTATCCTCTCCGTCTGGCTGTCATGCAAAAGGCAGCCTCTCCGTCTGGCTGTCAGGCAAAAGGGAACCTCTCCGCCTGGCTGTCACACCAAAGGTAACTTCTCCGCCTGGCTGTCACACAAAAGGCAGCATCTCCGCCCGGCTGTCACGCAAAAGGCAGCCCCTCCGTCTGGCTGTCAGGCGAAAGGTAGCCTCTCTGCCTGGCTGTCACGCAGAAGGCAGCCTCTCCGTCTGGCTGTCACGCAAAAGGTAACCTCTCCATCTGGCTGTCACGCAAAAGGCAGCCTCTCTGTCTGGCTGTCACGCAAAAGGCAGCCTCTTCGTCTGGCTGTCACGCAAAAGGCAGCCTCTCCGCCCGGCTGTCACGCAAAAGGTAGCCTCTACGCCTGGCTGTCACGCAAAAGGTAACCTCTCAGTCTGGCTGTCACGCAAAAGGCAGCCTCTCCGTCTGGATGTCACACCAAAGGTAACTTCTCCGCCTGGCTGTCACACAAAAGGCAGCCTCTCCGCCCGGCTGTCACGCAAAAGGCAGCCTCTCCGTCTGGCTGTCACGCAAAAGGCAGCCTCTCCGCCCGGCTGTCACGCAAAAGGTAACCTCTCCGTCTGGCTGTCACGCAAAAGGCAGCCTCTCCGTCTGGCTGTCACGCAAAAGGCAGCCTCTCCTCCTGGCTGTCACACCAAAGGTAACTTCTCCGCCTGGCTGTCACACCAAAGGTAACTTCTCCGTCTGGCTGTCAGGCAAAACGTAGCCTCTCCGCCTAGCTGTCACACAAAAGGCAGCCTCTCCGCCCGGCTGTCATGCAAAAGGTAACCTCTCCGCCTGGCTGTCACACAAAAGGCAGACTCTCCAACCGGCTGTCACGCAAAAGGCAGCCTCTCCGCCTGGCTGTCACGCAAAAGGCAGCCTCTCCGTCTGGCTGTCACGCAAAAGGCAGCCTCTCCGTCTGGCTGTCACGCAAAATGTAACCTCTCCATCTGGCTGTCACGCAAAAGGCAGCCTCTCCGTCTGGCTGTCACGCAAAAGGGAACCTCTCCATCTGGCTGTCACGCAAAAGGCAGCCTCTCTGTCTGGCTGTCACGCAAAAGGTAACCTCTCCATCTGGCTGTCACGCAAAAGGCAGCCTCTCCGTCTGGCTGTCACGCAAAAGGCAGCCTCTCCGCCCGGCTGTCACACCAAAGGTAACTTCTCCGCCTGGCTGTCACGCAAAAGGCAGCCTCTCCGCCCGGCTGTCACGCAAAAGGCAGACTCTCCGTCTGGCTGTCAGGCAAAAGGCAGCCTCTCCACCCGGCTGTCACACAAAAGGCAGCCTCTCCGCCTGGCTGTCACACAAAAGGCAGTCTCTCCACCCGGTTGTCACGCAAAAGGCAGCCTCTCCGCCTGGCTGTCACACAAAAGGCAGCCTCTGGGTCTGGCTGTCACACAAAAGGCAGCCTCTCCACCCGGCTGTCACACAAAAGGCAGCCTCTCCGCCCGGCTGTCACGCAAAAGGCAGCCTCTCCATCTGGCTGTCACGTTAAAGGTAACCTCTCCATCTGGCTGTCACGCAAAAGGCAGCCTCTCCGTCTGGCTGTCACGCAAAAGGTAACCTCTCCATCTGGCTGTCACGCAAAAGGCAGCCTCTCCGTCTGGCTGTCACGCAAAAGGTAACCTCTCCATCTGGCTGTCACGCAAAAGGCAGCCTCTCCGTCTGGCTGTCACGCAAAAGGCAGCCTCTCCGCCCGGCTGTCACACCAAAGGTAACTTCTCCGCCTGGCTGTCACGCAAAAGGCAGCCTCTCCGCCCGGCTGTCACGCAAAAGGCAGCCTCTCCGTCTGGCTGTCAGGCAAAAGGCAGCCTCTCCACCCGGCTGTCACACAAAAGGCAGCCTCTCCGCCCGGTTGTCACGCAAAAGGTAACCTCTCCGCCTGGCTGTCACGCAAAAGACACCCTCTCCGCCCGCCTGTCACGCAAAAGGCAGCCTCTCCGCCTGGCTGTCACGCAAAAGGCAGCCTCTCCGTCTGGCTGTCACGCAAAAGGCAGCCTCTCCGTCTGGCTGTCACGCAAAAGGCAGCCTCTCCGTCTGGCTGTCACGCAAAAGGTAACCTTTCCATCTGGCTGTCACGCAAAAGGCAGCCTCTCCGTCTGGCTGTCACGCAAAAGGTAACCTCTCCATCTGGCTGTCACGCAAAAGGCAGCCTCTCCGTCTGGCTGTCACGCAAAAGGCAGCCTCTCCGTCTGGCTGTCACGCAAAAGGCAGCCTCTATGCCCGGCTGTCACGCAAAAGGTAGCCTCTACGCCTGACTGTCACGCAAAAGGTAACCTCTCAGTCTGGCTGTCACGCAGAAGGCAGCCTCTCCATCTGGCTGTAATGCAAAAGGCAGCCTCTCCATCTGGCTGTCACGCAAAAGGCAGCTTCTCCGTCTGGCTGTCACGCAGAAGGCAGCCTCTGCGCCTGGCTGTCACACCGAAGGTAACCTCTCCGTCTGGCTGTCACGCAAAAGGCAGCCTCTCCGTCTGGCTGTCACGCAAAAGGCAGCCTCTCTGTCTGGCTGTCACGCAAAAGGCAGCCTCTCCGCCCGGCTGTCACGCAAAAGGTAGCCTCTACGCCTGGCTGTCACGCAAAAGGTAACATCTCAGTCTGGCTGTCACGCAAAAGGCAGCCTCTCCGTCTGGCTGTCAGGCAAAAGGCAGCCTCTCCGCCTGGCTGTCACACCAAAGGTGATTTCTCCGCCTGGCTGTCACACAAAAGGCAGCCTCTCCGCCCGGCTGTCACGCAAAAGGTAACCTCTCCGTCTGGCTGTCACGCAAAAGGTAACCTCTCCACCTGGCTGTCACACCAAAGGTGACTTCTCCGCCTGGCTGTCACACAAAAGGCAGCCTCTCCGCCCGGCTGTCACGCAAAAGGTAACCTCTCCACCTGGCTGTCACGTAAAAGGCAGACTCTCCGTCTGGCTATCACGCAAAAGGCAGCCTCTCCGTCTGGCTGTCACGCAAAAGGCAGCCTCTCCATCTGGCTGTCACGCAAAAGGTAGCCTCTACGCCTGGCTGTCACGCAAAAGGCAGCCTCTCCATCTGGCTGTCACGCAAAAGGCAGCTTCTCCGTCTGGCTGTCACGCAGAAGGCAGCCTCTGCGCCTGGCTGTCACACCGAAGGTAACCTCTCCGTCTGGCTGTCACGCAAAAGGCAGCCTCTCCGTCTGGCTGTCACGCAAAAGGCAGCCTCTCTGTCTGGCTGTCACGCAAAAGGCAGCCTCTCCGCCCGGCTGTCACGCAAAAGGTAGCCTCTACGCCTGGCTGTCACGCAAAAGGTAACATCTCAGTCTGGCTGTCACGCAAAAGGCAGCCTCTCCGTCTGGCTGTCAGGCAAAAGGCAGCCTCTCCGCCTGGCTGTCACACCAAAGGTGATTTCTCCGCCTGGCTGTCACACAAAAGGCAGCCTCTCCGCCCGGCTGTCACGCAAAAGGTAACCTCTCCGTCTGGCTGTCACGCAAAAGGTAACCTCTCCACCTGGCTGTCACACCAAAGGTGACTTCTCCGCCTGGCTGTCACACAAAAGGCAGCCTCTCCGCCCGGCTGTCACGCAAAAGGTAACCTCTCCACCTGGCTGTCACGTAAAAGGCAGACTCTCCGTCTGGCTATCACGCAAAACGCAGCCTCTCCGTCTGGCTGTCACGCAAAAGGCAGCCTCTCCATCTGGCTGTCACGCAAAAGGTAGCCTCTACGCCTGGCTGTCACGCAAAAGGTAACCTCTCCATCTGGCTGTCACGCAAAAGGTAACCTCTCCGTCTGGCTGTCACGCAAAAGGCAGCCTCTCCGTCTGGCTGTCAGGCAAAAGGCAGCCTCTCCGCCTGGCTGTCACACCAAAGGTAACTTCTCCGCCTGGCTGTCACACAAAAGGCAGCATCTCCGCCCGGCTGTCACGCAAAAGGCAGCCTCTCCGTCTGGCTGTCACGCAAAAGGCAGCCTCTCCGCCCGGCTGTCACGCAAAAGGTAACTTCTCTGCCTGGCTGTCACACAAAAGGCAGCCTCTCCATCTGGCTGTCACGCAAAAGGCAGCCTCTCCGCCTGGCTGTCACACCAAAGGTAACTTCTCCGCCTGGCTGTCACACCATAGGTAACATCTCCGTCTGGCTGTCAGGCAAAACGTAGCCTCTCCGCCTGGCTGTCACACAAAAGGCAGCCTGTCCGCCCGGCTGTCACGCAAAAGGTAACCTCTCCGCCTGGCTGTCACACAAAAGGCAGACTCTCCGCCCGGCTGTCATGCAAAAGGCAGCCTCTCCACCTGGCTGTCACGCAAAAGGCAGCCTCTCCAGCTAGCTGTCACGCAAAAAGGCAGCCTCTCCGTCTGGCTGTCACGCAAAAGGTAACCTCTCCGTCTGGCTGTCACGCAAAAGGTAACCTCTCCATCTGGCTGTCACGCAAAAGGCAGCCTCTCCGTCTGGCTGTCATGCAAAAGGTAACCTCTCCATCTGGCTGTCACGTAAAAGGCAGCCTCTCCGTCTGGCTGTCACGAGAAAGGCAGCCTCTCCGCCCGGCTGTCACGCAAAAGGTAACTTCTCCGCCTGGCTGTCACACAAAAGGCAGCCTCTCCGCCTGGCTGTCACACCAAAGGTAACTTCTCCGCCTGGCTGTCACACAAAAGGCAGCCTCTCCGCCCGGCTGTCACGCAAAAGGTAACCTCTCCGTCTGGCTGTCTGACAAAAGGCAGCCTTTCCACTCGGCTGTCACACAAAAGGCAGCCTCTCTGCCCGGTTGTCACGCAAAAGGTAACCTCTCCGCCTGGCTGTCACGCAAAAGGCAGCCTAACCGCCCGGGTGTCACGCAAAAGGCAGCCTCTCCGTCTGGCTGTCATGCAAAAGGCAGCCTCTCCTACTGGCTGTCACGCAAAAGGTATCCTTTCCATCTGGCTGTCACGCAAAAGGCAGCCTCTCCGTCTGGCTGTCACGCAAAAGGTAACCTCTCCATCTGGCTGTCACGCAAAAGGCAGCCTCTCCGTCTGGCTGTCACCAAAAGGCAGCCTCTCCGTCTGGCTAACACGCAAAAGGCAGCCTCTACCCCCGGCTGTCATGCAAAAGGTAGCCTCTACGCCTGGCTATCACGCAAAAGGTAACCTCTCAGTCTGGCTGTCACGCAAAAGGTAACCTCTCCGCCTGGCTGTCACGCAAAAGGTAACCTCTCCACCAGGCTGTCACGCAAAAGGCAGCCTCTCCGTCTGGCTGTCACGCAAAAGGCAGCCTCTCCATCTGGCTGTCACGCAAAAGGCAGCCTCTCCGTCTGGCTGTCACGCAAAAGGTAACATCTCAGCCTGGCTGTCACGCAAAAGGCAGCCTCTCCGTCTGGCTGTCAGGCAAAAGGCAGCCTCTCCGCCTGGCTGTCACACCAAAGGTGACTTCTCCACCTGGCTGTCACACAAAAGGCAGCCTCTCCGCCCGGCTGTCACGCAAAAGGTAACCTCTCCGTCTGGCTGTCACGCAAAAGGTAACCTCTCCGCCTGGCTGTCACACAAAAGGCAGCCTCTCCGCCCGGCTGTCACGCAAAAGGTAACCTCTCCATCTGGCTGTCAGGCAAAAGGTAACATCTCAGTCTGGCTGTCACGCAAAAGGCAGCCTCTCCGTCTGGCTGTCAGGCAAAAGGCAGCCTCTCCGCCTGGCTGTCACACCAAAGGTGACTTCTCCGCCTGGCTGTCACACAAAAGGCAGCCTCTCCGCCCGGCTGTCACGCAAAAGGTAACCTCTCCATCTGGCTGTCACGCAAAAGGTAAGCTCTCCGCCTGGCTGTCACACAAAAGGCAGCCTCTCTGCCCGGCTGTCACGCAAAAGGCAACCTCTCCGCCTGGCTGTCACACAAAAGGCAGCCTCTCCGCCCGGCTGTCAAGCAAAAGACAGCCTCTCCGCCCGGCTGTCATGCAAAAGGCAGCCTCTCCATCTGGCTGTCACGCAAAAGGCAGCCTCTCCGCCTGGCTGTCATGCAGAAGGCAGCCTCTCCATCTGGCTGTCACACCAAAAGTAACCTCTCCACCTGGCTGTCACGCAAAAGGTAACCTCTCAGTCTGGCTGTCACGCAAAAGGTAACCTCTCCGTCTGGCTGTCACGCAAAAGGCAGCCTCTCCGTCTGGCTGTCAGGCAAAAGGCAGCCTCTCCGTCTGGCTGTCAGGCAAAAGGTAACTTCTCCGCATGGCTGTCACACCAAAGGTGACTTCTCCGCCTGGCTGTCACACAAAAGGCAGCCTCTCCGCCCGGCTGTCACGCAAAAAAGGTAACCTCTCTGTCTGGCTGTCAGGCAAAAGGCAGCCTCTCCGCCTGGCTGTCACGCAAAAGGCAGCCTCTCCGTCTGGCTGTCACGCAGAAGGCAGCCTCTCCGTCTGGCTGTCACGCAGAAGGCAGCCTCTCCATCTGGCTGTCATGCAAAAGGTAACCTCTCCATCTGGCTGTCACGCAAAAGGCAGCCTCTCCGTCTGGCTGTCACGCAAAAGGCAGCCTCTCCATCTGGCTGTCACGCAAAAGGCAGCCTCTCCGTCTGGCTGTCATGCAAAAGGCAGCCTCTCCGCCCGGCTGTCACGCAAAAGGTAGCCTCTACGCCTGGCTGTCACGCAAAAGGTAACCTCTCAGTCTGGCTGTCACGCAGAAGGCAGCCTCTCCATCTGGCTGTCAC
Organism: Ambystoma mexicanum; assembly: GCF_040938575.1. Classification (NCBI taxonomy): domain Eukaryota; kingdom Metazoa; phylum Chordata; class Amphibia; order Caudata; family Ambystomatidae; genus Ambystoma; species Ambystoma mexicanum. The sequence goes on from NC_090936.1 coordinate 26,300,133, forward strand.
GCAAAAGGCAGCCTCTCCGCCTGGCTGTCACGCAAAAGGTAACCTCTCCACCAGGCTGTCACGCAACAGGCAGGCTCTCCGTCTGGCTGTCATGCAAAAGGCAGCCTCTCCCTCTGGCTGTCACGCAAAAGGCAGCCTCTCCGCCCGGCTGTCACGCAAAAGGTAGCCTCTATGCCTGGCTGTCACGCAAAAGGTAACATCTCAGTCTGGCTGTCACGCAAAAGGCAGCCTCTCCCTCTGGCTGTCAGGCAAAAGGCAGCCTCTCCGCCTGGCTGTCACACCAAAGGTGACTTCTCCGCCTGGCTGTCACACAAAAGGCAGCCTCTCCACCCGGCTGTCACGCAAAAGGTAACCTCTCCACCCGGCTGTCACGCAAAAGGTAACTTCTCCGCCTGGCTGTCACGCAAAAGGCAGCCTCTCCGCCCGGCTGTCACGCAAAAGGCAGCCTCTCCTTCTGGCTGTCAGGCAAAAGGCAGCCTCTCCGCCCGGCTGTCACCAAAAGGTAACCTCTCCGCCTGGCTGTCACGCAAAAGGTAGCCTCTCCGCCCGGCTGTCACCAAAAGGTAACCTCTCCGCCTGGCTGTCACGCAAAAGGCAGCCTCTCCACCCGGCTGTCACGCAAAAGGTGGCCTCTACTCCTAGCTGTCACGCAAAAGGCAGCCTCTCCGCCCGGCTGTCACGCAAAAGGCAGCCTCTCCGCCCGGCTGTCACGCAAAAGGTAGCCTCTCCGCCCAGCTGCCACGCAAAAGGTAGCCTCTATGCCTGGCTGTCACGCAAAAGGTAACATCTCAGTCTGGCTGTCACGCAAAAGGCAGCCTCTCCCTCTGGCTGTCAGGCAAAAGGCAGCCTCTCCGCCTGGCTGTCACACCAAAGGTGACTTCTCCGCCTGGCTGTCACACAAAAGGCAGCCTCTCCACCCGGCTGTCACGCAAAAGGTAACCTCTCCACCCGGCTGTCACGCAAAAGGTAACTTCTCCGCCTGGCTGTCACGCAAAAGGCAGCCTCTCCGCCCGGCTGTCACGCAAAAGGCAGCCTCTCCTTCTGGCTATCAGGCAAAAGGCAGCCTCTCCGCCCGGCTGTCACCAAAAGGTAACCTCTCCGCCTGGCTGTCACGCAAAAGGTAGCCTCTCCGCCCGGCTGTCACCAAAAGGTAACCTCTCCGCCTGGCTGTCACGCAAAAGGCAGCCTCTCCACCCGGCTGTCACGCAAAAGGTGGCCTCTACTCCTAGCTGTCACGCAAAAGGCAGCCTCTCCGCCCGGCTGTCACGCAAAAGGCAGCCTCTCCGCCCGGCTGTCACGCAAAAGGTAGCCTCTCCGCCTGGCTGTCACGCAAAAGGCAGCCTCTCCGCCCGGCTGTCACGCAAAAGGCAGCCTCTCCTTCTGGCTATCAGGCAAAAGGCAGCCTCTCCGCCCGGCTGTCACGCAAAAGGCAGCCTCTCCGCCCGGCTGTCACGCAAAAGGTGGCCTCTACTCCTAGCTGTCACGCAAAAGGCAGCCTCTCCGCCCGGCTGTCACGCAAAAGGCAGCCTCTCCGCCCGGCTGTCACGCAAAAGGCAGCCTCTACTCCTAGCTGTCACGCATTGCATTTCTTTTAATATAAGCCAAGAGGATGCAGAAGGCAATGCTTTGCTGGAAAGGAGTGTGAAACAGCCCAGGAGTGCCCGAGTTCCCTTGGCAGGCCCAATCCATGAGCGCACTCTCATTAGCGGGATTCCCCGGGTTCCGCATGGATTCTGTCTGCATCAGGCCGGCGGCTTGACTTATGACCCCTGCCCACCCCCTCTAAATGGAAACATAATTCTCACTCAATAAAGCACCGCCGAAAGGTCACGCGCCTGAAAACTCGAAATGTCACTGATGCCCCAATGGGGGCGCTAGTCCTATCGGTAATCGATGGTGCTCGCCCGCTGCTGCGTGGGAGGACTAACGAAGGCAGCCCCCGTGCAGTGACGAGAAGGAGGTCTCCAGCAGTGTCACACTGCAACGTTCTGACATCATGCACACTCCGTCCCCTTAAACACACAGTGCCCAATTCACAAAAGGAAAGCAGCACTCACATCCACTTTACGGACCGATTCATGGATTTTTTTAGCACTACTGAAAAGTGACTTTGCACTGCCGACACGAACCCTGATTACTGCAACTGTGCAAATTGTATTTCGCAGTGCAAAATCCGTGCAAAGTCATTTTGTACTGAAAAAAATGACTGCACTACCTTTGCGCGGACTTTGCACTCTCCAAATACATGCTGCACAGTTCCATTAATCAGGATTTGTGTCAGCACTGTAAAGGCACTTGTCAGCAGTCCAAAGTGACTTTGAACCATGAAAGACATTCCTTGAATAGGGCCCTAGGTGTGCAATTTACACATGCATAAAATGTGCCTGAATCACAAACGGAAAGCAGCACTTACTTCCACTTTAGGTGTGCAATTTACACGTGAATAAAATATGCCTGATTCACCAAAGGAAACAGCACTGCCGTCCACTTTAGGTGTGCAATTTACACATAAGTAAAATGTGCACAATTCACAAAAGGAAAGCAGCACTTGCATCCACTCTGGGGACCTGAGTCATGGATTTTTTTGCACAGTTCAAAGTGACATTGGACTGCTAAAAAGTGACTTTCCACTGCTGACAGAAACCCGATTCATGCAACTGTGCAAATTGTATTTTCGCAGTCCAAAATCCGTGCAAAGTAATTTTGTACTGCAAAAAATGACTATGCACTACCTTTGCACAGACTTTGCACTGCAAAAATACAGTTCCATGAATCAGGGGTTGTGTTGGCACTACAAATGCACTTGTGTCAGCAGTCCATGGTCACTTTGAACCATGCATAAAATTCCATGAATCGGGCCCTATATGTGCACTTTACTCATGCGTAAAATGTTCCTGAATCACAAAAGGAAAGCAGCACTTACATCCACTTTAGGTGTGCAATGTACACATGAGGGAATTGTGCCCGATTCTGCATTCGATGTAGGTGTGCAATTTACACCAGAGTAAAATGTGCCTAATTCACAAAATGAAAGCGGCACTTACATCCATTTTAGGTGTGCAATTTACACCTGAGTGAAATGTGCCCAATTCACAAAAGGAAAGCAGCACTGACATCCATTGTAGGTGTGCAATTTACACATGTGTAAAATGTGCCCAATTCACAAAAGGAAAGCGGCACTTGCATCCACTTTAGGTGTGCAATTTACACGGGAGTAAAATATGCCCGATTCACCAAAGGAAACAGCACTGCCTGCCTTCCACTTTAGGTGTGCAATTTACACATGAGTAAAATGTGCCCAATTCACAAAAGGAAAGCACCACTGACATCCACTTTAGGTGTGCAATTTACACATGAGTAAAATGTGCCCAATTCACAAAAGGAAAGCACCACTGACATCCACTTTAGGTGTGCAATTCACACATGAGTAAAATGTGCCCAATTCACAAAAGGAAAGCAGCATGTACATCCACTTTAGGTGTGCAATTTACACGTGAGTAAAATATGCCTGATTCATCAAAAGAAACAGCACTGCCGTCCACTATAGGTGTGCAATTTACACATGAGTAAAATGTGCCCAATTCACAAACGGAAACCGCACTGACATCCATTGTAGGTGTCCAAATTACAGGAGTAAAATGTGCCGAATTCACAAAAGGAAAGCGGCACTTGCATCCACTTTAGGTGTGCAATTTACACAAGAGTAAAATATGCCTGATTCACCAACGGAAACAGCACTGCCGTCCACTTTAGGTGTGCAATTTACGCATAAGTAAAATGTGCACAATTCACAAAAGGAAAGCAGCACTTGCATCCACTCTGGGGACCTGAGTCATGGATTTTTTTGCACAGTTCAAAGTGACATTGGACTGCTAAAAAGTGACTTTGCACTGCTGACAGAAACCCGATTCATGCAACTGTGCAAATTGTATTTTCGCAGTCCAAAATCCGTGCAAAGTCATTTTGTACTGCAAAAAATGACTATGCACTACCTTTGCACAGACTTTGCACTGCAAAAATACAGTTCCATGAATCAGGGGTTGTGTCAGCACTACAAAGGCACTTGTCAGCAGTCCATGGTCACTTTGAACCATGCAAAAAATTCCATGAATCGGGCCCTATATGTGCACTCTACTCATGCGTAAAATGTGCCTGAATCACAAAAGGAAAGCAGCACTTACATCCACTTTAGGTGTGAAATGTACACATGAGGGAACTGTGCCCGATTCTGCATTCGATGTAGGTGTGCAATTTACACCAGAGTAAAATGTGCCTAATTCACAAAATGAAAGCGGCACTTACATCCATTTTAGGTGTGCAATTTACACCTGAGTGAAATGTGCCCAATTCACAAAAAGAAAGCAGCACTGACATCCATTGTAGGTGTGCAATTTACACATGTGTAAAATGTGCCCAATTCACAAAAGGAAACCAGCATGTACATCCACTTTAGGTGTGCAATTTACACGTGAGTAAAATATGCCCGATTCACCAAAGGAAACAGCACTGCCTGCCTTCCACTTTAGGTGTGCAATTTACACATGAGTAAAATGTGCCCAATTCACAAAAGGAAAGCACCACTGACATCCACTTTAGGTGTGCAATTCACACATGAGTAAAATGTGCCCAATTCACAAAAGGAAAGCAGCATGTACATCCACTTTAGGTGTGCAATTTACACGTGAGTAAAATATGCCTGATTCATCAAAAGAAACAGCACTGCCGTCCACTATAGGTGTGCAATTTTACACATGAGTAAAATGTGCCCAATTCACAAACGGAAACCGCACTGACATCCATTGTAGGTGTCCAAATTACAGGAGTAAAATGTGCCGAATTCACAAAAGGAAAGCGGCACTTGCATCCACTTTAGGTGTGCAATTTACACAACAGTAAAATGTGCCCAATTCACAAAAGGAAAGCAGCACGTACATCCACTTTAGGTGTGCAATTTACACGTGAGTAAAATATGCCCGATTCACCAAAGGAAACAGCACTGCCGTCCACTTTAGGTGTGCAATTTACACAAGAGTAAAATGTGCACAATTCACAAAAGGAAACAGCACTGACAGCCATTGTAAGTGTGCAATTTACACATGAGTAAAATGTGCCCAATTCACAAAAGGAAAGCAGCACGTACATCCACTTTAGGTGTGCAATTTACACGTGAGTAAAATATGCCTGATTCATCAAAAGAAACAGCACTGCCGTCCACTATAGGTGTGCAATTTACACATGAGTAAAATGTGCCCAATTCACAAACGGAAACCGCACTGACATCCATTGTAGGTGTCCAAATTACACAAGTAAAATGTGCCGAATTCACAAAAGGAAAGAGGCACTTGCATCCACTTTAGGTGTGCAATTTACACAACAGTAAAATGTGCCCAATTCACAAAAGGAAAGCAGCACGTACATCCACTTTAGGTGTGCAATTTACACGTGAGTAAAATATGCCCGATTCACCAAAGGAAACAGCACTGCCGTCCACTTTAGGTGTGCAATTTACACAAGAGTAAAATGTGCACAATTCACAAAAGGAAACAGCACTGACAGCCATTGTAAGTGTGCAATTTACACATGAGTAAAATGTGCCCAATTCACAAAAGGGAAGCAGCACTTACATCCACTGTAGGGGTACACGTTACACATGAGTAAAATGTTATCGATTCACAAAAGGAAAGCACCACTGACATCCACTTTAGGTTTGCAATTTACACAGGAGTAAAATGTGCCCAATTCACAAGAGGAAACAGCACCGACATCCATTGTAAGTGTGCAATTTACATGTGAGTAAAATATGCCTGATTCATCAAAGGAAACAGCACTGCCGTCCACAATAGGTGTGCAGTTCACACATGAGTAAAATGTGCCCAATTCACAAAAGGAAAAGGAACTGCCATCCACTTTAGGTGTGCAATTTAAACATGAGTAAACTGTGCCCAATTCACAAAAGGAAACAGCACTGACATCCATTGTAGGTGTGCAATTTACACGTGAGTAAAATATGCCTGATTCATGAAAGGAAACAGCACTGCCGTCCACTATAGGTGTGCAATTTTACACATGAGTAAAATGTGCCCAATTCACAAACGGAAACCGCACTGACATCCATTGTAGGTGTCCAAATTACAGGAGTAAAATGTGCCGAATTCACAAAAGGAAAGCGGCACTTGCATCCACTTTAGGTGTGCAATTTACACAACAGTAAAATGTGCCCAATTCACAAAAGGAAAGCAGCACGTACATCCACTTTAGGTGTGCAATTTACACGTGAGTAAAATATGCCCGATTCACCAAAGGAAACAGCACTGCCGTCCACTTTAGGTGTGCAATTTACACGGGAGTAAAATGTGCACAATTCACAAAAGGAAACAGCACTGACAGCCATTGTAAGTGTGCAATTTACACATGAGTAAAATGTGCCCAATTCACAAAAGGAAAGCAGCACGTACATCCACTTTAGGTGTGCAATTTACACGTGAGTAAAATATGCCTGATTCATCAAAAGAAACAGCACTGCCGTCCACTATAGGTGTGCAATTTACACATGAGTAAAATGTGCCCAATTCACAAACAGAAACCGCACTGACATCCATTGTAGGTGTCCAAATTACACAAGTAAAATGTGCCGAATTCACAAAAGGAAAGCGGCACTTGCATCCACTTTAGGTGTGCAATTTACACAACAGTAAAATGTGCCCAATTCACAAAAGGAAAGCAGCACGTACATCCACTTTAGGTGTGCAATTTACACGTGAGTAAAATATGCCCGATTCACCAAAGGAAACAGCACTGCCGTCCACTTTAGGTGTGCAATTTACACAAGAGTAAAATGTGCACAATTCACAAAAGGAAACAGCACTGACAGCCATTGTAAGTGTGCAATTTACACATGAGTAAAATGTGCCCAATTCACAAAAGGGAAGCAGCACTTACATCCACTGTAGGGGTACACGTTACACATGAGTAAAATGTTATCGATTCACAAAAGGAAAGCACCACTGACATCCACTTTAGGTTTGCAATTTACACAGGAGTAAAATGTGCCCAATTCACAAGAGGAAACAGCACCGACATCCATTGTAAGTGTGCAATTTACATGTGAGTAAAATATGCCTGATTCATCAAAGGAAACAGCACTGCCGTCCACAATAGGTGTGCAGTTCACACATGAGTAAAATGTGCCCAATTCACAAAAGGAAAAGGAACTGCCATCCACTTTAGGTGTGCAATTTAAACATGAGTAAACTGTGCCCAATTCACAAAAGGAAACAGCACTGACATCCATTGTAGGTGTGCAATTTACACGTGAGTAAAATATGCCTGATTCATGAAAGGAAACAGCACTGCCGTCCACTATAGGAGTGCAATTTAAACATGAGTAAAATGTGCCGAATTCACAAAAGGAAAGCAGAACATATGTCCACTTTAGGTGTGCAATTTACACGTGAGTAAAATGTGCCCAATTCACAAAAGGAAACAGCACTGACATCCACTTTAGGTGTGAAATTTACACAAGTAAAATGTGCCCAATTCACAAAAGGAAAGCAGCACTTACATCCACTTTAGGTTTGCAATTTACACATGAGTAAAATGTGCCCGGTTCACAAAAGGAAAGCTGCACTTACGTCCAATTTAGGTGTACAATTTACACCTCAGTAAAATATGCCCGATTCACAAAAGGAAAGCAGCACTTACATCCACTTTAGGTGTGCAATTTACACATGAGTAAAATGTGCCCAATTCACAAAAGGAAACAGCACTGACATCCACTTTCGGTGTGAAATTTACACAAGTAAAATGTGCCCGATTCACAAAAGGAAAGCAGCACTTACATCCACTTTAGGTTTGCAATTTACACATGAGTAAAATGTGCCCGGTTCACAAAAGGAAAGCAGCACTTACGTCCACTTTAGGTGTACAATTTACACATGAGTAAAATGTGCCCGATTCACAAAAGGAAAGCAGCACTGCCATCCACTTTAGGTGTGCAATTTACACATGAGTAAAATGTGCCCAATTCACAAAAGGAAAGCAGCACTGACATCCACTGTAGGTGTGCAAGTTACATATGAGTAAAAATTGCGAGGTGCTGAAGCCTTAACGGGCTCATAAAGGGTTGCGTCCCAAAGGCAGCCGCGCACCCACTCTGCCAGCTGCATCACTTTGGGCCAGTCCAAATGCGCCTATTTGAAAGGCAGTGAGTGGGCCAGCAGTGATCCCTGCCTTTAATTTACACTGAGAGGCGAGTGTCAGACAGACAGACAGCGCTTTGCCTGATTCCATTACATTTTAGCGGCTGCGCACTCCTCTGGGGATCTTCGCGCTGTTTCGCTGAGCAGATGGATTTGTGTGCAGTGTTGCTGAGAGGGGTGTGTGTGTGTGTGTGTTGCAACAGTTTCCCTTCTTTATTTTTGGAATTCCTAACACGTTAGTGGGGAGGTGCTTTCACAACCGGCTTCGTGATGCAGGCGAGAGAGGTGCAAAGAGGAGGGTGTGCTGGAACACCCCCGACCCCATACATAAGTGGGCGTTTGGCAGCACCAGGGGAGCTCGCATCCCTGCAAAGCTTGGTGACTGCATGCAGCACTGCAGACTTACTCATCAATGCTTGACACCCCTGTCCCCTCAAAGGGGCATTAACCCCTTAAGCAAGCCATCCGGCAAGATGACAAGGATTGGCCACATAGACCAGCGAGGACCACAGACACCTGTCCCTCTGTCACAGAAAGCACGGACAGCTGCTTCGCATTGTCAGTGCCCGTTTCTGCTTCTGTGACATGCCATTTAGTTCAAGAAGATGCAGCGGCAGCCCTGCCAGAGGCGTGCAGCAAGACGCTGCATGCTGCACACTCCCCCCACCTCCCACAAATGTGCCACTGCCCCCCCCCCCCACGCATCATGCGATGCCTGCGGTCTCTAAACAACCCTAGTTAGTTCCAACTCCACACCACTCACATTACGAGGCCAGCTGAAAGGGGCACGTTAGGAGCCATGCCACCCCTTAAGAGCCTGCATGCACAGGTTAGGCGAGTGCACACCGCGCAGGTAGCCTAGGGCATGCCTCCACACACGTTCTCATCTTAATATACAAATGCAACTTTCTCTGCAACAGCCCGTGTATCAACCCCCAGGGGGCGGTTGCCGGCTGCGAACGCGCAGCTTTAATTAAGGAAACAAGGAAAAGCAGTTACACCCTAGAAGGCTCCTCCTTTCATCAGTGCAATTACATTAAGGTCAGTCTGCGCTGATACTTTTTTCCAAGGTAAAATGTAAAAGAGCAACATGCGACTGGGGAGGGAGCAGATTTTAACATGTTGAAAGGTTGAGCGCAAGTTACCTGCACTTGAGTGGACCTGCGCGGGTGCGGGTGTGCCCAAGGAAGCCATGCAGTCATCGCAGGGGGAGATCCCAAGTGGGGGCCGGCCAGGCGGATTAAAGCCCTGGGGCGGTGCAGGCGCCGCCCGCTCGCGGCCGCTGGGCCATGCTGCCGCCGGGCAGGGCGCCTAGCTGTGCCTGGGCTGCAGCCGCAGTGCCCCGGGCGATGCGGGCGGTGCAGGCGGGCGCTCCTGCGGGGGTTAATGCTGCACTTGTAGCTGCTGTCCGTGGTGCTGAAGGCGGCGGCGGCGGCGCGTCCGTGTGAAGGAGCTGCGGCTGCTTCCCACGGGCGGCGGCTGCTCCCGCTCGCATCCGCCACCCAGCCCGGCTGCTGCTGGCGGCGGGGGGCACCTCCCCTGCACCCCGCCTGGCTCCGATCCCAGGGCTGCCGGCCGGGCGTGTGGGTGGGGGGGGGGGAAATCCCGCGTGCCTGGAGCCCCCGGTGCCCGTGGAGCAGGGAGCTTCAGACCCCGAGCGCTCTCTCCCCTCTCCCCCTCTCCCTTTCCCTCTCTCTCCCTCTCTCCTTCCCACTCTTTCTCATCCCCCTCTCCTCTCCCGCTCTCCTATCCCGAGCTCTCTCTTAGACACCCCCAAGCAGGCTGTCTCTTTCCTTCTCCCTCATCCCTCTCTCTCTCCCTCACACTTTCTAACCCAGAGAGTCCCACTCTCTCACCTTTCCCGCTATATCTCCAGGTGGAGTGTCTCACTCGTATCTATCTGTCACCCACTCACTCTTTCTCTCGCGCCTCCCACTCTATATCTCCAGCAAGTGTCTCTCTTAATGTCTCTCTCGGCTTCACCCGCACTCTATCCCCCACTCTCTTTCGCGCCCTCCTCACTAGTCTCGCTCTCCCTCTTGTCCCCTCCTTTGCCCTCTCGATCGTTCACTCTGTATCTGCAGTCTACCCCCCTCTCTCTCTCTCTCGCTTTTTCGGTTTCACCATTTCACGCGATATCTTCCTCTCTGTCTGTATCTGCCTCCCAAACGCAATCGTCACAGAAGCTGTCTCGCTCACCTGCTGTCTGCCTTACCTACGCACTCTTTCTCTCGCCCCTCCCCCCACCTCCCCCCTCTCTCTTCCTCCCCTTGCCTTTCACTCCGCATCGTCCACTCGGCTCTCTCCCCGCACTATGCCGACCCTATTCGCCCATCAATTAGGCTTTGCTCGGGAGTGCAGATGCCAGCATGGCGTGTGCACCTGGCGTGCATTATATGTGTATAAAGGCGGGAGCCCGCGGTAGGTACTACCGCCCGGCAGAGAGGGGCTCCGACTCCCCCCTCGTGATATTAGAAGGACTCGTGAACGCCAGCGCCGCAGACCATCACTGTCAGGGCTGCAAATGGCTCCCTCAGTATTGAGATGAACACGAGTGCAGCGCTTAGAAGCCCGACTTGTCCCGCTATCCATTTGTCTGGTCACCCAAGTTTTAAAAAAGCAATTTCAGGGGCGCTGTTTTTCAAGAATTGTGGCAGTGTGAATGCAGTCTCCTGCGGGGGCACCTGTTTCATGAAATGCAGCTAGGTTCGGAGTTCGCGGACTTGTGCCCTTTACCCGGCAGGGTGGCTCTGTGCAAGCTGAGCCGTAGGGCATTGCCGCCATCACATACAGAGATGAGAGAGGCACTGTGCGGGGCATCGGTGATGGCAATTTCATGTGGGGAGTGGGGGGGGGGGGGGGCGGGGCACGCTCCGGCCGCAGCTGTGCACGCACGTTTCACCCGCTACCCTCGTGCAGCTGTCGCTCAGCCTGGAATGTTTTGCAAGGAGAGGGAAGTTTGCCTCGGTAGCAAAGTTCCATCTTGTGGAAATCCCGGCAACTGCACGACATCTCCTCCCACCCCCCACCCCATACAGTTCCTATATTTCAGACCACACCACCAAGGTGCTTTAAATTCAGAAGCTACAGGGGGAATTTTTTGGGCTGTCTTGAGAAATAAATCTCAGAGTAGTGCTTGTTATTTTTTTAATAAAACATGAGCTGAATGCTTAACCCCTTAAGTGCCAGGCAATTATGCAAAAAGGACGAGCATGCGCGTCCTTGGCCCTTAATGAAAGAATGTCTCCTGCTGTGAGTCCACAGTTTCTAAGGGCACCAGGCGAGAGGGCTGGGCTTGCGGCCGATTGAGCGCGACTCCCTTGACCTCTGATCCCGTCACACCCTCACGTTTGGCTTTCAACCATACCCTGTTTCAGAAAGATGACTTGAAAAGTACACACATCATAGGATAGGACTCGGACAAACTTGTAAATACTTAGGGAAATGTTAGGCAAAGAGAGGGATGGCAGTTTTTGCCCACCTTGAATGCTGGACTACGTGTACCAGAATGCAATTTAGCACAAGGTTATAAAAGGACGTGTGGGTTTTGTAAATGTACTTTCCAGGCTTACAACAAAACATGCGTGTGCAAAGATAAGCTGGTTGTTTTTACATTTTTTGACTACGGCATGTTTCATATAACGTGTGAGCAAAAAGTGACATTCTAGAAAAAAATTGCCGATTCTTTTGCATACAAAAATAGGTCAGGGTGCCCCTCTGCAAGGAAGAACGCAACATGATAACCTGTTCTGTGGGAATGTACCCACTCAGAGTCCGCAGCCACGTGTTTTAGCTCACTGTACCTTTTACAAAGCAGGAATACCATTTGCATGAAGTCTTGGGAGGATAGCTCAGCTGCAACGTGCTCGCCTTGCAAGCAAGACAACACAGAGAAACACAGGTTTGATTCCCGGGTTCACGCTTAGAAACCTCTGGATATTAAGCGTGTTATAAATAACCTATCATATCATATCAGTCTTTCTCCCACCCACTTGAGCAGTCCAGACGGAAAATGCCAGGCAATCCGACTTTGAGCAAGAGTACTATCGGCAACCCCAGACACGTATTTCGGCCTAGCCGGGCCTCATCAGTGAGGTGGAGCTGTTCCTCTCGGGAGCCCAGGGAGCAAGGGTTCAACATCTGGATAACCCTAGGTAACTTAGGGTGACCAACCCCAATTTCTTTTACATACAAAAATAGGTCAGGGTGCCCCTCTGCAAGGAAGCACACAAAATGATAACCTGTTCTGTGGGACTGTACCCACTCAGAGTCCACAGCCACATGTTTTAGCTCACTGTACCTTTCACAAAGGAGGAAAAACCATTTGCATATTAGTCTTTGTCCCGCGCACTTGAGCAGTGCAGCACCAAAATGCTATGGCAAACCTCCTTTGACTAATCGCAACATATGATAATAAGGGAGTTTGTTTTAAACATTTTTGTGATGTTTTAATTGTCTTGGAAGAAGGCAGATTTTGGCAGCTGCATGCCGCTTTGTGCATGCCTTCAGATTTATTGCAGTTCTAATCACCAAATTGTTAAGGAAAGTTCAAAACAACGGTTCCTCAAATGAACCATCACTCATAAACAGCTCCCACATCCAGCAGTCTGCCAAACCGCAACCTTAGAAGTGGTAAAGTATTTGTGATGCTACAGTGGCACCTGCCGGGGCTCTGCGGGTGGGAGGGTTGTCGACTCCAGAACATCACAGGGGGTTAATAGGTGGACCTCACCGGGACAGGCGGACAAGGAGCCTAGTGCCTGGACGCAGCCCAGCGCCCTCTATAATACATTCTGTATTACTTGATGCACAAGTGGCATGACTGCATGCAGGGGCCCCATGAGTGCAGTGCCCTGGGCGACGGCACAGACTGCCCATGACTAGGGCCGGCCCGAGGGGTTTTCTTAAGCCAAGTTCACTGGCTTTTCTGCTTTCTTTAAAATGGAGCATTGTGGTGATGAAGGCGACAGGCATTCTCGGTGTGTTGTGTGGCAAGGGCATCACCTTAACAGACGAACACACACACACACTGATGCCGGGCGCATAAATGCAGAGGCAAATGGCTACAGACTTAGATTAGCCGTACTGCACCTGCAATGGCCAAGAAGCAATCCTGGGATGTTCAGACACTCAGGTTGTCTCGGGAGGATAGCACAGGGGCAACGTGCTCACCCTGGAAGCAAGATGACACGGAGCAACACAGGTCCGATCCCTGGGCCCGCGCTTAGAAACCTCTGGGTATTAAGCACTTTACAAATAAACAATCATATCATACAGTTTTTGACACTATTACAGACCCTCAGATACTCTGGGAATATCGAAGTACCACGCTTCAAAGGCTATTCTTACAAGACTTTAGCACAAAAGTAAAACATGCCATCACATGGCTGGGCTTCTACCCCCTTTTTGTAACAACAGGTGAGCTTGACACCATCTCATTTTGCCTTTACTACAGAGGAATAAGTCACACGTGATTCATGTTTACTGATTGTTCTAAGGCACTGCCCAAAAATATAAACAGATGCAACAACAAGCGCTATGGTGTGGGTAATTCCATCTCAAGAAGAAAGAAAAGCTCCATGCCAAAGCATAGGGGCCCACGTGCCCAACTACACCAGTCTCTTACAATACATCTCCTGCTCTTCTGTGGCTCTTCTTAGTACGTTTTGATTCTCATTGAGCCCCGGTGCTGAAATTGTGTACACAGTATGGCCTTATATTTTGTTGTTTCACTACTGTGGCACAGAACAGGCTCAAATGTCACACGTGCCCTGTTTCACAGCTGCTCGGACAGCAAAGTAACATCAGTGCACAGGTTGCATTAAACATGATCATTATTGTAAACTATCATCTGGTGGCAGGACAATCTGGGAATATAAGCTATGCCTATATTTTGGACCAGTGGCTGGTAGTTCACATAATTATGGAATCCACATCTGATTGGTTGCAGAGCAGTGTCACCACTGCGAGCTCCGCCCAGCTATTAAAGGCTACATGGATTAGAGGCGCCTGGCTGTCTGCCCTCCAGTGAATGGTAGAAAAGACAGGATACCTGCTTCTATTGAGCTCAGGGTGGCAGGGTAGCTCCTCCCTGCCGTGCCCGAAAGCGCCAACACGAGAAGCAATTCCGTAACAGAGGCCTGCCCCACAATAGGGGGCTGCACACCAGAGTGGCTTTAAAGCTGCTGGCTGGAAAATGGGCAGAGTCAGGACCCCCGGACAGCACAGTGAGCTTGAGGAAGGGTTCCTCCATGTGCATTTTCTGTGGGCATTTCCCTCCTTCCTCTCCCCTCCGCTTCCTGTAGAACAAGGCACTCTGGTTATGCCATCAGGAGGCAGGAGTCACATGTTTCAGTGCTAGGGATTTGACCCATTAAAGCAGGGTTGCTTTCATACAACCCTCTCTTGCCTTATCTCTACACAAGAGGTGGTCTATCACTCCTCCTTTGATTCTTCTTGCACTATCCAGTCTTTAAGAAGTAGCAGTTTCCACCGTGTTGGCATAGCAGTGCTTTCCAAAGCCTTCTGTCAGAGGTGAAGACGGACAGGTGTTCCCAGGTAGCGTGAAAGCTCTGCTCACCATACCCATAAACCGGGCAAGACTTTGCTGAGGACCAAGGCCTTCCAGTCTGCGAGCAAATCTCCCTAGGCTGGGAGACTCGCATTTCCCCAGATCTCCTTTTCTCACCACCTGAACCACTTCGGGCTGCATTCCAACTGTGTTCACTGCTCTCAAGTCATTAGGACGCGCACTGCTGGCTCCGGCACTCGCGTCGAGCCATCTCTTGCATCCACCAAACGACGCAAAGCAGTATCGCCTCAGCAGAGCCTCGTCACCTGTCCGGCTCAAGCACCAGTGCACCGACTTCGAACGGCTGCAGCCTCGAACCAAGCAACAAATCACCAGGACAGGAGGAACCCAGCTGGAGAACCCTGTGTAATTATCTGGAAAGTGGTGGCAATGCTCTGTAATCGCAGCATTGGGCGAAACCAGTCAGATTCCCATTTTTAAAATGATCCAGATGTGTGTCCACTCAGTGACATTAGTATTCAATGCGTTCCTTGCCATTGTCAAATTACCCCAAATCTGGAAAAGTACCATGGCTGTTGCAATGTAACAGCTGTAGCAAGAACAAAGTATACGTCAATCCTTTGAAAGTGGGAGACCAGAAATTAGAAATGTGCCCCACGTTTAAATATTTGAGCATCCTTTTCATGTTTTTGAAATCTTTACAAAACATAAATAAGACAATACAAAATTACCAATAGATATTCTCAGAACAAACAGATATATACACGATAATCCTAAAATGAAGAATTAAGGTAATCAAATTAAATTCCCACATAAAATTTGCAACAAGATTGTTAAGTCTACACAAGGCTAAAAGAAAAATCTATCAGTTCCTAATGAATACCTAACACAGTTTGCAATTGCAACAAAGCAGCAATAACGCAGGATCTGGGCCTTGCTTTTAAAATTACTTCCCAAAATCATGAGGTCGGGAGAGCGTCTCTGTTATGAACAGATTTACAGAGGTAAAAGACTCAAATATCTGTCAAGTCAAAACACTCCACACATGGATCCATGTCATTTCGTCGACAGCACTTACTTCCAGGTAATTTACTTCGAAGTAATTACTTTGACATTTTACTTAGATTGTTTTTTTTTAAATTGGGGTCCCCTTTCCGATTCATTACTACCCCTACCCAAAATCCTCCCCACCCTCATTTTCCCCATAAACCACAAATACCTATATTATTCAAAGTAAGTTCGAAGTATTTACTTTGAAGTAACTTTCCTCAAAGTAATTGCTGTCGTTGAAACCACGTGATACGCCACAAATAAGTGTTTGAGAGAATCCACCTTTCCTACTTTGTTACAGAAGCGAGATGACCTAGTTGAGAAATTCGATTTGCTTCTGGCTTCTAGGAATTCCATGGTGGCAGGAGTTTGAACCCCAACCTCATAAAGAAGGTTGAGCAGTGAGCGTCACGTGATTGAGTTAGATGACGAGGTAGCTGGTTTTCTCTTTTTTCGTCGCAACACAGGTGATGAAACAATTTATATTCATGTGCTTTTTCTGAGGTGATAATCCAGTCCTACAGCCACAATTTGTTTCCTCACGAACAGGGGTCTGAAATTCTTATTCTTTCCATAACGTCCAAACAGTATTGTATCCAAGAATTCAGGGCCAAGTGAGAGCCGTGAGATACCAACGTCAATAAAGCCGACTATAGAGAAGAAGTCACGGGTATTAGAATCTTGGCACAGCGAGTCAAAGTTCTCCACTCTACCATTGCCTTCATGGAAATGAGAGCCAATTCCTATCTACTTAGGGCAATGGGAAGAGCTTGAGGTAACGTATAGTTTACCCCCAACTTTGTCCCAGGAAAATTTGGTGTCTTTGAATTCTTCTCCGTACATCAGTGCAGGAATAAGAATTTTATGACAGGTAGTAATGAGAATTTTCCATATCTCCAATGTACTTTGCCCCTCTGTGCAGCAGAGGCTACAATTCATGGGGACATCGTCTTTAAATCAGTTGGGTAATCACAATTTTTCTTTGATTTGGAAACCAAGATGTCTCCACAAGGCCACGTTCTCCGATTTGATATTATTGAGGTACCATTTAAACCTTTCAGAATTGCATTTTTTAGGATATAGAATCAATTTTTTTGTTTTTAGGGGATTCATTTCTAGGTTGGGTTCCATGATTTAGATGACAAAGGAATTGATGGAGCGCTGCAACCCAATCGGGATCTGGGAAAATAAAATAAAGTCATCTGCATAGGCACAATGTTGAATTTGCAGTGTGTTCTGTGAGAAACCAGAAGGCGTCTCACCCGCTAGTCCCCGGGGATCTGTCATCCAGGTGGCTGGGACACAGCCATCGCTATTGGTTCCAGTTACTGGGGGTGGAGCAGTGTGGGAGGATCAACTGGGAGATGGGTCTTCGGGGAGTGGGAGTGGGACACTGGATGGCAAGATGCGGCATCCCTCCGCCTGTAACACCTTTACCCCATCCTACCAGGTAGCATATGTGGGAACTTTAACCCCCGTTCCCTTCTCCAACACTTTCACATGGACAGCCCGCTCTAGGATAAAACAGACTCACACCCATGGGATACCCTTATGGCACCCCTGACTGGGGGTACACCCTTGTACACCTTGTGTGTGTTTTGTGCAGTTGTGTGTTGCCCACAAAGCAGGGGGTGGGCTGGTGGTAGCTACATGCTGACTTGGCAGTGGCTCTGAGTGTCCTCCATATATGGGAAACCCAAGCCCTGCCATAGGAATCAATGGATTCCTGAAAAAAGTCAATATGCCCCTGTGGCCTCTTGGTTTATATTGTCGTTTACCTTGTTTTCCCAAAGTCCTGGGAAGCCCTGTCTCTGTTTCCTTCAGCCTGAGGGGCTGTAGTGTGGAAACACCATATATGGCTCTGGGGCTGCCTACTGTCAGACTGACTGGAGCCTTTCCAGATGCTGTGTGTTGCAGCTACACCGCAGGGGTGGGATCTGAATGAATGGAGTCTGAAATGAACTCACATTATGTGTTGTGGGTGTCTGGTTTCTGTGTGTATGAGACAATGAATGAGACAGCCCTGACTGATGCTGACATAAATGCAGTGTAGGGTGCTAAACGGCTATGTACTTACCTCAATCCACATTCCTTGTAATGGGTGTTTGGGCGGAGTGAATGGAACTGAATGCCTGTGAGCCTGATTGGCTGCCTGCCTGCATAAATGCCCTTCTGCTTGATTGGCTGACTGAGCCTGGCTCAGCCAGAGTGACTGGAGAACAGATGTGTATATCTGGGGACCTCTTACATACCAATTTGTTCAGAAGCTGAAGTCGAACCTTAGCAAGAAGTAGCTGTTCCTTGAAGCCCAGCTGAGGGAGAAGTCTGCTGCTGCATTTTCTTTGTGTAATCCAAAAGCTGCCGTGTTCTTCCAAGGATTGATCCAGAGAGGACCTGCAAAGGAGACTCTCCCCGAGCTATGAGAGGCCATCATGCAAACTGCTGCTCTTCATCGGAGGTGCCCTGGAAGCTAGTCCTGTGTGCCTGCTGTCTGGAGTAGGGGTCTTTGTGATTCCTTAAGCGGAGTGCCCGGGTATCTTGAGTCGAAGTAGTCAACCCAGGGTCCAGAGGTGCGTTTCATGATCACTGGAAGCCGTTGATGTCTACCGCCCAGAAGAAGGGGTGCCCTGGCATAGTGCTGCTGGACACCCAGAGCTGCAAAATTTCCAAACTACCAAAGAACATCACAAGGACATCCTTGCCATCATCACTGACCACTTTTTACCACCAGAGACAGTCCAGAGTCGCTGACTGCTGAGCAAGGTCCGTCAGTGGGTTTCCTACCACCAAAAGCTAACAGAGATGTCCCGTGGGCCCAGACTTGGTGATGGTCTGAGGTCCACTCCAGTGGTCAAGTACAGGTCACCAGAAGCCATCCAGAGGTCTGTGCTGCGACTGCAGCATCGATGAACCGGAAGTAGAAAAACCGCGATAGTCCGAAACCCAACACCAAAAGTGACCTATGCATCAGTCGCCGCCAGAACTCATCAAATGGTGTCATGGGTCTTATTCTCATCTGCCAAGCCTTTAAGGAGCCACCCGAAAGTTTCATCTTCATGGGCCTTCTACATTCAGAGAAATCGTCGACCAAAAGAGAGCAATGCGAAGAGTAAAACTGCCGTACTTCAGAAAGTCTTTGGTTCCATTTTATTTCTTGGACTCTGCAACCCAGTGGCTCTTTCTTCCAAGGGGGGGTGGTCCATCCTCTGAGGGAATCGTCGAGTTTAACCGAGAAACTCTGCCACTTTGCCTGCCAAGGCACCGAAGGTACTGTGACGAGGAAGAGCATCTTCTAGCCTCAGGAATTGTCCAGAGGTCCCAGATTATGTGTCGTGGATCCTGTTCTCTGTGGCCTCTCAGATACTTTAGGGTGGTAGCACCTTTTAGAGAAAGAAGCAGTTTATTGAACAATATTGATATTGGACTGGGCTGTAAAAGACAAGATAAGCTTCAGAAGAGGCACTCAACATCATTGAATTGTATAATAATTGCCTCATTAACAAATAATAAAGATAAAAACAACGCAGGCAGACTTTATGGAGCGCTTATTGACTTGTCGAGTGTATTCAATTTGGTTAACCATGACAGGCTTTGGTCTAAGCTGGAGCAGAAAGGGGCGCCGAAAACAAAGATGAATGTTCTTGTAAGTCTTTGTGAAGGTAACAGAGCCAGAGTCAGACTTAATCTGGAAGGTCATCTATCAGATTACATAAATGTAAATAGGGGGTCAGACAAGGCTGTATGGTGGCTCCATTTCTTTTTAAATTCTAACTGGGAGATTTTGGTCAGGCTATCGATTCCCCAGCATTGGAAAGTATTAAGGTGGGTTCCCTGGCTATTAAGTGGCTTATGTATGCAGACGATATTGTCTTGTTAGACAGGACACTAGTTGGTCTGCAAAGACTTCTGAGAGTGCTTGATCTATACATGAAAGAGAATGATCTAGTTATTAACCCGGAGAAATCGAGGATTGTAATCTTTGGAGTAAAGGGTGTCCGAGGAGTCAGGTTCCCTTGGACAATAGGTGGTTGGTTAATCCCTGTGTTCAAGGAAGTAGTATACCTTGGATATACTTTGCACGCTGTTCATACAATTGGGACGCAGTACGCAGAAATTATTATTATTATTTATTTATTTGTTTATGGTTTATATAAACCTTTACAAAATAGTTCATCAAAATAGTTCGAACAAATAGAATTACTTTTTGAAAAGACAATAAAACAATTTTGATACATTATCTTCAAACACAAGTCGAACAATCAGTTTAAACATATTATAGTCATGACAATTCAGAATTACTAAAACGTAAATAAACAGAAGAACATTAAGACCAAAATTAAGAACAGTTCGTATCAAGTCAATTTACAAAACATTAAAAGATTTCATTAGCTTCTAAAACCTGTTAAAACCAATGTATGGAGGTTTCGATGTAAGGACACAATTCGTTATGATCATTTAAGATAAATCACAAACATTTTTTAAAAATGCCATTATTCTTAGTTTTAAAACAATCGAGGTGTTATGTCTAATTTGAAACCATAAGAATTCGGTG
This sequence comes from Ambystoma mexicanum, assembly GCF_040938575.1. Classification (NCBI taxonomy): domain Eukaryota; kingdom Metazoa; phylum Chordata; class Amphibia; order Caudata; family Ambystomatidae; genus Ambystoma; species Ambystoma mexicanum. Next base: position 26,320,465 of record NC_090936.1, read on the forward strand.
TCAACGGCGTGTAGGTGCAATACGAATTGTTCAAAGTAATAAATCCTCTGTTTTAAAAGAGCTGGACATTGTAGTAATAAATGCTTCAGAGTTTCTTCTGTCCCTTCTGACTTACAATGTCTACAGCACCCCCATGCACCCCCATGCACCCCCATGCACCCCCATGCACCCCCATGCACCCCCATTCTATGTTCTGGAGATTCCACCTCTTTAGAATATGGTTTGTTTTCAGGGTCTCGAGCTGAAACCTCATAAAAGAATTTCTAAAAATTTGTGAAGGATATTTCACTAAATAGTTCTCGAGAAGGGGGTAAAATTTCCAAAAGGAGTGTATCTGATTAATGGTTTTCGATTGTTGAACCATATCTAGAGTCATTTGCCAATCATTACATTGGAGTATATGCTTCACTTTTTGCGGTTTGTTTATCAACATCTCCAGACTTACACCTGCCTTCAACAATGTATCTTCAGTTACAGTTTTTAAATTCACACAGTAAGGGTTAGATCGATCATTGGCTGCTATCGTGTATAGAGAAGAGATATCATTTCTAATACATTTTCTCCATAATGACATTTTTCTCCAAACAATAATCGATTGTTAAGATTGCAGCCCAAATTTGTATCTGATTGCCTGAATAGGCACACCTTTAGGGATGAAGAACAACACACCTTTCCATATATCTCTTTCAAGTTTTTTTTATAAAATCTGAACCTTCAAGCTCATAGAATTCTAAACCATAGGTGAGTTTAGGAATACCAGAAGTAATATAAAAGCGTTTCAGAGGTATGGCCGTGAATCTTCCATATTTGGCATCAATTTTCGACATCTGTCGCTTTATTGTTTCTGCTTTAACCTCGAGGTGTCTTTTGATTATGGCCATCGAGCTATTTGCTGTAAAGTGATATCCTAAATATCTTAGGACTATTTGACTTTTTAGGCGTTTTTCCCCGCAGCACCAGGTTAGGGATGATTGTCTTTTATTCGATTTTCCAATTCTTATAATAATAGTTTTCGCAGCATTAATTTTTAGATGTAGATTAGCAGTAAATTTCACAAATGCATTAATTAGTTTTTGCAGACCAATTTTTGTGCGATCTAATAACAAAAAATCGTCGGCATATGCTATCCATTCAATTGGAGTTTCACCTAATTTCGGAGGAACTGGACCCTTAACCGATATGGCGTGAGCGGCTTTAGATACATATAAATTGAATAAAGTGGCTGCTAACTTGCAGCCTTGTCTTAGACCATTAGCGATAGAAATTTCCGAAGAAAGTCGCCCTGCTGAGTTAAGCCATACCTTGATCTTAGTGTCAGAATATAAATCGATAATCATCTCTAATAGATGTCTGGGTATCGAAAGATCAGTTAGGATTGACCATAAAATGTGTCAATCTACAAGATCAAATGCTTTGGAAAGGTCCATGGAGGCCACAAAGATCACATAACCCAAGCTCTTAGCTGTTTTGGATTGGAGGCTTTTTAAAATAAGGCCTCCGCAGTCCGTCCCTACGTTCTTTCTGAATCCAATTTGTTTGACATCTATTATGTTATTGGTGGTCGCCCATGCGTCTAGTTCTTCTAGTATAATGGACGTGAACATTTTGTACTCAGGATCGGAAATTGCAATTGGTCTATAGCTTTCAGGAGCAGATCTAGGCCCGTGTTTAAAGATTAGAATTAATATTGCTAATCTCCATGAATATGGTATAAGGGTAGTTGCTAGGATATTTTTAAACAACATGTGCAGAATATCCCCCCATAGCTGTGGATTAGTTTTTAGGGTTTGGTTAGATAGGTTGTTGGGACCTGGTGCTGCCGATTGCTTAGATTTACTAATAATATTAGTGATATTTTTCGGAGAGATATCCAGTGTCCATGTGGATTTTTTTTATGTGATGATGGCTTCAGTTGTCAGTATCATCACCGTACATTTTTGCAAAGTGAATTTTCCATTAGCGTTCGCTGATCGAAGTCAACAAAATCTTTTTTTGTGAAATCTGAGTCGCATTAATTATCTGCCAAAAGGTAGAGATATCTTTACCCTTAAGTATTGCAAGCATGTTTTCGACGTCCGTTTGATCTCTAGCAACTCTATTAGCAATTAGCCAGTTCTTGTATTGCTGCTTAATGCTTCTTAATTTCTTTTCTCTTTCCACTCCCTTATCTGTTGTTTTTAGAATGCCTCGTAAGTCTCTTCTTAGCTGTTTTTTACGGTTTAGAATATCAATGTTAAAAGAGTGTACATGATTAGGAGGAATCTTAGTCATTTTTTTTACCACATGCAGAAACTATCACTTCACTAATATAGTTCGACAAAAATGCAGGTGTCAAATAGTATTGACATTCTTCATGAGTCATATTCTCTTGATTTTTTTGTAGAAGTGATGTAAATCTCTTAGTATTGGAGTATGACCAGCGTATACGGGTGCCACTAGGATTAGCAATCAAACCCTGCTTGTAAAAATCATCGTCTTCATGTTCATTCGTGTGCGTTATGTAGGTCGACAGGAGATTATGATCGCTGGATTTCATTTCAATTGCCATTAGATTCGATATATATGCGTCTAAGCCGTAAGAAACAAACACATAATCTAGAATTGAACTGCAACCTCTCGCGTGCCAAGTATGGGTTTGGTTAGATAATAGTACTAGACCCATCACTTCTGCGAAATTCAGCCAAATAGCTCCACGCAATTTCGCATTATCATTCAGGACTTTGGATTGCTTACTAGTCGCTTTTAGAGTACACATTAAAGAGTCAATTTCCATGATATTTATGTTGCAGTCTGCATTTAAATCACCAGCCATCATAACCAACCCATTGACCTTCACATCGCGCCAGGCATCAGGTTTTGCCGATACTTCAGCTAGTTCTTTGATTAGGTGTGACACATTATATTTCAACAGATTCCAATATATGTTAATAAGACATATGTCAACCTGGGTGCTTCCTACTTTGATTGTACATGTAACTACAAGAAAAAATTTCAGTTCAGACCATATCTCAGCGTTTCTGGCTTCAAGTGTATATTTACATGCGATTAGCAAGCCTCCCATAGGCCTCCCTTTGGGTCCTTTTTTCGCAGTTATTTGCCAGATTTCATGATCTTCCCAGGTAAACTCCGTTATGGCCCATGTTTCTTGCAAAAAAATCAGCTCATATGATGCTAAAAGATCTGTTACTGCAGAACCATTTAGTAAATGTGCGTGGCCTCTAGAGTTCCAAGAAGCAATAGAGGTTCGAGTGGATGTGCTAAAGAGGTTTTGCCAACGCTTGCAGAGAAGTGATAGCGTCTCTAAGTGCTAAAGTGAGACCTATCCACTCTTGCTTTTCAGTACCAAAGCCTTCTGTGTCTTCTACGTGTGTTTTGGGATATATATTACTAGTATTACTCCCTACATACTTAGATACTATGGGTATTCCTTGTTTGAGGTCGATGTGAGAGTATGGATAGATATCAAAACCTTTACATTGCAGGGTTTCAGCTTCTTTCAACAATGTATCTCTGACCAGCGGTGACGGAATTACTAACCGCACATAGTCCAATCTTTGTTTGTGTAAAAAATCTATCAGCACTATGTCCTGCGAGGAAACCAGTGTCAAGGAGGGGATCGTGGTAAATAGAGAGAGAATGTAAGGACGAGTCAGAGAAATTTGTTTACCTTCAGGAAACAGAGTAGTCATTATTAGGCTAGGTATCTCACACAAGGCTGGATTCTTTAACTCTTGGCTGTTTTTTTACCCAGTCAACATTTTCCTCTGCTTTTTGTGTTTGCATTCTAGCCTCGCCATGTACTTTGTTTCCAAGAGAGAAGTGTTTGTTATTATTAAGTTGGTCATCTAGAATTTTTTTTTACAATCATTGCAATTTCTGCTTGTTTGTCCACACATTCATGCTCCATTTCTTTACAGTTCACATGCGTGCCCTGTGCCGCGTTATAGGACAGAGTATTAAAGCCATTTTCAGCATTTGGCACAAGATCATAACACAAGCCTTCAGTCTTTTCTGCTTCACAAATAGGACCATCAGATAAGGGCGGGTGAACTTTATTACCCAGTTCATTAGAGGTATGGGAGATATCAGAATTTTTATTATTATCTTTCGATACAAATTGCATAACCTCTTCCTGAAGAGTGTTACCGGGTGCCAAGAGTTGTTTTAATTGCAAGGTAGTTGGGTCACCTGGTGTTTTTACCGGGATCAGTTTGGAATTGGAGTTATTTACCTTCTGTTTCTTAGATGTTATTTCCCCAATTCTCATTTTATTTTCGTTACATATGCCTGCAGCATTTGCTTTGAAAATTTCAAATATGTCGACTAGACCAGTTTTTAATGAAGATAATTGTGAAGCAATATCCACAATTTCTAGTTTATTTTTCATGGTCTCTGAGATTGATTTTTCGGCTTCACTGTAGCCGTCTTGAATTGTCGATTTTACTAAAACTCTTCCATTCTGGCATCTAGACTCTTCATTGGGTCTACCTTTCACCATCTCGTTATTTGTCTCGTTGGTATCCACCAAGTCTTGACATTCTTCATCTATTATGTTTCTAAAGTTGACATCTCTTAAATACTTCTGCGATGTTTTGTTTTGATTTTTCTTTTGATTTAGATTTTTCAGTTGCATTTGTTGTTTTTTTTTCTCTTTTTTAGATATTTTTACCTTAGGTAGTAGAGTTGTAGGTCTGGGCAATAAGTTTCTTGACTCGTTGTCCAGAGTGGTTTTCACCACTGATTCAGGTTTAGAGACATTACTTTCAGTCTGTAAATCTTCTATGGTAATTGACTCTATAAATGGTGCTTTCGCTGAGTCGACACTGTTGTCCATTTCAATAGTTTCGACTCTAGACTTGTCGTTAACATCATTGTTTGGTGTTAATGATATTTTGCAGGTATCCTTATGTATTAACGCATTAAGGTTCAAGGGGACCTGGAGTATAGACATATTTATTTGGGTCAATATTTCGGTATGTTTTCTTAGTCCGCTCTACATTAATCTATTGAAAAATCACATTAGTGTACATAAGTCAGTGTTTTTAGAATTATCCATTGTGATCCCCTCAGCAGTCGGATCTTCCCCTTTCTCAGTCCATCAATATTTTCTTGAAGTTCAAATATATCCACATTCGCAGTTTTAAAAATATTAGGGGTGTCGTCCATTGACTGGTTAGCCAAGTCAGGTTCCAATTGAGTTGTTGATATTTCACCCCAAAAGGCTTTCAAGCTGTCCTTCTGTGGGTGAATTACCGCATCTTCGGCGAAAAGGGATTGTGAGGTTTCAATAGTTTGGCAGACGTTATTTTCAGGTTCTTTGTTTGCCTTGAGCTGATTTGAGCATGCCTGTGCACATAGCAGTAGCTCGTCCTCGTCCTCGCATGGAGGAGGTAGAGGAAGAGCGGCCGCACGCGCAAGGCTGGCCCTCCAGGTTGAGACTGCAGTAAAAAATTCAGCTCGCGGGTCTTTCAACATATTGACAGACTTCATTTTTTTGCATTTCATCTTAGTATCGCTAATATGCCTAATCAACTTTTGTATCCCAGTTTAAGTTCTATAGGATGTCAAGGTGTCTCAGTAATAATTCTTACCTCCCTGTGGTATGGATTTTTAGAAGACCAATGCGCTATCAGTGCGAGTGTGTCAGGTACCACACAACATATAAGTCGCCCATGTCGCGCACCGTGCACTGTTCACAGTTAAGCAGTTAACAGTAAAGAGTGCTTGCTGGTGCTTACTCAGTGCGCGCGCTGGTGCGCTGCAGTATGGGTAATTATAGAGAGAGGGCAGGGGCAGGAAGGGGCGGATCAAATGATGCTTACTGTAAAAGTAAGAACAATGTTTTAGGCATCAACACTTAAAGATGGATAGTAAAAAAAAAAAAAAAGGTGTCCGTGATATTTAAAGTCTGTGTGAACTACAAAGTCTTACAACAAAGTAAGAACTACTAAGTCTTATCATGGGAGCGGGTAGGCTTGTGTCTCGAATATTCACCTTCAGGCAACTAGTGTTGCAGTGAAAGACGTCCTCCTGCTCGATTTCGAGAGCGCAGGCTTACAGGTTGCAGCAGCATACGGGGACGTTTCCAGACGACTTCAGACCACTTGTCAGCATCTGTGCACAGTAAACAGTGCTTGCTGGTGCTTACTCGGTACGCGCGCTGGTGCGCTGCAGTATGGGTAATTATAGAGAGAGGGCAGGGGCAGGAAGGGGCGGATCCAATGATGCTTACTTCAGGCAACTAGTGTTGCAGTGAAAGACGTCCTCCTGCTCGATTTCGAGAGCGCAGGCTTACAGGTTGCAGCAGCATACGGGGACGTTTCCAAACGGCTTCAGACCACTTGTCAGCATCTGTGCACAGTAAACAGTGCTTGCAGTACGCAGAAATACTGGCCAAATGCATGTAGTTCATAGCTCAAAATGAAGAGGATCTTGGGCCTTTATTGCAAATTCTCCATTTTGCCAATAATAAAGTTCTATGTGGCAAAAACGATTCCAGTGATACTTTATGGAATTGAGGCTAAACCTCTTCTCTGGTCCATGGATTGGCAAAAAGTAGAAGCCACCATTTGGAAACAAGTACCCGGCCTGCCCAAAAGCCTCCAGATGCCAGCCCTAAGGTACGAGCTAGGCTTAAGATCCCTTAAAACCCTAGTTGATTGGACATTGCTTTCTTTATATGTTATGTTATGTTATCTGTACTTGTAGAGCTCACGGTCGCCCAGGGGCATCATGGCGCTAATGACAAATCTATCTATATAGATCCATCATGGTGCCAATGACAAATATGCTTTACGAACATCTCTTGGATCATTTCAACTCAGACTCTTCCTTAACTTTAAGAGAACTTAAGAAAATAGCAGATGAGATACTGGTCTATTGTGAGCAAGAGAATCACACATGGATCACTAACCCTTTGAAGGTTAAGAAAGCACTCACGATGAGAGACTGGATCACAACATCAGATACTCAGAGGGCTTCTTCAATTCCTGTATCTTTCTTTAAGTACGGCAAGAAGCAGGGTTACGTTCCAAGGTATCTAACTAAGTTTCCAGATAAAAAAGGAAGGCAGAAGTTTTTCAGAGTAGGTCTGAACCTGATTAAAATGGGCTCGGTCTTGGCCAAATGGGGATTAACAGAAGGGGCTCCCGACATTGTGCCCCGAATGTACAGATCCGAGAGATCAGACGATCAAGCACATATTGAGATTCTGCAGGGGAACTTGAGACACCAGGGTTGAATACTTGGGTAACTCAGTCAGGACAATTGACCGTCAATCATTAAGTGCTTTTTGGGAATGAATGATGTCCGGATATAAGACTAAATTGACATTGAATGTTATAAGAGTGTTACAGCATACAGGATTCATTGCACAGGAATTGTGGTAATTACTCTGCTGTCAAAAGAAGGTTGTAGTCATTCTTTTACTTTTATTCTTGACTAACTCTTGTTAAAAGAATATGTTTTTTTATCTCTTTTTCTTTTTTAAAGGGATAATTTGTACTGAAAAGGTTGAATTGTATGATTCATTATTTTATGTAAGAAAGTTTGTGTAAAAAACCTAAATTGCTTAAATCACAATAAATAAAATTTAAAAAATTCAAAGACAAGATAAGTTACTCCATAACTTTTCCCTTACAGGTTGCCCAGGAGGGGAATCGTCACATAGAATCACGTGTCTAGTCTAAAGAAAGCATTCTGCTACTGTTCACAACTAACCTGCCTTTCTTACACATTTTATGCTGTTACACCTCGCTTAAGAATTCACCTGCCTATTTAAAACTGTCTGCAGTTAGTGCATAAATTGCTGAATTTAAGTATTGTGTGGTACCACATAGAGTTTATATATTTGCCATTCTTTGAATAAGTATTTCAAAGTACAAAGTGTTATTATTGAAATATACATATATTCCTGAATCGTATTTTATATAAAGAAGCTGTGTTATCACCTAACATAGTGTGTAGGCATTCCTTTGTGGGGGCTTTGGGGAATCACTGTACTAAAGAACCAGCCTGCATCATCTCCAGAAAGCTTAAGCCTGGCTGATTGTCTATTGCTACCAAATTGAGAGCCCTGGCTGAGGTGCTTTGTGCCTTTACCCTACCATATAGAGGGCAGAAGTACAGATACCCCCCTCCAGTCTTTGCACGCGCAGAGAATGTGAACATTTTTTGGAGGTAGCAGTGGGAAAGGCAGGCGTTGTAGGGTTATGCGAAGTCAGACATATTTCAGTCAAACAGAGAAATTGCAAGTTAAACCTGAACATTAAAATAAGAATGGAGTGGGGTTTGTTACAGATCAAGCAGGAGTTCCAGAGAGCAAAGGTAAAACCAGGGCCAGAGGAGAACGATGGATTAGGATAGAGCAGATTAGAGGGGTTCAGGGCGGGCAGGATAGGAAGAGCGCATGGATGATATGGACGGGATGGGAAAAGACATGAACAGAACAGGTGGAAGGATCAGAAATCGCAGATAGTGGGAGATGAGCATTGTTGGGACTAGATTGCCGGCACTGCATGGCAGAGATGAAAAAAGTATGGAAAGTACATGGGCGCACAGAATGTAAATAGGAGTAAACAGGTTGCGTATAAACCCTTGAATTCAACCCCCCTTCAATGATGGCGTCCAGGGCAGAGACGCCCCAAGGAGGTGGACATTTGAAGGGGTGTCAATGACATCACCGCGATTGTGGCAGGGTCCTTTCCTCACAGGGGAGCTGGCGGCGGGGAGGGGGCACCTCAAGCCCCACAGGCAGCACCTACACTCAGACACTGGATGGCTGAGGCACAGGAACAGTCAGACTGAGGTCACGGGCACAGTTACGTGACGGTGATGGCGCTGCAGGGTCCTTTCCTCACAGTTGAGCGCCTTATTTGTGCCTGCAGCTACGATGTGTGAATGTGTTGTAGGTTTTAGTATGGTTGTGTTTGCATTCAGAGTTCTGTAAATATGTGGAGTTTGTGTATAATAATGTTTTATTTGCATGTGTTTTAAATGTGCTGGTAGGTATGAGGTGTGATGGTTGTGTGTGTGCACGTGACTACATGTTGTGACAGGGTCTGGGACATGTCAAAGCGGGATGTGGAACACTGTCAACCTGGGCCTACCAGGGCGTTGCCAGAGCCAGTCCTGGCGTGGCGGTGAGGGTGAGGGAATTTGGGGGGGGGGAGTCACTAACCCGTCCTGCTTCAAGGTACAAAGTACCACTTTTGTTTGCCGCATACCTGCTGTGCCACATGCTGGCAGTGGTCATTCTCCTGTCCCTAGGATCATTGATAGCAGAATCAGACCAGAAATCCAGAATCTCCTTCAAACACGGACGCCAACGCCAACATGACTCTGATTGTGGCAGGGAGATGTTGTGCGTGTACATATGACAAGGTACATTAAGAGTATCAGGGCGTCGTGCATCGACCGTGTGTGGCCTTAGTATGTGGTGTTCTTGATGTGTGTCAAGCATGCGAGTGTGTAGCAGGTGAGCGTATGTTGCAAGAGTGTATTACATATCAAAGTTTGGTATATAAGTAGCATGTGTATGAACTCAAATGTGCATATCTTACATGCCTTCTTAATGTATGTCAAATTATATTAAAGTGAGGATTGGCTTTAATGTAAGTTTTATACATTTGGGAGACATACATAAGGTTTGCATTTCCTATATGAAGTGAACATGCATCTATACGTCTCATACATGTATAAAAACGCACATTAATGCCAGTCTTGAAATGTACACCTACTTGTCCATTTCCCACAAGTATTTTTCCCATATGTCCCCTATGCATCTCTGCTAAACATCTCCTATAGTTATTCCAACTCACATGAAAGTCAGTCCTGAGTCTGATGTGAGTTTGCATACCTGTACCAGGTGTGTTTATTTATTTGTTTTATTTATCAAAAGTTCTTATATACCCCGCCACATGCCCAAAATGTGCAATTCGCAAATGTAGGAAATATGCATCGCCCATACTTCTCCTACATGTATGAAAACTCACAAAAAAGTCAGAGCTAACATGCACAGAATCTACAAATACATGTATATTTATCATAGGAAATGCACATGCATTGTGTTCGTGAATACAATAAATATAAATTGCAATACTTGAATATGTTGAAATTGTCCCGTTTGATTTTTAAAATGTACATTTCATACATGTACATTTTACACATGTACATACGAAACCCCGTCAAACGTACGGTAAGTGAGTGTCTAGTGCATGCCCTATGTGTGTGTGTGTGTGTGTGTCGTAAGTGTGTGGTGGGGTAAGTTTGTGGCAAGTACGTTTCTAGAATGTGAGCATAACTGTGTGTGGGCATACGGAATGTGCCTGTACATTGTATAAAGGAGCTGTACACGTATTGTACACATGCATGCCATATCTATAAATCATAAAACTAGAATATGTTACATTTGCCTGGCTGTATATTTCTTACATGCATGTACACGTCGTACTTGTACATTTCATACATGTACATATGAACAATCACATCAATCTAACGGCCTTCGAGTGTATGGAAAATAATTTGTTGTTTGAGAGTGTGCAGTGTAAGAGGGTGCTGTGTAATAGTGTGCAGTGTAAGAGGGTGCTGTGTAATAGTGCACAGTGTAAGAGGGTGCAGTGTAAGTGTGCGGTGTAAGAGGATGCAGTGTAAAATTGTGCAGTGTAAGAAGGTGCAGTGTAATAGTGTGCACTGTTAGAGGGTGCAGTGTAAGTGTGCGGTGTAAGAGGATGCAGTGTAAAATTGTGCAGTGTAAGAAGGTGCAGTGTAATAGTGTGCACTGTTAGAGGGTGCAGTGTAAGTGTGCGGTGTAAGAGGATGCAGTGTAAAATTGTGCAGTGTAAGAGGGTGTGGTGTAAGAGAGTGCAGTGTAAGAGGGTGCAGTGTAATAGTGTGCACTGCAAGAGGGTGCAGTGTAAGTGTGCAGTGTAAGAGGGTGCTGTGTAATAGTGTGCGGTGTAAGAGGGTGCGGTGTAATAGTGTGCACTGTAAGGGTGCAGTGTAAGTGTGGGGTGTAAGAGGATGCAGTGTAAAATTGTGCAGTGTAAGAGGGTGCGGTGTAATAGTGTGCACTGTAAGAGGGTGCAGTGTAAGTGTGTAGTGTAAGAGGATGCAGTGTAAAATTGTGCAGTGTAAGAGGGTGCAGTGTAATAGTGTGCACTGTAAGAGGGTGCAGTGTAAAATTCTGCAGTGTAAGAGGGTGCGGTGTAATAGTGTGCACTGTAAGAGGGTGCAGTGTAAGTGTGCGGTGTAAGAGGATGCAGTGTAAAATTGTGCAGTGTAAGAAGGTGCAGTGTAATAGTGTGCACTGTAAGAGGGTGCAGTGTAAGTGTGCGGTGTAAGAGGATGCAGTGTACAATTGTGCAGTGTAAGAGGGTGTGGTGTAAGAGAGTGCAGTGTAAGAGGGTGCAGTGTAATAGTGTGCACTGTAAGAGGGTGCAGTGTAAGTGTGCAGTGTAAGAGGGTGCTGTGTAATAGTGTGCACTGTAAGAGGGTGCAGTGTAAGTGTGGGGTGTAAGAGGATGCAGTGTAAAATTGTGCAGTGTAAGAGGGTACAGTGTAATAGTGTGCACTGTAAGAGGGTGCAGTGTAAGTGTGTAGTGTAAGAGGATGCAGTGTAAGAGGGTGCAGTGTAATAGTGTGCACTGTAAGAGGGTGCAGTGTAAAATTGTGCAGTGTAAGAGGGTGCGGTATAAGAGGGTGCGGTGTAATAGTGTGCACTGTAAGAGGGTGCAGTGTAAGTGTGGGGTGTAAGAGGATGCAGTGTAAAATTGTGCAGTGTAAGAGGGTACGGTGTAATAGTGTGCACTGTAAGAGGGTGCAGTGTAAGTGTGTAGTGTAAAAGTGTGCAGTGTAAGAGGGTGTGGTGTAATAGTGTGCACTGTAAGAGGGTGCAGTGTAAAATTGTGCAGTGTAAGAGGGTGCAGTGTAATAGTGTGCACTGTAAGAGGGTGCAGTGTAAGTGTACGGTGTAAGAGGATGCAGTGTAAAATTGTGCAGTGTAAGAGGGTGTGGTGTAAGAGGGTGCAGTGTAAGAGGGTGCAGTGTAAGAGGGTGCGCTGTAAGAAGGTGCAGTATACGAGGGTGCGGTGTAAGAGTGCGGTGTAAGAGGGTGAGGTGTAAGAGGGTGCAGTGTAACAGGTTGCAGTGTTAGAGGGTGCGGTGTAACAGGGTGTGGTCTAAGAGGGTGCGGTGTAAGAGGGTGCATTGTAAGAGGGTGCGGTTTAAGAGGGTGCAGTGTAAGAGGGTGCAGTGTAAGAGGGTGTGGTGTAAGAGGGTGCGGTGTAAGAGGGTGCAATGTAAGAGGGTGCAGTGTAAGAGGGTGTGGTGTAAGAGGGTGCGGTGTAAGAGGGTGCAATGTAAGAGAGTGCGGTGTAAGAGGGTGCAGTGTAAGAGGGTGCGGTGTAAGAGGGTGCGGTGTAAGAGAGTGCGGTGTAAGAGAGTGCGGTGTAAGAGGGTGCGGTGTAAGAGGGTGCGGTGTAACAGGGTGTGGTGTAAGAGGGTGCGGTGTAAGAGGGTGCATTGTAAGAGGGTGCAGTGTAAGCGGTGTAACAGGGTGCAGTGTAAGAGGGTGCAGTGTAAGAGGGTGCAGTGTAAGAGGGTGCAGTGTAAGAGGGTGCAGTGTAAGAGGGTGCGGTGTAACAGGGCGTGGTGTAAGAGGGTGCATTGTAAGAGGGTGCGGTGTAACAGGGTGCGGTGTAACAGGGTGCGGTGTAAGAGGGTGCAGTGTAAGAGGGTGCAGTGTAATAGTGTGCACTGTAAGAGGGTGCAGTGTAAGTGTACCGTGTAAGAGGATGCAGTGTAAAATTGTGCAGAGGAAGAGGGTGCGGTGTAAGAGGGTGCGGTGTAAGAGGGTGCAGTGTAAGAGGGTGCGCTGTAAGAGGGTGCGCTGTAAGAGGGTGCGGTGTAAGAGTGAGGTATAAGAGGGTGAGGTGTAAGAGGGTGCAGTGTAACAGGTTGCAGTGTTAGAGGGTGCGGTGTAACAGGGTGTGGCCTAAGAGGGTGCGGTGTAAGAGGGTGCATTGTAAGAGGGTGCGTTTTAAGAGGGTGCAGTGTAAGAGGGTGCAGTGTAAGAGTGCAGTGTAAGAGGGTGTGGTGTAAGAGAATGCGGTGTAAGAGGGTGTAGTGTAAGAGGGTGCGGTGTAAAAGGGGGCGGTGTAAGAGGGTGCGGTGTAAGAGGGTGCAATGTAAGAGAGTGCGGTGTAAGAGGGTGCAGTGTAAGAGGGTGCGGTGTAAGAGAGTGCGGTGTAAGAGGGTGCGGTGTAACACGGTGTGGTGCAAGAGGGTGCGGTGTAAGAGGGTGCATTGTAAGAGGGTGCAGTGTAAGCGGTATAACAGGGTGCGGTGTAAGAGGGTGCAGTGTAAGAGGGTGCAGTGTAAGAGGGTGCAGTGTAACAGGGCGTGGTGTAAGAGGGTGCATTGTAAGAGGGTGCAGTGTAACAGGGTGCGGTGTAACAGGGTGCGGTGTAACAGGGTGCGGTGTAAGAGGGTGCAGTGTAAGAGGGTGCATTGTAAGAGGGTGCAGTGTAAGAGGGTGCAGTGTAAGAGGGTGCAGTGTAAGTGTTTGTGGCATGTATGTATCCAGCAAGTGAGCACAAGAGTCTGTGGGCATGTAAAATATAAATGTACATGTGCGTGATGCATGCGTCTCAGGACAGTCATGTGGGCTCTGTCGAGTCCAATCAGCGTGGGTCCATGCTCTTGAGTTGTGGAGGGGGCCCACCGATGCTCCACAGGGTAGTGCCTAGCCGGCCCGCATAGTGCTTGATGAAGAAGCTGAACTCCTGCCCTACAATGGGCAGGGCCCTGCAGAAACGGATAGGGATGGCCATGCCCTCCAGCCAATCCCCATCCGTTTCAGCAGGGCGCTGCCCATGGCAGTGCAGGAGTTCACCTCCTTTAATTCCTATCTCCTTTCTGTGGTGAACCACCAATTTGCCGTCCGACATGTTCCAATGGAAATACCTATGAAGCGTCTCTACGGTGCCTTTGCCCCATGAGTGGCACGCACCCGCAACAAACATCCACTGCCTTCCCACCCCTTTCCTAAACCAGATGCCAACCAACCAGTGGCATATTCTCTCCCCACTCAATTCAGCAAAAGCCTCTACCCCCTGCATGTACCACTCCAACCAACCGGAGAGACACTCTCTCCCACTTCCGCACACTCACCCCAGAAGAATGGCCAGAAAGGTGGTGTACTCCCCCAAGATCTGCAAAAATGTGTTCCTTTCTTTCCGAAGCCAGAGAGAAACTGGCAGAGGCCTACATGGTCTACCAAACACAGACTTTCCCAAATGGACTAGGGTGTAATCAACCTCCTTTTCAGGCCTGGAGGGCCCTTGAAACAAATGAGGGACCGGAATCGTCATCGCTCAAAAGTATCTATGGGCCAAGAATTAGGAAGCAAAACCATGAAACGATATCCCACTGCTGGTTCGCGAGTGTGGAAAATAGGTTTCTGAATTCACAGAGGTGTAGCACGCGGCACAGGCAGAGCTGGTTGGAGTTGGATTGCAGGAACACTGAACCAAACTGCGCTATATGCAACATAGCCCTGGAAAACAGAAACAGTACCAGGAGGAACGGAGCAGGTCATGGGAAGTACTTCCTAGTTTTTCAGTTTTTAGTCCAAAGCAAGCTGAAAGAGACCTTGTCCACATCCAGTAGGGGCACACCATTTGTCAGGAATTGTGCCACGATGGTGGCCACCCCTTGTTTGCCCTTTCACATCAGATGTGTGAGTTTACTTAGAAAGTTCAACAGCCTCCATTAAAATATCTTTACAAATATCAGCAATTCTCCTATGGACTGCAATTTGATGTGGCCAACAAAGGCCTGTCTAAATCACTTCAGTCTAAAATATATTTTATGATTAGATAATTTAATGTTATCAAATGGGTGTGTGAGGGGTCGGAAATGTGAGGCGGACCACGTTGTGAAGTTTTTTCAACATATGCCATTTTATAAGAACATTAGGTTGGATGACCGCCTCACTATCCCGAGCCTCACGAGGATTTGCCTGCCAAAAATAAACTAAAGGAAACACTGTAGTATAGGATATCTGTCCCTCACACTTATACATCTGATAAATGAATAAGGAAATACATGGCAGTTCAAAAGAAAATGATTGAATTCACAATGCAACCACAGTCTCGCTTGATAACCTAGGCGAACTCCCCTTCCCCAGGTTTAAACGTGATTCTGATTCACAGTTCAAGAAAAGAACGCAAGGAAATCCTGGTTTCCAACAAAATTCCAATACAGTTGGATGCAACATCAACTTGTCAACAGAATCTTCCAACAGAGAAGGCTCTTCCTCTTCCTTGAACAGGTTCTCAGTTCATCAATAGCAAAAATAATTGTCTTGGTCAGGATGATTCTTGCAACACTGATAACTTCTAAAGAAATATAGCTTCTTTGTAACAGCTCTGCACCTCTCTTCCTTTAGCACCACAAACAACATAAATTGTCTCTGTCAGAACTACTTGGTAGCACTTCTTCAATTTCCACCTGATCTACTTAGGCCTACAACTTCAAAGGTTTGCCATCCAGGTATACTCTCCCACACGAACAGTGTTTCCCAACAACAAGTGCGTTTGTGGTTAAGATCCACTGACAAGAGGTTCACAACAGCTTCACAGTATTCATCAAACTGCAAATTCAAATCTTTCTACAACTTTTCTGGGAAAACAAGATTCACATTGGTGCTCTTCAATACGCTTCTGTAATGATTCTCCTCTCCCTTTGAATATCTTTTCACAGAAGGGCAGCCTTTTTGTGCCACTCTTGTTTCTGCACTACACAAGTAACCAATGACTGATAGGGAAAGAGTCTTTTCCTGCTTCTCCCTTGGTTTTGGCATTGTGTGTTTATACTAGTGTGTACCATATGCTCCAAAAAGTATGGGCAGTGAGTTTCAAAGCTTACACACCCTAAATAAACCCCTTTCTACTGTTGGCAATATTGGTGGTTCAATTGTATTTGCCCTGGTCTTAGTCTCTCTTGGTTTGGGCAATGCTTCTAGGTAATAACTCTCAACAAATATGCCACCTCGAGCTGCTGAGTTTCCACAGACTCACAATTTTAAGGTTACAGTCATTTGGCTTTATTATAATAAACATTTATTGTTTTTCCCTAGTCCAGTATTCAAAATAAACTTGGGAATCACTTTCACTCATACGCGATTGCTGCTTTGCAATAGTTTATTATTCAATAGTGTTCTCTGAAATACTTTTATTTCTACGTGAGCGTCACTCACTTGCCAAATGCTTGCTTCTGCTAAGCGAGTGGGGACGGAGCATTCCAGGGTCATTGACAGCATGTGAACTCACAGGGTAAGACGTGCACCTCCATTCCCATTGCCGCTTACAGGACCTCTGCAGCTGTGGTTCCTCGCAACCCGGTAAACTGCTTCTGCTAGTCCACCTTCACCCACGCCACCTACTGTTGGAGCTCCTCTTGCTCTGGAGGCCCTCTGGTGGCATGCCAGCCACCGGAAACAGCCTCAAGGAACTCGGGTGCATGCCAGCCACTTGAGACAGCCTCCTGCATGCTTCCCGCTGTGCAGCCTCTGCAGGACAGGTCACAAGGTGGCAAACTTCCTTCCTGCATGCTTCCCACTGCGCGTCCTCTCCACTTCATATTCCTGGAGATCAAACCCTTTCAGGACCGGCAGCTGATATCTACCAAACAGTGGTCCTGGTGTATTCTCTCACCTCCAGCTTCTGCCTGGGCTGCCAGCACGAACCACACTGCTTCTACCTCTTGCTTCCTCTGCCTCTCTCCACCAACAACAACGCTCTTGCCTGCACCTGAGGGGGCATTTTAAGCCTCTCTGTCTCCCTCAGGTGTGGGTTATCTGCATTCATGAGCTGACCCATCCTCCAACATTGTACCTTTTCAGCCCTCTTCTTCGTCCCAGTACTTAGGGAATTATGGGACTTGAAGTCCCTAATGCAAAAATTACGTTTTAAGTTCTCTTTATTTTACCTTTAAACCCCAGTGTGTTCTTTATAAAATTCTTCAAAGGAACATCATAAGAATTAGTCATCGGCCCTGATTGAAAAGGGAAAGGCAATTATTTTAAGCTGTTATAATTCACATATTTCCTTTCACTGCACCTTTGGGTATTAGGGAGGTCGCCAGCTTTACAGGTCTCCCAAATTATAAAGGGGGTTTTGATTTCTCACAAAGCCTAGGAGTTTGTGAGGGTTTTCACCCCTATTTACATGGATATCTTGGAGGACAAGTAGGTGGTCGTTGCAACAAGACATTACACACTTTGGCATTGAGGAGACATCCTCCCTAGGGGAAGACAAATACTGCGTCTCATCGCACACTCCCCGGGGCCTTATCTCCTCCCAGGTGATGCTCCCGCAGAACACCACCCCCAAGGTCAGGATCAGGAAGCGTCTGCTCTCTGGCTTTCTCTGGCCACCCGGAAGGAGAATTTAAGCAGGGAATTAGTGAGGGGTCTGTAAGATTCATCACAGGTGTAAATATTAAAGTTTTGTCTCAGGAGCTTATTTTAACAGCTTATTAATGTATCATCTTTAGTCAAGTAAGCAAAAGATGACTAAATGTGCATATACAAGTAATAACTCAAGCTTTATGTTACGAGCCCCTGATAAGCACGCTTTAGTGTCCTGTTTGTGGCCTATATCTCCCTCGACAGATGCATTTTGTGGTCTGCATCATGCATATGACAAAGTCAATTTCTTATAACAACATTATGATTACATCAACTACCACTAGGGGTTAACAGGGCAGTATAGGATAAACACACTATTCCTGTTATCACGTGTAACAGTGTGGCAACAGAAAGCAATATGCACCAGCTTTTCTCTTGCGACGGCAAGAAGTATAGTCTGCCTCTGTTACCGAGTCTGAATTGGAGGCACTTTAGGCAGCATGGGTCTTTCTTATGTAATGTGTTAACATGTTTGTGTTTGGAGCCATTTTTTATTACCTGCGATGTGTGTATGTCAACCCAAGACAGCATATTTGATCACTTAATTTGCATTGCTCGGTGTAATATGTGAGAATCATGTGATTGGTTTTATGACAGTAGTGCACTTTATAAAACTAAATCATTTAGCATGACCCTTTCACCACCTGTTTGGTTCCTGTCCCTTACATACTGCCTTTTGCCACCTCTATGCAGTGTTATGATCCCACAAACGACTGTTCCAAAAGGTTTTCTGTGGCACAATCATCGCCTGGATTCCCACATCTCTAGCCAGCCCCTTCCAAGACTGGGGCAGTGCGCGCAGTACAGTGCAGTGCGCGCACTGAAGCAACCACAAGGATGCAGGCTCAGAACTAGTGCATGGGCCAACATAATACTGTAAGAGTTGATGCAATTATGCCAGGGTGCTCCCAATACATGTCAAGGGTCCCCCAATATAGGTCTCAGTGTTCTTATTTCTATTAATATGATGCTAACTTTGCTAGTCTACCAGTGGGCTCCTCAAGTTTCCAGTGAGAGGTTACGCATTGGGTCAATTGGCAATGGGGCAAGAGTCACCTGCCAGAAAATGCCATCAATAGTACTGCTGTTACATGCCAGGGTGCTGCAAATATAACGGCATTATTTATATGGGCATTGCTCAAATTCTCCAGGTGATTTCCAAAAACACGGTGTAGCAGCATGGAAGTGGACTGCCCTAAGGGCTCTGGCCATTGAAAGTTACAGATGTTGACACTCATTACCCCATTCAAATGTTTGTGAAAGTAAACCAGCGGTGCCAGGTTCACGAAGGCTTCCCGGAGACGCTGATCGGGCACTGGGATGGAGAGTTCATGGCAGACTTAATTCTGGAGCTCTTCTGAGCCAGGGTATTCACCCTTCTTTTTAAAAAATGTTTTATTTGAGTTAATTGAATTAACATTTTTTTTCAAAACATTCACCCTTCCACCAACAGCAACAGAAACTGCTTAATTGCCAGGTGGGGTCACAGATATGTTATCTTGCATTCGTACAGTGCCTCCTGCTGCAGTTAATGGCATCATAGCACGTTGCCTGTCAGAGAGGTAAAGGAGGAGCGTGATAGAACATTCAGTAGTGGTCAGGAGGAGCAAAGTTGGGCGTAGAGTTGGGATGAGGGCGGAAGGCACGAGAAGGAAAAAGATGGCGGATCCACGTGAACAATTGGACCAAATGCATTGTCAGACTCCACTGTATTCTATGAGGCGCAACACAGAAGGGAGCGACCGCTGGAGAGAGGTGTTCACTGCACAGGGGGGTACGTCTGGAATTGACTAATTTCATGGTGAGCCTCGGCATATCGAAGCCACACCCAAGAAAACACAGATGGCAAAGCCCTGCTCCTTACCTTCCATCCCTATGCCGCCAGCAAACAGTTGGGCTAAGCTATGTCAAGAGTTTTTATACTGCAACAGCCACCACCGCAAGGGTGTAACAGCACCAGGGCTTGTAGTGAGGGTGGCGTGTTGTCTCCCCGCCCCCCTTCAGGTTTATCTAGACGGTGGCGAGGATAGACTAGGGCAGCAGAGATGGGGAGAAAGGGTAAGCACACTTGAAAGATTTCTACAGGTCAGAAAGGGAATGAGAGATAAGGATGTACTGTTATGCGCTTGAAATCAAACAATCAGACAGAACGTCCGATCCTATGGTCTTGCGCGGCGACACTGGCCTCTCGTTCCCGGGCCGCGGCGCGCAAGGCCGGCCACTGATAAAAAAAGGGAGCAGTGTGTGTGTGTATTCATGCCACCTTCCTTTCAGCCACGTGGTCGCGTAATTTGTAGACATTTCTGGAAGCATTGTGAGGGGGCTTGGGGATTTGCAAGGAAAACAGACCCGCGCTTGTAAGAGAGCAAAGTGCTACTTTGTGTCATTCCAACTGCAATTGCGCCCATGAAAATAAACCCTCTGCCAATTTGGGCCTGGAGTCCCTGGTCATTACACAACCAGATGAAGAGAGGACGAAGCTGTCAGGTTCCAGTTGCTTGGTTACCTCAAAGTTCAAAGTGTTACAGCGCCTACTGTAGTCTTCAGCTGCCGATAATAGCTCTTTGAAATCCTGCAAATTTCGAGAGGCTGCGGGCAGAAGAAATCTCACGTAGAAGTATCTTGATGCAACACTTTGAGCACAGATTCTGAAGAGGCCTGCTTTCCATTTGCCAACGTGAGAACCCTGCTGGCCTCTTAGCCATTGTGCCCGGCGCGCCCCGGTTCACGCCGGGCTCCGCGACTCACCTCCCTACCGACCAGCTTGATGAAGAGCCTCGCTGTTTATTCTCCGGATTGCATCACATCCACCTCCCTCGGTTCCAAAGACTCAAATGTGAGCCCCTCCCCGGCCCCCATACTCCCCCGAGTAAATAGCTGCAGCTGAGGACCCTCAAGGACATTTTAGACTGCTCGGCTTGAGTGTCTCTCAGAAGACTGTTCCGAGTTATAACTCACAGGGGAATCCAGGGGCTTCCTCATCATTTTTTTAAATTTAATGGCAGTTATTATTATTATAATTATTTTATAAAGCCTAAGCGCGGATCCGGGATTCGAACCTCTGTTGCTCTGCGTGGTCTTGCTTCCAAGACCACGTGTTGTCCCTGTGCTATCCTCTGATCACGAGTTGAATGAGAGTTTTTAGACCTGCTTTTTTCACAATTAATTCATATTTTTGTAAGCACTTACTACCGGATGTTGTGGCCGACGCCGTGAAAACACGGGCCTGCCTGATTGTTGCTCTGCGCACACGACGGGGATAATATTATCAGGGTCACACAGTAAAGATGGTTGCTGTGATCACACAGAGTTACTCTAAACCGTGCCGTGATCACACAGCGTTACCTGAACGATGAGCCGGACGCAGATGCTTCATTCATGGAGTCCGCCGCCGTACTTGTGCACGTGCATGCAGGAAGCTCCAGCCCGTCATGACATGGTCATGACTCCCAGCCTTAAAGGGTTACGTCACCACACTCCTCCTTTGTCATAACAACAAATTAAAAAACAACAGCATGCGTTAACCAAAATCACAACCCTTGGTGCATGCAAGTCCTTTGCTAACCATCTGGGAAAAATAGTCCTGTAGTTAAACTGGTGGTCATCGACACTCCTTCACTGGGGATCTGACTCATGTGCCGGTCTCTCTTGCACCTTCTCTGACCACTTTCTGGGTCGGGACTGGATCCTGTATTCTTGGGTCAAATTTGTCGCTCAGTTTATCTCACGAGTCTTAATCCAGCCTCCGAATGGAACTCCAACCAGGGAATGATCCTTCGGCCCGTCATCCAGGCCATGGTGGCTTTGAACCCAGAAGAGGCCCTCCCTTAAGGCGGCATGCCCGCTCGAGGCCATAACCATAGGCTCTCTTGCACTGATGACCTGAGCTGGGCACGGTTCGAGGGTCAGCGTCACCTTCTCAGGCGGACGTCTCCATTGCCCTCTTTCATTAACATAGGCAACTGGCCACAGTGTGTCTTTCATTGGCATGCCTGATGGTAGGCTCTTTCCGTAGTTCACAGAGGGTGACCAGTTCTTTGCTGGATGTTGTCAGGAACTGTGAATGGAAGGTTTGGAAGCGCTGGAAGCATTGACTTGCGCGCACTCTAGTCCTCACCCAATATGGCGGCCGTGCCTTTAAATACTGGTTCCTCCCACAAACCGATGCGTTGCATCTGTTACACTACGCTCCGGTTTGTGTGGAACTTCGTTTGTGGATTTCCTCCCTGCCGATCCTCCTGTGCTGCTACCTTGCCTTCCCTGTGCCTACCTTCTGTGCTCGCCTTATTTTCCTCCCGGTTTCCTGTTTCCTGGGTCTTGCTACTCCCACCTTGTGTTTCTTTGCTTCTTCTCGTCTGTTCTAACGGCTCTGCCTCGCCTGAACTACAGCCTCTACGTCTCTTGTTTTCCGCCGAAACATTCTAGTTAATTTGCTTGGCGCTTTCTGACTTTCGGCTTCTCTGCACTCTACACTTCTCGTTTGCAAACTTACTTGCGCTCTGCAGGCATATTCCTTACTTTTCTGCTTGTGGCCTTTCTTGCACACTATTTCTATACTTACTCTTTTCTACAATCTTGTCACTGTTTATTACGGGCATTCCTGTCTATTCTTCCATTCCTTAAGATTTATGATTTGTTTATTTGGGTTCCTGTTTCTTTCCTCTGCGTGCCTCTATGGTGCTATCTATTAGAAAGTATAACCCCTATTCCCTACTGTCACTGCCAAGCTTTACAGACTCTCTCCACCGGAGTTGGAAATAGACTTCCTTTGGTTTCAGCTGAAGACAGACGTCCATTGCTTGTGAGGGGAATTCACAACTCCCTAATAGAATCCATCTGGAAACAGGGTTTTTTCTGCCTTCGAGCTTTTTCCCTGAACTAGGACTGGCCCCCTGAGGGTCCCCGCGGACAGGGTTCCATTTCTGCCACAGTGGCCTCCGGAGGGGCCAGACCCTATCTACACGAAAAGAAGGTCAAGACACCAAAGGACAAGACTCCTATAAGGAGGAAGGACCGTAAGAAGACGGAGTCGAATCCTAAGGAATCCGCCACAGAAGATTCAGGTGAGGAGGAAGGGGAGAAGGCCTCTAATCTTGACAGATGTTTCGCCATGTATGGTCATTCTTAGACGGCTGAGGTCTTCTGACACATGATGCCTAACCTCCTGCTTGTCCTCTTGTACGTTGAAAAGGAAGAAGACATTTTCATTGTCTTCTTCCCACTTATGCTCTTCACCAACTGTTGGCACGATTTGAGCAACAGACTGGTAGATAGACCTCTGGCTTACCGGTCTGGCAAATTCGCTTGATGTGGTGGCTGGTGATGGGGCTCGACAAACCCTTGTCAAATGGTCAGCCATCCCACACCCCCACATGTGTGGCCTTTGGCAGGACATTCATGTACATGCAGTAAGTTCCATCGACACGGTGGACAGGATGGTGCGCATCACGCGTCAGCATCTTTCCTAGGCCATTCACTCATCATGACGGTCTTACCCCCTTGCATGTTCCCTACCGCACAGACATCTTCCGACTATAAAGTCTTCATTGTCATGTCCATGGCCGACACGCTCACATCTGCAAGCTCATGGGATCGCTCCACCTCCAGGATTCTAGCCAGCGTTACACCTCTGACTCCTCATTTTGGCAGAGTTGCACGCGAAGATTATCTGTTGCCTGATTTCTTCCACCTCATTTCCTAGTGAAGAGGACAACACAAGATGTCTCAACCTCCAGTGAAATGCATCTAGATTCTCGCCCTCATTTTGCCTGGCCAACCTCAGCCGGAAGCACTCGTAGTCGAGACTGACCATGGGAGTAAAATATTCATTGAGCACCTCGACAGCAGGAGTGTAGGAGTTGTCCCTAGGCCGAAAAGTCTTGAATAGTTTATAGACCGCCGGGCCCGCAGAGAACAGCATGGTAGACATTTACACGTTCATTTATCTTGACAGCCTCAAAGTACATTTCGAGTCTTTCGAGCCATGAGGTCCACCGAGGCCCAAGGCTGTATGGGGTCCCAGATACGCCGAACTCAACTAGCGGTGCCAGGGTGCTCTGCCAGCCGCCAGTGCTTCATACTCTTGCTCAGACATGGGCGCTCTGATGGGGCCCTTAATTCGTGGGCACCACACAGGGAATGTGTGTGCTCCACTGCTGCAGTTAGTGATGGGCTACTCCGTCCTTGCAGGCTGTATCCGTCCCGTCACCCCACAGTAAATTGTCTCCCAAGATGGGTAGGCAAGGCACTGGGATCAATGTGGGCCTGACAATGTTTCTTTTGTGTTCTTCTTCCACACTGACAGGTGCACCCCAACTATCTAGGGGGCATGAGCACTCTCCTATGGAGCTGCAAGCCTGACAGGCCCTCCAGTACCTGCAGCTGCGGACCCGTCAGTGTCAGGCAAGTCCTAATCGTCTGCGCTCCCCTCTCGCTGGACCCACTGCCGGGCATGGAGGATAGCTCTACATGATACAACTCTACACCTCTTCTTTTTCCACATTCAGCTCCACTCACAGAACGCACATACATCACTTTTCCCCTTTTCACCGCGGAAAACACAGCACGCACGTTACCTTCCCCCCCCACATTCATCTCTGATCCCGGAGCGCACAGCAGGCACCTTTTATTTTTTCTGCGCTGATAACAGAGTTCTCACAATTCCATTTTTTTTTCTTGTCTTCCACTCCACCACGGACGCACAGCAGGCGCCTTCCTTTTCAGCTCCACTCACAGAGCATGCACACTTCACCACCCTTGCGGCCCGGGAACACCCAGGGAGAAGCGCAGGCTTGGAAAAGTACAGGCATGCACTGCCACCGGCAGCCACTGAGGTTGGGCCATGATGGTATAAGCGCGGTGTGATGAGTCTAGTTAGATCATCCCTAAGATCCCGACATGAGACTCCTCTCACGTGGCCAGGCAAAGGCAGCTGCTACCTGATCCTGACCCTGGGGATGGTATTATGTGGGAGGATCACATGGGAGGGGACTCCTGTCAAGGGGAATGAGAGACATCTCAAAATGATTCCCCCAATGTTTGTAAGGCCTTAATGGCTTATTGTAACCAAACTGACAATTTTGACATAAAAACAACCAGGGACTTCAAGTCCCATAAAACCTGTGGCACTGGGACGAAGAAGAGGGGTTCAGAGTTGATGAAGTATAATGAGCGGTCTAGTTGTTGTGGTAGAAAGCACTTGAGCGGGACCTATAAATGTATAAATGAGTTTCAGTAGCAGGAGATGGGAGAGGAAGGAGAAGCTGATGGTGTAGTAGTGGCGGCAGCAGGACTATGTGCGGGAGACGCTGTGGAAGCAGAGGAAGCATGGCCATGCAGAGAAGGCGCCGCTGGAAGCGGCTCTGAAGAAAGCTACGCCGTGTAGGAGACAAGCTCCCGACACATCATGAACCGATCCAGTAAAGAAGTTGAACCCGAGATCACACAGAGCTGTCAGAGCTCCCCTGAAGTACTGCGCATACCGGAGAAGTCTGACCGGAGCTGGCAGAAGTGTAGAGGGACCCGAGGAGCTTTGCAAAAGCGAATCAGAAGGAGATGCCAAGGCATACCGGTGAGTTGGACTGAAGTAGGGGCCCCCCGGGGTGCTCTGAAAAAGACTGCTAGATAAATGTGATTATTTTAAATACCAAACAAATGAAACAAGGCAAATTGGGCGCAACTCTTCTAACAAGGGATACCAGTGGGGAATAAATTGTAACCCACGGCGGGGTATAATTTGAACCTCATAATGACAAACTAAAAACTAAACTAGGCCTCAAATGTGAGATCATAAACTGGCAGATGAAAGAGACCCATTGCACGCCAGCCCAAGCCCTTAATACATAGCTGAGGCCTAGTGAATGTGCCAGCCCAAGTCCCCTTAATACATAGCTGAGGCCTAGTGAATGCGCCAGCCCAAGCCCCTAATACATAGCTGAGGCCTAGTGAATGCGCCAGCCCAAGCCCTAATACATAGCTGAGGCCTAGTGAATGCGCCAGCCCAAGCCCTAATACATAGCTGAGGCCTAGTGAATGCGCCAGCCCAAGCCCTAATACATAGCTGAGGCCTAGTGAATGCGCCAGCCCAAGTCCCTCTAATACATAGCTGAGGCCTAGAGAATGCGCCAGCCCAAGCCCCTAATACATAGCTGAGGCCTAGTGAATGCGCCAGCCCAAGCCCTAATACATAGCTGAGGCCTAGTGAATGCGCCAGCCCAAGTCCCTCTAATACATAGCTGAGGCCTAGTGAATGCGCCAGCCCAAGCCCATAATACATAGCTGAGGCCTAGTGAATGCGCCTGCCCAAGCCCCTAATACAAAGCTGAGGCCTAGTGAATGCGCCAGCCAAGCCCCTAATACATAGCTGAGGCCTAGTGAATGCGCCAGCCCAAGCCCTAATACATAGCTGAGGCCTAGTGAATGCGCCAGCCCAAGTCCCTAATACATAGCTGAGGCCTAGTGAATGCGCCAGCCCAAGCCCCTAATACATAGCTGAGGCCTAGTGAATGCGCCAGCCCAAGCCCCTAATACATAGCTGAGGCCTAGTGAATGCGCCAGCCCAAGCCCCTAATACATAGCTGAGGCCTAGTGAATGCGCCAGCCCAAGTCCCTCTAATACATAGCTGAGGCCTAGTGAATGCGCCAGCCCAAACCCCTAATACATAGCTGAGGCCTAGTGAATGCGCCAGCCCAAGTCCCTCTAATACATAGCTGAGGCCTAGTGAATGCGCCAGCCCAAGCCCATAATACATAGCTGAGGCCTAGTGAATGCGCCAGCCCAAGTCCCCCTAATACATAGCTGAGGCCTAGTGAATGCGCCAGCCCAAGTCCCCTAATACATAGCTGAGGCCTAGTGAATGCGCCAGCCCAAGCCCCTAATACATAGCTGAGGCCTAGTGAATGCGCCAGCCCAAGCCCCCCTAATACATAGCTGAGGCCTAGTGAATGCGCCAGCCCAAGCCCCTAATACATAGCTGAGGCCTAGTGAATGCGCCAGCTCAAGCCCATAATACATAGCTGAGGCCTAGTGAATGCGCCAGCCCAAGTCCCCCTAATACATAGCTGAGGCCTAGTGAATGCGCCAGCCCAAGCCCCCCTAATACATAGCTGAGGCCTAGTGAATGCGCCAGCCCAAGCCCCCCTAATACATAGCTGAGGCCTAGTGAATGCGCCAGCCCAAGTCCCCCTAATACATAGCTGAGGCCTAGTGAATGCGCCAGCCAAGCCCATAATACATAGCTGAGGCCTAGTGAATGCGCCAGCCCAAGCCCCCCTAATACATAGCTGAGGCCTTGTGAATGCGCCAGCCCAAGCCCCTAATACATAGCTGAGGCCTAGTGAATGCGCCAGCCAAGCCCCTAATACATAGCTGAGGCCTAGTGAATGCGCCAGCCAAGCCCATAATACATAGCTGAGGCCTAGTGAATGCGCCAGCCCAAGCCCCCCTAATACATAGCTGAGGCCTAGTGAATGCGCCTGCCCAAGCCCCTAATACATAGCTGAGGCCTAGTGAATGCGCCTGCCCAAGCCCCTAATACATAGCTGAGGCCCAGTGAATGCGCCAGCCCAAGCCCCTAATACATAGCTGAGGCCTAGTGAATGCGCCAGCCCAAGCCCTAATACATAGCTGAGGCCTAGTGAATGCGCCAGCCCAAGCCCATAATACATAGCTGAGGCCTAGTGAATGCGCCAGCCAAGCCCATAATACATAGCTGAGGCCTAGTGAATGCGCCAGCCCAAGCTCCTAATACATAGCTGAGGCCTAGTGAATGCGCCAGCCCAAGTCCCCCTAATACATAGCTGAGGCCTAGTGAATGCGCCAGCCCAAGCCCCTAATACATAGCTGAGGCCTAGTGAATGCGCCAGCCCAAGCCCCTAATACATAGCTGAGGCCTAGTGAATGCGCCAGCCCAAGCCCTAATACATAGCTGAGGCCTAGTGAATGCGCCAGCCCAAGCCCTAATACATAGCTGAGGCCTAGTGAATGCGCCAGCCCAAGCCCCTAATACATAGCTGAGGCCTAGTGAATGCGCCAGCCCAAGCCCCTAATACATAGCTGAGGCCTAGTGAATGCGCCAGCCCAAGCCCCTAATACATAGCTGAGGCCTAGTGAATGCGCCAGCCCAAGTCCCCGTAATACATAGCTGAGGCCTAGTGAATGCGCCAGCCCAAGTCCCCTTAATACATAGCTGAGGCCTAGTGAATGCGCCAGCCCAAGTCCCCCTAATACATAGCTGAGGCCTAGTGAATGCGCCAGCCCAAGCCCATAATACATAGATGAGGCCTAGTGAATGCGCCAGCCCAAGCCCCTAATACATAGCTGAGGCCTAGTGAATGCGCCAGCCCAAGCCCATAATACATAGCTGAGGCCTAGTGAACGCGCCAGCCCAAGCCCTAATACATAGCTGAGGCCTAGTGAATGCGCCAGCCCAAGCCCCTAATACATAGCTGAGGCCTAGTGAATGCGCCAGCCCAAGTCCCCCTAATACATAGCTGAGGCCTAGTGAATGCGCCAGCCCAAGCCCATAATACATAGCTGAGGCCTAGTGAATGCGCCAGCCCAAGTCCCCTTAATACAAAGCTGAGGCCTAGTGAATGCGCCAGCCCAAGTCCCCCTAATACATAGCTGAGGCCTAGTGAATGCGCCAGCCCAAGCCCATAATACATAGCTGAGGCCTAGTGAATGCGCCAGCCCAAGCCCCGAATACATAGCTGAGGCCTAGTGAATGCGCCAGCCCAAGCCCCTAATACATAGCTGAGGCCTAGTGAATGCGCCAGCCCAAGCCCCTAATACATAGCTGAGGCCTAGTGAACGCGCCTGCCCAAGCCCCTAATACATAGCTGAGGCCTAGTGAATGCGCCAGCTCAAGCCCATAATACATAGCTGAGGCCTAGTGAATGCGCCAGCCCAAGCCCTAATACAAAGCTGAGGCCTAGTGAATGCGCCAGCCCAAGCCCCTAATACATAGCTGAGGCCTAGTGAATGCGCCAGCCCAAGCCCATAATACATAGCTGAGGCCTAGTGAATGCGCCAGCCCAAGCCCCTAATACATAGCTGAGGCCTAGTGAATGCGCCAGCCCAAGCCCATAATACATAGCTGAGGCCTAGTGAATGCGCCTGCCCAAGCCCCTAATACATAGCTGAGGCCTAGTGAATGCGCCAGCTCAAGCCCATAATACATAGCTGAGGCCTAGTGAATGCGCCAGCCCAAGCCCTAATACAAAGCTGAGGCCTAGTGAATGCGCCAGCCCAAGCCCCTAATACATAGCTGAGGCCTAGTGAATGCGCCAGCCCAAGCCCATAATACATAGCTGAGGCCTAGTGAATGCGCCAGCCCAAGCCCCTAATACATAGCTGAGGCCTAGTGAATACGCCAGCTCAAGCCCATAATACATAGCTGAGGCCTAGTGAATGCGCCTGCCCAAGCCCCTAATACATAGCTGAGGCCTAGTAAATCCGCCAGCCCAAGCCCATAATACATAGATGAGGCCTAGTGAATGCGCCAGCCCAAGCCCATAATACATAGCTGAGGCCTAGTGAATGCGCCTGCCCAAGCCCCTAAAACATAGCTGAGGCCTAGTGAATGCGCCAGCCAAGCCCCTAATACATAGCTGAGGCCTAGTGATTACGCCAGCCAAGCCCATAATACATAGCTGAGGCCTAGTGAATGCGCCAGCCCAAGCCCCCCTAATACATAGCTGAGGCCTAGTGAATGCGCCTGCCCAAGCCCCTAATACATAGCTGAGGCCTAGTGAATGCGCCAACCCAAGCCCCTAATACACAGCTGAGGCCTAGTGAATGCGCCAGCCCAAGTGCCCCTAACACATAGCTGAGGCCTAGTGAATGCGCCAGCCCAAGCCCTTAATACATAGCTGAGGCCTAGTGAATGCGCCAGCCCAAGCCCCTAATACATAGCTGAGGCCTAGTGAATGCGCCAGCACAAGCCCCTAATACATAACTGAGGCCTAGTGAATGCGCCAGCCCAAGCCCCTAATACATAGCTGAGGCCTAGTGAATGCGCCAGCCCAAGCCCCTAATACATAGCTGAGGCCTAGTGAATGCGCCAGCCCAAGCCCCTAATACATAGCTGAGGCCTAGTGAATGCGCCAGCCCAAGCCCATAATACATAGCTGAGGCCTAGTGAATGCGCCTGCCCAAGCCCCTAATACATAGCTGAGGCCTAGTGAATGCGCCAGCTCAAGCCCATAATACATAGCTGAGGCCTAGTGAATGCGCCAGCCAAGCCCATAATACATAGCTAAGGCTTAGTGAATGCGCCAGCCCAAGCCCCTAATACATAGCTGAGGCCTAGTGAATGCGCCAGCCCAAGCCCATAATACATAGCTGAGGCCTAGTGAATGCGCCAGCCCAAGCCCTAATACAAAGCTGAGGCCTAGTGAATGCGCCAGCCAAGCCCTAATACATAGCTGAGGCCTAGTGAATGCGCCAGCCCAAGCCCATAATACATAGCTGAGGCCTAGTGAATGCGCCAGCCCAAGTCCCCCTAATACATAGCTGAGGCCTAGTGAATGCGCCAGCCCAAGCCCATAATACATAGCTGAGGCCTAGTGAATGCGCCAGCCAAGCCCATAATACATAGCTGAGGCTTAGTGAATGCGCCAGCCCAAGCCCCTAATACATAGCTGAGGCCTAGTGAATGCGCCAGCCAAGCCCATAATGCATAGCTGAGGCTTAGTGAATGCGCCAGCCCAAGCCCCTAATACATAGCTGAGGCCTAGTGAATGCGCCAGCCCAAGCCCATAATACATAGCTGAGGCTTAGTGAATGCGCCAGCCCAAGCCCCTAATACATAGCTGAGGCCTAGTGAATGCGCCAGCCCAAGCCCATAATACATAGCTGAGGCCTAGTGAATGCGCCAGCCCAAGTCCCCCTAATACATAGCTGAGGCCTAGTGAATGCGCCAGCCCAAGCCCATAATACATAGCTGAGGCCTAGTGAATGCGCCAGCCCAAGCCCCTAATACATAGCTGAGGCCTAGTGAATGCGCCAGCCCAAGCCCCTAATACATAGCTGAGGCCTAGTGAATGCGCCAGCCCAAGTCCCCCTAATACATAGCTGAGGCCTAGTGAATGCGCCAGCCCAAGCCCCTAATACATAGCTGAGGCCTAGTGAATGCGCCAGCCCAAGTCCCCCTAATACATAGCTGAGGCCTAGTGAATGCGCCAGCCCAAGCCCCTAATACATAGCTGAGGCCTAGTGAATGCGCCAGCCCAAGTCCCCCTAATACATAGCTGAGGCCTAGTGAATGCGCCAGCCCAAGCCCCTAATACATAGCTGAGGCCTAGTGTATGCGCCAGCCCAAGTCCCCTTAATACATAGCTGAGGCCTAGTGAATGCGCCAGCCCAAGTCCCCTTAATACATAGCTGAGGCCTAGTGAATGCGCCAGCCCAAGTCCCTCTAATACATAGCTGAGGCCTAGTGAATGCGCCAGCCCAAGCCCCTAATACATAGCTGAGGCCTAGTGAATGCGCTAGCCCAAGCCCCTAATACATAGCTGAGGCCTAGTGAATGCGCCAGCCCAAGTCCCCCTAATACATAGCTGAGGCCTAGTGAATGCACCAGCCAAGCCCCTAATACATAGCTGAGGCCTAGTGAATGCGCCAGCCAAGTCCCCATAATACATAGCTGAGGCCTAGTGAATGCGCCTGCCCAAGCCCCTAATACATAGCTGAGGCCTAGTGAATGCGCCAGCTCAAGCCCATAATACATAGCTGAGGCCTAGTGAATGCGCCAGCCAAGCCCATAATACATAGCTGAGGCTTAGTGAATGCGCCAGCCCAAGCCCCTAATACATAGCTGAGGCCTAGTGAATGCGCCAGCTCAAGCCCATAATACATAGCTGAGGCCTAGTGAATGCGCCAGCCCAAGCCCTAATACAAAGCTGAGGCCTAGTGAATGCGCCAGCCAAGCCCTAATACATAGCTGAGGCCTAGTGAATGCGCCAGCCCAAGCCCATAATACATAGCTGAGGCCTAGTGAATGCGCCAGCCCAAGTCCCCCTAATACATAGCTGAGGCCTAGTGAATGCGCCAGCCCAAGCCCATAATACATAGCTGAGGCCTAGTGAATGCGCCAGCCAAGCCCATAATACATAGCTGAGGCTTAGTGAATGCGCCAGCCCAAGCCCCTAATACATAGCTGAGGCCTAGTGAATGCGCCAGCCCAAGCCCCTAATACAAGCTGAGGCCTAGTGAATGCGCCAGCCAAGCCCATAATACATAGCTGAGGCTTAGTGAATGCGCCAGCCCAAGCCCCTAATACATAGCTGAGGCCTAGTGAATGCGCCAGCCCAAGCCCATAATACATAGCTGAGGCTTAGTGAATGCGCCAGCCCAAGCCCCTAATACATAGCTGAGGCCTAGTGAATGCGCCAGCCCAAGCCCATAATACATAGCTGAGGCCTAGTGAATGCGCCAGCCCAAGTCCCCCTAATACATAGCTGAGGCCTAGTGAATGCGCCAGCCCAAGACCATAATACATAGCTGAGGTCTAGTGAATGCGCCAGCCCAAGCCCCTAATACATAGCTGAGGCCTAGTGAATGCGCCAGCCCAAGCCCCTAATACATAGCTGAGGCCTAGTGAATGCGCCAGCCCAAATCCCCCTAATACATAGCTGAGGCCTAGTGAATGCGCCAGCCCAAGCCCCTAATACATAGCTGAGGCCTAGTGAATGCGCCAGCCCAAGTCCCCCTAATACATAGCTGAGGCCTAGTGAATGCGCCAGCCCAAGCCCCTAATACATAGCTGAGGCCTAGTGAATGCGCCAGCCCAAGTCCCCCTAATACATAGCTGAGGCCTAGTGAATGCGCCAGCCCAAGCCCCTAATACATAGCTGAGGCCTAGTGTATGCGCCAGCCCAAGTCCCCTTAATACATAGCTGAGGCCTAGTGAATGCGCCAGCCCAAGTCCCCTTAATACATAGCTGAGGCCTAGTGAATGCGCCAGCCCAAGTCCCTCTAATACATAGCTGAGGCCTAGTGAATGCGCCAGCCCAAGCCCCTAATACATAGCTGAGGCCTAGTGAATGCGCTAGCCCAAGCCCCTAATACATAGCTGAGGCCTAGTGAATGCGCCAGCCCAAGTCCCCCTAATACATAGCTGAGGCCTAGTGAATGCACCAGCCAAGCCCCTAATACATAGCTGAGGCCTAGTGAATGCGCCAGCCCAAGCCCTAATACAGTTTATAGTCATAATGTCGACAACAAAAATGTCGACAGTCAAAAAGTCGAAAAAAAAATGTCGAAAAAAAAAATGTCGACTTTTTTTTCAATGCATTTTTTTTCGAAATGGGGGGGTTCCCCCCCCCCCCCAGCCCCCCTTTTTTTAAATTTTTTTTTTATTTTTCCCTTTTTTTTTACTCCCGAACCCCTAAAATAAATATATAATTAAAAAAAACGAAAGTCGACATTTTTTTTTTCGACATTATTTTGTCTACATTTTTGTCTGTCGACATTTTTTTTTTCGACATTATGACTCCCCACCCCCTAATACATAGCTGAGGCCTAGTGAATGCGCCAGCCCAAGCCCCTAATACATAGCTGAGGCCTAGTGTATACGCCAGCCCAAGCCCTAATACATAGCTGAGGCCTAGTGAATGCGCCAGCCCAAGTCCCTAATACATAGCTGAGGCCTAGTGAATGCGCCAGCCCAAGTCCCCCTAATACATAGCTGAGGCCTAGTGAATGCGCCTGCCCAAGCCCATAATACATAGCTGAGGCCTAGTGAATGCGCCAGCCCAAGCCCCTAATACATAGCTGAGGCCTAGTGAATGCGCCAGCCCAAGCCCCTAATACATAGCTGAGGCCTAGTGAATGCGCCAGGCAAGCCCCTAATACATAGCTGAGGCCTAGTGAATGCGCCAGCCAAGCCCATAATACATAGCTGAGGCCTAGTGAATGCACCAGCCCAAGTCCCCCTAATACATAGCTGAGGCCTAGTGAATGCGCCAGCCAAAGTCCCCCTAATACATAGCTGAGGCCTAGTGAATGCGCCAGCCCAAGCCCCTAATACATAGCTGAGGCCTAGTGAATGCGCCAGCCAAGCCCCTAAAACATAGCTGAGGCCTAGTGAATGCGCCAGCCAAGCCCATAATACATAGCTGAGGCCTAGTGAATGCACCAGCCCAAGTCCCCCTAATACATAGCTGAGGCCTAGTGAATGCGCCAGCCCAAGTCCCTAATACATAGCTGAGGCCTAGTGAATGCGCTAGCCCAAGCCCCTAATACATAGCTGAGGCCTAGTGAATGCGCCAGCCCAAGTCCCCCTAATACATAGCTGAGGCCTAGTGAATGCACCAGCCAAGCCCCTAATAAATAGCTGAGGCCTAGTGAATGTGCCAGCCCAAGCCCTAATACAGTTTATAGTCATAATGTCGACAACAAAAATGTCGACAGTCAAAAAGTCGAAAAAAAAATGTCGAAAAAAAAAATGTCGACTTTTTTTTCAATGCATTTTTTTTTCGAAATGGGGGGGTTCCCCCCCCCCCAGCCCCCCTTTTTTAAATTTTTTTTTTATTTTTCCCTTTTTTTTTACTCCCGAACCCCTAAAATAAATATATAATTAAAAAAAACGAAAGTCGACATTTTTTTTTTCGACATTATTTTGTCGACATTTTTGTCTGTCGACATTTTTTTTTCGACATTATGACTCCCCACCCCCTAGTACATAGCTGAGGCCTAGTGAATGCGCCAGCCCAAGCCCCTAATACATAGCTGAGGCCTAGTGTATGCGCCAGCCCAAGCCCTAATACATAGCTGAGGCCTAGTGAATGCGCCAGCCCAAGTCCCTAATACATAGCTGAGGCCTAGTGAATGCGCCAGCCCAAGTCCCCCTAATACATAGCTGAGGCCTAGTGAATGCGCCTGCCCAAGCCCATAATACATAGCTGAGGCCTAGTGAATGCGCCAGCCCAAGCCCCTAATACATAGCTGAGGCCTAGTGAATGCGCCAGCCCAAGCCCCTAATACATAGCTGAGGCCTAGTGAATGCGCCAGCCCAAGCCCCTAATACATAGCTGAGGCCTAGTGTATGCGCCAGCCCAAGCCCTAATACATAGCTGAGGCCTAGTGAATGCGCCAGCCCAAGTCCCTAATACATAGCTGAGGCCTAGTGAATGCGTCAGCCCAAGTCCCCCTAATAGATAGCTGAGGCCTAGTGAATGCGCCTGCCCAAGCCCATAATACATAGCTGAGGCCTAGTGAATGCGCCAGCCCAAGCCCCTAATACATAGCTGAGGCCTAGTGAATGCGCCAGCCCAAGCCCCTAATACATAGCTGAGGCCTAGTGTATGCGCCAGCCCAAGCCCTAATACATAGCTGAGGCCTAGTGAATGCGCCAGCCCAAGTCCCTAATACATAGCTGAGGCCTAGTGAATGCGCCAGCCCAAGTCCCCCTAATACATAGCTGAGGCCTAGTGAATGCGCCTGCCCAAGCCCCTAATACATAGCTGAGGCCTAGTGAATGCGCCAGCCCAAGCCCCTAATACATAGCTGAGGCCTAGTGAATGCGCCAGCCCAAGCCCCTAATACATAGCTGAGGCCTAGTGAATGCGCCAGCCAAGCCCCTAATATATAGCTGAGGCCTAGTGAATGCGCCAGCCAAGCCCATAATACATAGCTGAGGCCTAGTGAATGCACCAGCCCAAGTCCCCCTAATACATAGCTGAGGCCTAGTGAATGCGCCAGCCAAAGTCCCCCTAATACATAGCTGAGGCCTAGTGAATGCGCCAGCCCAAGCCCCTAATACATAGCTGAGGCCTAGTGAATGCGCTAGCCCAAGCCCCTAATACATAGCTGAGGCCTAGTGAATGCGCCAGCCCAAGTCCCCCTAATACATAGCTGAGGCCTAGTGAATGCACCAGCCAAGCCCCTAATACATAGCTGAGGCCTAGTGAATGCGCCAGCCCAAGCCCTAATACATAGCTGAGGCCTAGTGAATGCGCCAGCCCAAGCCCCTAATACATAGCTGAGTCCTAGTGTATGCGCCAGCCCAAGCCCTAATACATAGCTGAGGCCTAGTGAATGCGCCAGCCCAAGTCCCTAATACATAGCTGAGGCCTAGTGAATGCGCCAGCCCAAGTCCCCCTAATACATAGCTGAGGCCTAGTGAATGCGCCAGCCAAAGTCCCCCTAATACATAGCTGAGGCCTAGTGAATGCGCCAGCCCAAGCCCCTAATACATAGCTGAGGCCTAGTGAATGCGCCAGCCAAGCCCCTAAAACATAGCTGAGGCCTAGTGAATGCGCCAGCCAAGCCCATAATACATAGCTGAGGCCTAGTGAATGCACCAGCCCAAGTCCCCCTAATACATAGCTGAGGCCTAGTGAATGCGCCAGCCCAAGTCCCCCTAATACATAGCTGAGGCCTAGTGAATGCGCCAGCCCAAGCCCCTAATACATAGCTGAGGCCTAGTGAATGCACCAGCCAAGCCCCTAATACATAGCTGAGGCCTAGTGAATGCACCAGCCAAGCCCCTAATACAAAGCTGAGGCCTAGTGAATGCGCCAGCCCAAGCCCCCCTAATACATAGCTGAGGCCTAGTGAATGCGCCAGCCCAAGCCCCTAATACATAGCTGAGGCCTAGTGAATGCGCCAGCCCAAGTCCCCCTAATACATAGCTGAGGCCTAGTGAATGCGCCAGCCCAAGCCCCTAATACATAGCTGAGGCCTAGTGAATGCGCCAGCCCAAGTCCCCCTAATACATAGCTGAGGCCTAGTGAATGCGCCTGCCCAAGCCCCTAATACATAGCTGAGGCCTAGTGAATGCGCCAGCCAAGCCCCTA
Source organism: Ambystoma mexicanum (assembly GCF_040938575.1). Taxonomy (NCBI): domain Eukaryota; kingdom Metazoa; phylum Chordata; class Amphibia; order Caudata; family Ambystomatidae; genus Ambystoma; species Ambystoma mexicanum. The sequence continues at coordinate 26,356,736 of NC_090936.1, forward strand.
ATACATAGCTGAGGCCTAGTGAATGCGCCAGCCAAGCCCATAATACATAGCTGAGGCCTAGTGAATGCGCCAGCCAAGCCCCTAATACATAGCTGAGGCCTAGTGAATACGCCAGCCCAAGCCCCTAATACATAGCTGAGGCCTAGTGAATGCGCCAGCCCAAGCTCCTAATACATAGCTGAGGCCTAGTGAATGCGCCAGCCCAAGTCCCCCTAATACATAGCTGAGGCCTAGTGAATGCGCCAGCCCAAGCCCCTAATACATAGCTGAGGCCTAGTGAATGCGCCAGCCCAAGCCCCTAATACATAGCTGAGGCCTAGTGAATGCGCCAGCCCAAGCCCATAATACATAGCTGAGGCCTAGTGAATGCGCCAGCCCAAGTCCCCCTAATACATAGCTGAGGCCTAGTGAATGCGCCTGCCCAAGCCCCTAATACATAGCTGAGGCCTAGTGAATGCGCCAGCCCACGCCCCCCTAATACATAGCTGAGGCCTAGTGAATGCGCCAGCCCAAGCCCATAATACATAGCTGAGGCCTAGTGAATGCGCCTGCCCAAGCCCCCCTAATACATAGCTGAGGCCTAGTGAATGCGCCAGCCCAAGCACCTAATACATAGCTGAGGCCTAGTGAATGCGCCAGCCCAAGCCCTAATACATAGCTGAGGCCTAGTGAATGCGCCAGCCCAAGCCCCTAATACATAGCTGAGGCCTAGTGAATGCGCCAGCCAAGCCCATAATACATAGCTGAGGCCTAGTGAATGCACCAGCCCAAGTCCCCCTAATACATAGCTGAGGCCTAGTGAATGCGCCAGCCCAAGTCCCCCTAATACATAGCTGAGGCCTAGTGAATGCGCCAGCCCAAGCCCCTAATACATAGCTGAGGCCTAGTGAATGCGCCAGCCCAAGCCCTAATACATAGCTGAGGCCTAGTGTATGCGCCAGCCCAAGCCCTAATACATAGCTGAGGCCTAGTGAATGCGCCAGCCCAAGCCCCCCTAATACATAGCTGAGGCCTAGTGAATGCGCCAGCCCAAGCCCCTAATACATAGCGGAGGCCTAGTGAATGCGCCAGCCCAAGTCCCCCTAATACATAGCTGAGGCCTAGTGAATGCGCCAGCCCAAGCCCCTAATACATAGCTGAGGCCTAGTGAATGCGCCAGCCCAAGCCCTAATACATAGCTGAGGCCTAGTGAATGCGCCAGCCCAAGCCCCTAATACATAGCTGAGGCCTAGTGAATGCGCCAGCCCAAGTCCCCCTAATACATAGCTGAGGCCTAGTGAATGCGCCAGCCCAAGTCCCCCTAATACATAGCTGAGGCCTAGTGAATGCGCCAGCCCAAGCCCCCCTAATACATAGCTGAGGCCTAGTGAATGCGCCAGCCCAAGCCCCTAATACATAGCTGAGGCCTAGTGAATGCGCCTGCCCAAGCCCCTAATACATAGCTGAGGCCTAGTGAATGCGCCTGCCCAAGCCCCCCTAATACATAGCTGAGGCCTAGTGAATGTGCCAGCCCAAGCCCCTAATACATACCTGAGGCCTAGTGAATGCGCCAGCCCAAGCCCATAATACATAGCTGAGGCCTAGTGAATGCGCCTGCCCAAGCCCCCCTAATACATAGCTGAGGCCTAGTGAATGCGCCAGCCCAAGCCCCTACTACATAGCTGAGGCCTAGTGAATGTGCCAGCCCAAGCCCATAATACATAGCTGAAGCCTAGTGAATGCGCCAGCCCAAGCCCATAATACATAGCTGAGGCCTAGTGAATGCGCCAGCCCAAGCCCTAATACATAGCTGAGGCCTAGTGAATGCGCCAGCCCAAGTCCCTCTAATACATAGCTGTGGCCTAGTGAATGCACCAGCCAAGCCCCTAATACAAAGCTGAGGCCTAGTGAATGCGCCAGCCCAAGCCCCCCTAATACATAGCTGAGGCCTAGTGAATGCGCCAGCCCAAGCCCCTAATACATAGCTGAGGCCTAGTGAATGCGCCAGCCCAAGTCCCCCTAATACATAGCTGAGGCCTAGTGAATGCGCCAGCCCAAGCCCCTAATACATAGCTGAGGCCTAGTGAATGCGCCAGCCCAAGTCCCCCTAATACATAGCTGAGGCCTAGTGAATGCGCCTGCCCAAGCCCCTAATACATAGCTGAGGCCTAGTGAATGCGCCAGCCAAGCCCCTAATACATAGCTGAGGCCTAGTGAATGCGCCAGCCAAGCCCATAATACATAGCTGAGGCCTAGTGAATGCGCCAGCCAAGCCCCTAATACATAGCTGAGGCCTAGTGAATACGCCAGCCCAAGCCCCTAATACATAGCTGAGGCCTAGTGAATGCGCCAGCCCAAGCTCCTAATACATAGCTGAGGCCTAGTGAATGCGCCACCCCAAGTCCCCCTAATACATAGCTGAGGCCTAGTGAATGCGCCAGCCCAAGCCCCTAATACATAGCTGAGGCCTAGTGAATGCGCCAGCCCAAGCCCCTAATACATAGCTGAGGCCTAGTGAATGCGCCAGCCCAAGCCCATAATACATAGCTGAGGCCTAGTGAATGCGCCAGCCCAAGTCCCCCTAATACATAGCTGAGGCCTAGTGAATGCGCCTGCCCAAGCCCCTAATACATAGCTGAGGCCTAGTGAATGCGCCAGCCCACGCCCCCCTAATACATAGCTGAGGCCTAGTGAATGCGCCAGCCCAAGCCCCTAATACATAGCTGAGGCCTAGTGTATGCGCCAGCCCAAGCCCTAATACATAGCTGAGGCCTAGTGAATGCGCCAGCCCAAGTCCCTAATACATAGCTGAGGCCTAGTGAATGCGCCAGCCCAAGTCCCCCTAATACATAGCTGAGGCCTAGTGAATGCGCCTGCCCAAGCCCCTAATACATAGCTGAGGCCTAGTGAATGCGCCAGCCCAAGCCCCTAATACATAGCTGAGGCCTAGTGAATGCGCCAGCCCAAGCCCCTAATACATAGCTGAGGCCTAGTGAATGCGCCAGCCAAGCCCCTAATATATAGCTGAGGCCTAGTGAATGCGCCAGCCAAGCCCATAATACATAGCTGAGGCCTAGTGAATGCACCAGCCCAAGTCCCCCTAATACATAGCTGAGGCCTAGTGAATGCGCCAGCCAAAGTCCCCCTAATACATAGCTGAGGCCTAGTGAATGCGCCAGCCCAAGCCCCTAATACATAGCTGAGGCCTAGTGAATGCGCTAGCCCAAGCCCCTAATACATAGCTGAGGCCTAGTGAATGCGCCAGCCCAAGTCCCCCTAATACATAGCTGAGGCCTAGTGAATGCACCAGCCAAGCCCCTAATACATAGCTGAGGCCTAGTGAATGCGCCAGCCCAAGCCCTAATACATAGCTGAGGCCTAGTGAATGCGCCAGCCCAAGCCCCTAATACATAGCTGAGGCCTAGTGTATGCGCCAGCCCAAGCCCTAATACATAGCTGAGGCCTAGTGAATGCGCCAGCCCAAGTCCCCCTAATACATAGCTGAGGCCTAGTGAATGCGCCAGCCAAAGTCCCCCTAATACATAGCTGAGGCCTAGTGAATGCGCCAGCCCAAGCCCCTAATACATAGCTGAGGCCTAGTGAATGCGCCAGCCAAGCCCCTAAAACATAGCTGAGGCCTAGTGAATGCGCCAGCCAAGCCCATAATACATAGCTGAGGCCTAGTGAATGCACCAGCCCAAGTCCCCCTAATACATAGCTGAGGCCTAGTGAATGCGCCAGCCCAAGTCCCCCTAATACATAGCTGAGGCCTAGTGAATGCGCCAGCCCAAGCCCCTAATACATAGCTGAGGCCTAGTGAATGCGCCAGCCAAGCTCATAATACATAGCTGAGGCCTAGTGAATGCACCAGCCCAAGTTCCCCTAATACATAGCTGAGGCCTAGTGAATGCGCCAGCCCAAGTCCGCCTAATACATAGCTGAGGCCTAGTGAATGCGCCAGCCCAAGCCCCTAATACATAGCTGAGGCCTAGTGAATGCGCCAGCCCAAGCCCTAATACATAGCTGAGGCCTAGTGTATGCGCCAGCCCAAGCCCTAATACATAGCTGAGGCCTAGTGAATGCGCCAGCCCAAGGCCCCCTAATACATAGCTGAGGCCTAGTGAATGCGCCAGCCCAAGCCCCTAATACATAGCGGAGGCCTAGTGAATGCGCCAGCCCAAGTCCCCCTAATACATAGCTGAGGCCTAGTGAATGCGCCAGCCCAAGCCCCTAATACATAGCTGAGGCCTAGTGTATGCGCCAGCCCAAGTCCCCTTAATACATAGCTGAGGCCTAGTGAATGCGCCAGCCCAAGTCCCCTTAATACATAGCTGAGGCCTAGTGAATGCGCCAGCCCAAGTCCCTCTAATACATAGCTGAGGCCTAGTGAATGCGCCAGCCCAAGCCCCTAATACATAGCTGAGGCCTAGTGAATGCGCCAGCCCAAGTCCCCCTAATACATAGCTGAGGCCTAGTGAATGCACCAGCCAAGCCCCTAATACATAGCTGAGGCCTAGTGAATGCGCCAGCCCAAGCCCTAATACATAGCTGAGGCCTAGTGAATGCGCCAGCCCAAGCCCCTAATACATAGCTGAGGCCTAGTGTATGCGCCAGCCCAAGCCCTAATACATAGCTGAGGCCTAGTGAATGCGCCAGCCCAAGTCCCTAATACATAGCTGAGGCCTAGTGAATGCGCCAGCCCAAGTCCCCCTAATACATAGCTGAGGCCTAGTGAATGCGCCTGCCCAAGCCCCTAATACATAGCTGAGGCCTAGTGAATGCGCCAGCCCAAGCCCCTAATACATAGCTGAGGCCTAGTGAATGCGCCAGCCCAAGCCCCTAATACATAGCTGAGGCCTAGTGAATGCGCCAGCCAAGCCCCTAATATATAGCCGAGGCATAGTGAATGCGCCAGCCAAGCCCATAATACATAGCTGAGGCCTAGTGAATGCACCAGCCCAAGTCCCCCTAATACATAGCTGAGGCCTAGTGAATGCGCCAGCCAAAGTCCCCCTAATACATAGCTGAGGCCTAGTGAATGCGCCAGCCCAAGCCCCTAATACATAGCTGAGGCCTAGTGAATGCGCCAGCCAAGCCCCTAAAACATAGCTGAGGCCTAGTGAATGCGCCAGCCAAGCCCATAATACATAGCTGAGGCCTAGGGAATGCACCAGCCCAAGTCCCCCTAATACATAGCTGAGGCCTAGTGAATGCGCCAGCCCAAGCACCTAATACATAGCTGAGGCCTAGTGAATGCGCCAGCCCAAGCCCTAATACATAGCTGAGGCCTAGTGAATGCGCCAGCCCAAGCCCCTAATACATAGCTGAGGCCTAGTGAATGCGCCAGCCAAGCCCATAATACATAGCTGAGGCCTAGTGAATGCACCAGCCCAAGTCCCCCTAATACATAGCTGAGGCCTAGTGAATGCGCCAGCCCAAGTCCCCCTAATACATAGCTGAGGCCTAGTGAATGCGCCAGCCCAAGCCCCTAATACATAGCTGAGGCCTAGTGAATGCACCAGCCCAAGCCCTAATACATAGCTGAGGCCTAGTGTATGCGCCAGCCCAAGCCCTAATACATAGCTGAGGCCTAGTGAATGCGCCAGCCCAAGCCCCCCTAATACATAGCTGAGGCCTAGTGAATGCGCCAGCCCAAGCCCCTAATACATAGCGGAGGCCTAGTGAATGCGCCAGCCCAAGTCCCCCTAATACATAGCTGAGGCCTAGTGAATGCGCCAGCCCAAGCCCCTAATACATAGCTGAGGCCTAGTGAATGCGCCAGCCCAAGCCCTAATACATAGCTGAGGCCTAGTGAATGCGCCAGCCCAAGCCCCTAATACATAGCTGAGGCCTAGTGAATGCGCCAGCCCAAGTCCCCCTAATACATAGCTGAGGCCTAGTGAATGCGCCAGCCCAAGTCCCCCTAATACATAGCTGAGGCCTAGTGAATGCGCCAGCCCAAGCCCCCCTAATACATAGCTGAGGCCTAGTGAATGCGCCAGCCCAAGCCCCTAATACATAGCTGAGGCCTAGTGAATGCGCCTGCCCAAGCCCCTAATACATAGCTGAGGCCTAGTGAATGCGCCTGCCCAAGCCCCCCTAATACATAGCTGAGGCCTAGTGAATGTGCCAGCCCAAGCCCCTAATACATACCTGAGGCCTAGTGAATGCGCCAGCCCAAGCCCATAATACATAGCTGAGGCCTAGTGAATGCGCCTGCCCAAGCCCCCCTAATACATAGCTGAGGCCTAGTGAATGCGCCAGCCCAAGCCCCTACTACATAGCTGAGGCCTAGTGAATGTGCCAGCCCAAGCCCATAATACATAGCTGAAGCCTAGTGAATGCGCCAGCCCAAGCCCATAATACATAGCTGAGGCCTAGTGAATGCGCCAGCCCAAGCCCTAATACATAGCTGAGGCCTAGTGAATGCGCCAGCCCAAGTCCCTCTAATACATAGCTGAGGCCTAGTGAATGCACCAGCCAAGCCCCTAATACAAAGCTGAGGCCTAGTGAATGCGCCAGCCCAAGCCCCCCTAATACATAGCTGAGGCCTAGTGAATGCGCCAGCCCAAGCCCCTAATACATAGCTGAGGCCTAGTGAATGCGCCAGCCCAAGTCCCCCTAATACATAGCTGAGGCCTAGTGAATGCGCCAGCCCAAGCCCCTAATACATAGCTGAGGCCTAGTGAATGCGCCAGCCCAAGTCCCCCTAATACATAGCTGAGGCCTAGTGAATGCGCCTGCCCAAGCCCCTAATACATAGCTGAGGCCTAGTGAATGCGCCAGCCAAGCCCCTAATACATAGCTGAGGCCTAGTGAATGCGCCAGCCAAGCCCATAATACATAGCTGAGGCCTAGTGAATGCGCCAGCCAAGCCCCTAATACATAGCTGAGGCCTAGTGAATACGCCAGCCCAAGCCCCTAATACATAGCTGAGGCCTAGTGAATGCGCCAGCCCAAGCTCCTAATACATAGCTGAGGCCTAGTGAATGCGCCAGCCCAAGTCCCCCTAATACATAGCTGAGGCCTAGTGAATGCGCCAGCCCAAGCCCCTAATACATAGCTGAGGCCTAGTGAATGCGCCAGCCCAAGCCCCTAATACATAGCTGAGGCCTAGTGAATGCGCCAGCCCAAGCCCATAATACATAGCTGAGGCCTAGTGAATGCGCCAGCCCAAGTCCCCCTAATACATAGCTGAGGCCTAGTGAATGCGCCTGCCCAAGCCCCTAATACATAGCTGAGGCCTAGTGAATGCGCCAGCCCACGCCCCCCTAATACATAGCTGAGGCCTAGTGAATGCGCCAGCCCAAGCCCATAATACATAGCTGAGGCCTAGTGAATGCGCCTGCCCAAGCCCCCCTAATACATAGCTGAGGCCTAGTGAATGCGCCAGCCCAAGTCCCCCTAATACATAGCTGAGGCCTAGTGAATGCGCCTGCCCAAGCCCTAATACATAGCTGAGACCTAGTGAATGTGCCAGCCCAAGCCCCTAATACATAGCTGAGGCCTAGTGAATGCGCCAGCCAAGCCCCTAATACATAGCTGAGGCCTAGTGAATGCGCCAGCCCAAGCCCCTAATACATAGCTGAGGCCTAGTGAATGCGCCAGCCCAAGCCCATAATACATAGCTGAGGCCTAGTGAATGCGCCAGCCCAAGTCCCCCTAATACATAGCTGAGGCCTAGTGAATGCGCCTGCCCAAGCCCCTAATACATAGCTGAGGCCTAGTGAATGCGCCAGCCAAGCCCCTAATACATAGCTGAGGCCTAGTGAATGCGCCAGCCCAAGCCCCTAATACATAGCTGAGGCCTAGTGAATGCGCCAGCCCAAGCCCCTAATACATAGCTGAGGCCTAGTGAATGCGCCAGCCCAAGCCCCTAATACATAGCTGAGGCCTAGTGAATGCGCCAGCCCAAGTCCCCCTAATACATAGCTGAGGCCTAGTGAATGCGCCAGCCAAGCCCCTAATACATAGCTGAGGCCTAGTGAATGCGCCAGCCCAAGCCCCTAATACATAGCTGAGGCCTAGTGAATGCGCCAGCCCAAGCCCATAATACATAGCTGAGGCCTAGTGAATGCGCCAGCCCAAGCCCCTAATACATAGCTGAGGCCTAGTGAATGCGCCAGCCCAAGCCCCTAATACATAGCTGAGGCCTAGTGAATGCGCCAGCCAAGCCCCTAATACATAGCTGAGGCCTAGTGAATGCGCCAGCCCAAGTCCCCCTAATACATAGCTGAGGCCTAGTGAATGCGCCAGCCCAAGCCCCTAATACATAGCTGAGGCCTAGTGAATGCGCCAGCCCAAGCCCCTAATACATAGCTGAGGCCTAGTGAATGCGCCAGCCCAAGCCCATAATACATAGCTGAGGCCTAGTGAATGCGCCAGCCCAAGTCCCCCTAATACATAGCTGAGGCCTAGTGAATGCGCCTGCCCAAGCCCCTAATACATAGCTGAGGCCTAGTGAATGCGCCAGCCAAGCCCCTAATACATAGCTGAGGCCTAGTGAATGCGCCAGCCAAGCCCCTAATACATAGCTGAGGCCTAGTGAATGCGCCAGCCCAAGTCCCCCTAATACATAGCTGAGGCCTAGTGAATGCGCCAGCCCAAGCCCCTAATACATAGCTGAGGCCTAGTGAATGCGCCAGCCAAGCCCCTAATACATAGCTGAGGCCTAGTGAATGCGCCAGCCCAAGTCCCCCTAATACATAGCTGAGGCCTAGTGAATGCGCCAGCCAAGCCCCTAATACATAGCTGAGGCCTAGTGAATGCACCAGCCCAAGTCCCCGTAATACATAGCTGAGGCCTAGTGAATGCGCCAGCCCAAGCCCCCCTAATACATAGCTGAGGCCTAGTGAATGCGCCAGCCCAAGCCCCTAATACATGGCTGAGGCCTAGTGAATGCGCCAGCCCAAGCCCCTAATACATAGCTGAGGCCTAGTGAATGCGCCAGCCCAAGCCCATAATACATAGCTGAGGCCTAGTGAATGCGCCAGCCCAAGTCCCCCTAATACATAGCTGAGGCCTAGTGAATGCGCCTGCCCAAGCCCCTAATACATAGCTGAGGCCTAGTGAATGCGCCAGCCAAGCCCCTAATACATAGCTGAGGCCTAGTGAATGCGCCAGCCAAGCCCCTAATACATAGCTGAGGCCTAGTGAATGCGCCAGCCCAAGTCCCCCTAATACATAGCTGAGGCCTAGTGAATGCGCCAGCCCAAGCCCCTAATACATAGCTGAGGCCTAGTGAATGCGCCAGCCAAGCCCCTAATACATAGCTGAGGCCTAGTGAATGCGCCAGCCCAAGTCCCCCTAATACATAGCTGAGGCCTAGTGAATGCGCCAGCCAAGCCCCTAATACATAGCTGAGGCCTAGTGAATGCACCAGCCCAAGTCCCCGTAATACATAGCTGAGGCCTAGTGAATGCGCCAGCCCAAGCCCCCCTAATACATAGCTGAGGCCTAGTGAATGCGCCAGCCCAAGCCCCTAATACATAGCTGAGGCCTAGTGAATGCGCCAGCCCAAGCCCCTAATACATAGCTGAGGCCTAGTGAATGCGAAAAGTGGGCCTCACTGAACATTGCCAAAATGAAAAGGCACCCAGGTGAAGGAAATTGCGCCTTAGAACTTTAATACTGCTGAATGCGCCCAATGGATTCCAAATGACATGTGTTTCTGCAAAGGCTGACTTCATGCATAATGAGATAAGCCACATTCTGATTGATAAAAAATGAAACAGCGGCATGTTACAGTGAATTCTATGCAATATATGCTCGTGCATCCGGTGAAATTGTGCCTGATATCGGAAGCAAACCAAGAAACATATTTCATTTGAAATAAATAAAACACTTACTTTGCACCGATGCAAACTGATATTACGTGAAATGGAAATGGCTGCTTTGCTTTAAAGTGGATGCTGACTTCACTGGATAAATGGAGACGCCTTGTTGTGCATCACTCAGAATGAACACCCCTGTCTTTCATTATGTTTGTGGAAAAAAAATAATAGGCCTCAGAAACGTTATTACATAACAATAAAAGGATAACTTGCCATGTATTGAGATAAAAAGCTTCACATGTAAAATACATCCAACAAATAGTCCATAGGCGCCCCTCTGCCAGAACGAGCAAGGCCCTTTGACCTGTTCTTTTGGGAGTTACCCACTCGAGAGTCCGCAGCCACACTTTAACTCACTGTACCGTTCACAGATGGGAAATACCCATTTACATATCAGTCTTTGTCCCGCCCACATGGGCAGTCCAGCACCGAAATGCTATAGCTATTCTCTTCTGAACACGAGTACCCACAGCAACCCCATACACGTGTTTCATCCTTGTTGGACCTCATTAGGTGGAGCTGTGCCTTTTTTTCTGAACTGCACATGTGTGATATATTAAAAGGTGATTGTGGCATATCTATAAATGACCGAAATTTGAAATTCGGTGAGGTGATGGAAAACCAAATTAATGTGTGTTCTGTGAAGTTTGATGCTCATAACTATTTGGGTGTATGAATAAACTATGGAAAATGATAGCTCACTCTAGGAAGGTCATGTCATGATCAAAGTTCTGTTCCCAGATCCGGCGGAAATCGCTGGATCCAAAAATATATATATGATTTTTGTCGCCACACAACCGGCACCAGCACCTCCAATGTCAATGCAGATACACTTAGAATACTATTAGTGTGAAGGTAATCTTGTTTATTGAATCACTCCTTAGTGACACATGTTTCAACCAGTCGGCCTTTCTCAAACCAGAGTTAGATGCATGGTTCATAAAACATATATTCCAAGATTATAACAAAAATTTAAACAATAATTGGTCATTATTCCAAAGCAGAACATATACAATCTGATTAATAAGAAACATTGTTTATAGATTGTGCACACAGAAGACAGATTCAGGATGGAAATAGGAAGGGATGACCAGGTAAGAAAAGTATATAAAGAAACATAATAAGTTTAAATCAGCAATCAATTCTAAATTGGTCAGCCCATACACCAACCAATCACCCAACCGTGCAATCCGGTGCCATTGAATTCATGACCCAAAAACACTATTTGAAACTTGTCCATTCAGATATTAGTGGTTTATTTTTTTTATTTTTTTGTTTCCTTGTTAGGTTCTTATACAGGAAATACATTCTGTTTTGCAGTGCCCACAGAGCTGCAGGAAGGGAACATGGGATTGTACAATTAAATACAACAACAAAAAAATACAGAGGGTGAAGTGGCAGCCGAACCTACTATGCCTTGTGAGTATTCAGAACATGCAAGTGCAGGAAGGAAGACGGCAGTGAGGTAAGTTCTGTGGTGTCTGTGGTCAAAGGGTGAACCGGAGATGAAGTCCAAGATATGATAAGTGCTATTGCAGCCAGGAGCCGCATTAGGTGGAAAATGTGATTCTACAGTGCAGAGTGTGCGCCTGGGGAAGTGCTGAGGAATGCTGGGAAGATTGGGTGTGAAGGGTCAGAGGCTCAGAGGATGCATAAGGGTCTAAGACACCAATCACAGCAACTAAGGATTAGCAGAGGAAGGGAAGGAGGAAACACTTGCGTATAGGTGCGTTATAAGTGCCATAACATATCATATCATAGCATATCAGGAGGAAGAGTGGAGAGGCTCGAGGCCTTTTGGAACTTCAGAATGTTGTGCTCAAGACGCAGAGGGAGAGGAGGCTGTTCCAGAGGAGGGATCCAGCTGAGGAAAGTGAGCAACCTCCTCTTCTCTGTTTAGCTAAATGCTTTTTACACAGAGTTGGTGCCAGAGGAGCGCAGGGGTCCAGACGTAGAGTATTTGGTAAGAGAGAGTTGCAGAAAGTGTGGTCCCCGGCCCCAGACAGAATTTTGGATGATGCAGAGGAATTTGAATTTGATCAGTGCAGCAACCAGGAGCCAGTGGAGGCTTTTTTTAGGACAGGAGAGATGCGGTCCCTGGGCTTAAGGCGAAGTTGGTGGCTTGTGTTATTGTGGTGTAGCTAATATTAATTATGTAATTTAAATAAATCTATTTATATTCTTCTATGCACCAGCCTGGTTTTTGGCTTATTGGTGGCACAGGGGGAGGAAGCTCAGTGGTATAATACAGGTCGGGAATTGACTCAAATAAGAATCCGTCCAGCGGCTTGTTAAGCGACACCTTGATTAGAGAGGGAAGGAACTCCCAAGTTGAGAGTGGCTGTCCAATAAATCGTTAGACCACATTGACAAAGCCGCAGAAGAGTGATACCAACACAGACTGGGCACAACACTCCTAACAAGAGTCACCAATTAAGGGACAGTTGTAACCCACATTGTCAGCAGCCAAGAGGTTCCATAAGAATAGAACAAAAGCTGCAGGAGCAATGCGCTCTTTGTATGGGAGATCATGGGGGAAAGATCCATGATTGCCTACAGCCAAAAGGCAGTCTGTCAAGGAGTTCCCCCCTTCTCACCTGGATCCGTTCTTTGCCGGTATTCTTGGAGGCTGCCTTCTTTCGGATGGATCGGGTTTTGAGGAAAGCGGCCCGTGTCTCTGCTGAATCCAGAATGTGTTCAGTTTTCCGGGAGGACGAATCCAGGAATCCAGGAGGCAAGGTAAGTTCGCTAGAACTAGAATCCAGGAGGAAGAAGAAGGGGGGGTTTCGAGGAAGGGATAGCAGAGTAGCGGAGCCGCGGAAGGCGTGGTCTAGAAATAGAGAAGGGTTACGTCCAACGCATGGAGCGAGAAGGGAATGCGTTGGACGGCCATATTGGAGGTATTAGTTGTTTAAGTCCATTGTGACAAGGACCATGAGGCCCAAAAGGGGCGCACCCAGCAATTCATGACAGCATGCCTCCTCCGAAGACCCTTCCCTCCTGGTTTGCCCGGATGGATGAGGTGGAACCTTTTGAGCAGCCGTGGGGCCTTGATGTTTGAGAGAGGTTCCCAGGTTTTTTCGCTAGAAGGATATCCTTTCCATTCAACCAGGTATTGAAGCTGGCCCCTTCTAATCCGAGATACCTCATATTTCAATTGGTCATCGACCAGTACAGGAGGAGGTCTGGAGGGTTTTTGGGAGGATGGATAGTAGGGTTTCAACAAGGATGTGTGAATCACTGGGTGTATTCCAGCTCATCCTTAATTTCTTCGTTCAATCCTCTCCTGAACAGGGTAAAACTCGCCTCAGTGGACCAGTCGGCTTCTTTTGCCAGTTGTTTAAATCGGGTCACATACGTGAGCATATCCTTGGTCCCTTGCTGAAAGTCTAACAAGCGTTCTTGTGCACTATAGACCTGCTAAGGGCGGTCAAACATGTCTTTTAGGGCACGTATAAACCCATCATAATCATCTAGGAGGGCATCGCTAGAGTTAACGAGGGGAGTGGCCCAAGTTAAGGCATTCTCAGAAAGGTGAGAGATTATAAAACCCACCTTGGCCCTGGGGGTCGCAAAATAGTAAGGCTTGAAGGTAAAATGAACCAAGCACGAATCCAGGAATGCACGAAGGGTCTTTGCGGAGCCGTCGTATTTGTCCACGACTCCACCCAGTATAACACTCTCTTTTGTAGCAGAATCCCGGGATAAAACCAATTGTTTGAGAGCGGCGTTCTCCGCTTTCAGATTCTGTACCTCGGTTGACAGTTCCTGCATACTACGCATCAAGTCCTGCACGGCAGCCTCCATGTGGATATCGCTTTTGATTGGGTGGCGTCTCAAACTGTCAAGGAGTTCCCCCTTCTCACTTGGATCCGTTCTTTGCCGGTGTTCTTGGAGGCTGCCTTCTTTCGGATGGATCGGGTTTTGAAGAAGGGGGCCCGTGTCTCTGCCGAATCCAGAATGCGTTCAGTTTTCCGGGAGGTCGAATCCAGGAATCCAGGAGGCAAGGTAAGTTCGCTAAAACCAGAATCCAGGAGGAAGAAGAAGGGGAGGGGGTTTTGAGGAAGGGATAGCGGAGTAGAAAGGAGAAGAACCGCGAGCTACGGAGCACACGTCTGGTCGCTAATCGCTATAGCATTGAGAGGCGCGTAGCCGCGGAAGGCGTGGTCTAGAAATAGAGAAGGCCAACGCATGGAGCGAGAAGGGAATGCGTTTAACGGCCATATTGGAGGTATTAGTTGTTTAAGTGCGTTGTGACAAGGACCATGAGGCCCAAAAGGGGCGCACCCAGCGATTCATGACACAGTCAAAGACTAAAACACAGACAGCAAGAGCAACTTCCCTTTTAAGGAAAACCAATTTGGGAAGAGTTACAACCCACTTTGACAAGAGACTATAAAGAGAAGCAGTTGTTGTTCAAATTGCCTCACTTAGAATCCTGGTGTGGAGAGATTTGGAACAAGCATTATCACAGAGTACAATTGCAGTAGTAGGAGTTTTATCCTGGCAGGCGAGTATACCGGGAAAGAAGAAGATGATTTAAAGTACTGTGGTTCTAGCAAAAAAGTGTTTTGAATAAGAAGTGTTAACTGCGTGACCTTGTATTAATGAACTGTAGCATTTCAGAAAGTGGTTATTTTGAAGAAGTATGATTATTAAGCTATCCTGACTAAAAGTGTTTCTGTTTAAGAAGAACGATGATGTGCTAGCCATTTCTTGGCCTTTGAGAAATGAACATTTGTCCTCGGTTATGAACTTGTGTTTTGAGGAAAAGACAGTCGTCAGGCACGTTGGGCATACTTCTTTGCCCAGTACCAGTTCCATATCACTCACGTTCCTGGATCACAAAACCTGATCGCCGACGCCTTATCTCGAAGACCTGACTACGATCCCACCGAAGACAAGGCATATCCTCAGATGTTTTCCCCCCAAGTTCTTTGTGGCCCAGGCAGTCAACCTCCTCGAAGAAATCCAAGCCCAAACCCAATCCTCTGATCTGTGGAAGGACAAATCCAAAAGAAATCCTTGGAATGTAAAGGTCCGGGAAGGTTATTTGTTCAAAGACAATCTGTTGGTCATCCCTACAAAAAGACTACAATAAAGAATAATGAATCTCTGCCACGATACCCTACACTCCGGACATCGTGGTGTCACCAATACCTTCCGTCGAATACAAAGGCAATTCTGGTGGCCTAGGATGGGAACCGACGTACGGCAGTACATTCAATCTTGTGTTGTCTGCAATCAAAATAAACGCAATAACAAGAAACCAGCGGGCCTTCTACTACAACCTACATTGTCAACTAGGCCTTGGGAGATTATCGCTACGGACTTCATTGTGGAACTGCCACCATCCCGTGGGTATACCACCATCATGGTTACCATAGGCCTGTTCACTCATATGGCTCATTTTACGCCCCTGCGTAAATTACCATCCTCTTCTGAACTAGCAGGAATCTTCCTGGAACACATATTCCGTTTACATGGACTCCCTTCCAAGATCATTTCAGATCGCGGACCTCAATACATCTCTCAATTCTGGAAACATCTCTGTCAATGCTTAGAGATCCAATGTGCCCTTTCGTCAGGTTACCACCCTCAAACCAACGGAATCACAGAGCGTGTCAACCAAACCCTGGAAGAGTATCTTCGAAGCTTCGCCACCAAGGTCCAGGATGACTGGTCGCTCCTGATACCCATGGCTGAATTCGATTACAATAATTCTGACCATTCGGCAGTTAAGATCAGCCCTTTTTATTGCAGTCAAGGATTTCATCCGTCGGTCCTACCTTCTGTTCTTCCCCAATCTACACCAGTACCTACAGTTGACTCCTGGATCGAAACCCTTGTCAACGTACATAAAGTAGCCATGGAATTTTTGGAGAAGGCCAGGAAACAGACCAAGAAATATGCAGATTCCAGAAGAAGACCTGGCCCTTCTTATGCAGTCGGTGATCAGATCTGGTTGTCCTCCAAATTACTACCCCGACATCTACGTCCTAGTAAACTGGCCCCTCGGTACTATGGTCCATTTTCCATAAAGGAAATTATAAATCCTGTTTCTTATCGGATCGAGTTGCCTGAATCCTGGAAGAAGATACACCCAGTGTTTCACACATCCTTGTTGAAACCCTCCTATCCATCCTCCCAAAAACCCTCCAGACCTCCTCCTGTACTGGTCGATGACCAATTAGAATATGAGGTATCTCGGATTTGTGACTCCAGGTATAGAAGGGGCCAGCTTCAACACCTGGTTGAATGGAAAGGATATCCTCCTAGCGAAAGAACCTGGGAACCTCTCTCAAACATCAAGGCCTCACGGTTGCTCAGAAGGTTCCACCTCATCCACCCGGGCAAACCAGGAGGGAAAGGTCTTCGGAGGAGGCATGCTGTCATGAATCGCTGGGTGCGTCCCTTTTGGGCCTCATGGTCCTTGTCACAACGGACTTAAACAACTAATACCTCCAATATGGTCGTCCAACGCATTCCCTTCTCGCTCCATGCATTGGACGTAACCCTTCTCTATTTCTAGACCACGCCTTCCGCTGCTCCGCGCATCTCAATGCTATATCGATTAGCGACCAGACGTGTGCTCCGTAGCTTGCGGTTCTTCTCCTTTCTACTCCGCTATCCCTTCCTCGAAATCCCCCCCCCCTCTTCTTCCTCCTGGATTCTAGTTTTAGCGAACTTACCTTGCCTTCTGGATTGCTGGATTCGACATCCTGGAAAACTGAACGCATTCTGGATTCGGCAGAGACACTGGCCGCCTTCTTCAAAACCCGATCAATCCGAAAGAAGGCAGCCTCCAAGAACACCGGCAAAGAACGGATCCAGGTGAGAAGGGGGGAACTCCTTGACAGCATGCCTCCTCCGAAAACCCGTCCTGCCGGGTTTGCCCAGGTGTATGAGATGGAACCTTCTGAGTAACCTGGGGGAATTTAGGTTTGAGATAGGTTCCCACGTGCGTTCACTGGGAGGGTATCCTTTCCATTCCACCAAGTACTGGAGCTGACCACTTTTATATCTGGAGTCACATATTCTGGAGACTTCATATTCCAGTTGGTCATTGACAAGTACAGATTGGGTCTGAGGTTAGTCCGAGAGGTCTGGATATATGGTTTCAGTAGAAATGTATGAAAAACTGGGTGAATTTTTCTTCCAGGAGTCTGGTAATTTGATTCGAAAGGCCACTGGGTTAATGATTTCTTTTATGGGAAAAGGCCCATAATACCGGGCAGCCAGTTTATTTGGCCGTAGATGTCGGGGTAGGAGTTTTGAGGATAGCCATACTTTATCTCCTAGTGCGTAGGAGGGCCCTGGTCTTCTCTTGGAATCTGCTTGGTATGAGTCCGTGCCCTTTTTAATTGTTCTTTTGCTTCTCTTTGATTATTGATGAGTCTTTCAATCCAGGAATCGACTGTAGGAACAGGTGTAGGGTGTGGAAGGGTGGAAGGTAGCACTGAGGGATGAAATTCTTGACTGCAGAAAAAAGGGCTAGTCTTGACAGCCGAATGAACCGAATTGTTATAGGCGAATTCCGCCAGAGGTATCAGAAGCGACCAATCATCCTGGACTTTGGTAGTGAAACAGCAAAGATATTGTTCCAGGGTTTGATTCACACATTTGGTAGCCCCATTGGTCTGTGGATGATACCCTGAAGAGAGGACACGTTGTATTCCTAGTATTCGGCAAAGGTGTTTCCAAAATTGAGATATGTATTGCATTCCTCTGTCTGATATGATCTTGGAAGGGAGTCCATGGAGTCTAAATATGTGTTCCAGGAAAATTCCAGCAAGTTCTGAGGAAGAAAGTAGCTTGTATAACGGTGTGAAATGAGCCATATGAGTGAATAAATCTATGCTGACCATTATGGTTGTATACCCCCTGGAAGGAGGTAGTTCTACAATGAAGTCCATAGCAATAATTTCCCAGGGCCTTGTTGGTAGTTCGGGCTGCAGTAGGAGGCCCGCCGGTCTCTTGTTATCATGTTTGTTTTGACTGCAAACTGCACAGGCTTGAATGTACAGTCGAATGTCAGTCTTCATTCTCGGCCACCAAAATTGTCTTTGTATTAGATGAAGGGTGTTTGTGATGCCACGATGTCCGGAGTGAAGGGTATCGTGACAAAGGTTTATTATCCTTTGCTGTAGTTTCTGTGTGGGGATGACTAAACCTTTATCCTTGAAAAGAAATCCATCCTTAGTTCTGAGATTCCATCGGTTCTTTCCTGAAAATTCTTTCCAAAGTTCAGAGGACTGCGTTTGTATCCGAACCTCATCCAGGAGACTGATTGCTTGAGCTACGAATATCGTGTGTGGAAACATTTTAGGGAATGACCGGTCTTCAAGGGTTTCATAGTCAGGACGTCGAGATAGGGCGTCAGCAATTATATTCTGTGTTCCAGGGACATGATGAATCTGAAACTGGTATTGGGCGAAGAAGAAGGCCCAACGGGTTTAACGGCTATTCCTACATTCCATGGCCTGTAATACTTGAAGATTTCGATGGTTCGTGCGAACCTGGACAGAATGTTTTGCTCCTAGAAGTAAATGACGCCAATCTGTGAAGGCTTGACGGATGGTTAGCAGTTCCTTTTCTAAAACAGAGTAATGGGTTTCACTGGGAGTTCATGTCCATGAAAGATAAGCAATAGGATGTTCCAGCTTGTCATCGAATTCCTGTTTTAGGACTGCTCCAATGACATAGTTAGAGGCGTCTGTCTCCATTAGGAATGGCCGGTTGATATCAGTTTGAGCCAGGATGGGAGCTTGTGTAAACTCTGTTTTTAACCGTTGGAAGGCCTCCTCATGGGCTGATGTCCAATGAAAGAGAGTGTCTTTTTTCAACAAGGCAATGATCGGTTGGACTATCTCGAAAAAGGAAGGTATGAATTTCCTATAGAAGTTAGCCAAGCCCAGGAAAGACTGGATCTGTTTCACGGTGGTGGGACTTGGCCAAGATAGTATGGCCTTAACCTTGGATTGTTCCATTCCAATACCTTCTGGGCTAAGGACGAATCCTAGATAGTGAACAGTAGCGACATGGAAAAGGCACTTCTCGCGTTTGCCAGGGGCTTGTTTTCACATAGTTGCTGTAATACTGCCTTAACATGTTCTTCATGCTTGAGAGGGTCCTTAGAGAATATTAAGATATCGTCCAGATACACGATGACGAAGAGGAACAGCATGTCGGAAAACACCCGATCCATGAAGCGTTGGAAGACCGCCGGGGCATTTGCAAGTCCAAAGGGTATGACCAAGTATTCAAAATGACCAAAGGGTGTTCTAAAGGCTGTCTTCCATTCATCATATTCTCTAATACGGATCAGATGGTAGGCACCTCTGAGATTCAATTTGGTGAATATTACGGCTCCTCTTACTGCTTCCAGGATATCTGAGATCAAGGGCAACGGATAGCAATCCTTACGGGTGCACTGATTTAAGCCTCGATAATCAAGACAAGGTCTGAGCTCATTGGTGTCTTTCTTAGGAACAAAAAACAGTGAGGCTCCGGCTGGGTATTTGGATGGTCGTATGGAGCCATTTTCAAGGTTAGTATCCAGATATTCACAGAGGGCCTTTTTCTCCGGTTCGGATAAAATGAACATCCTTCCAAAGGGAATCAAAGCTGAAGGTTCGGTTTCAATAGCACAGTCTTCTAGTCTATGAGGAGGTAGGGCTTGAACAATAGCAGAAGAGAACACATCAGAGTATTCCTGATAGACTTTAGGAACCCGGATGATGTTTGAAACTGTGAGTGGGACTTGATGGTTTGCTGAAAGTCCTTCCGATGGTGTCGGAGTGCTGTCCAGGAGTAGGCAATGAGACATGCAATGCTCAGAACCCAGGAACAAGGAACCTGCTGCCCAATTGATGTATGGATTGTGTCTTTGTAGCCAGGGCATTCCCAAAACCATTGGGTAATGGGCGGACTTTATGATGTCAAACTTTATCTTCTCTCGATGGTGGTTTATTGCAAGCTCAACTTCCTTGGTCTGAAGGGTTATGGGTCCTGAAGAAAGAGGTCTCCCATCAATTGCTTCTACAGGTTGCATAATATTCCGGGATTCGAAAAGAATATGGTGTTTAAAGACCCATTCTTGATCTATGAATATTCCCATAGCCCCACAGTCCACCAACGCCAGAATGGGGTAGGTTTCCTTCTTGGATGGCGACAGAAAGGCCTGTAAAATGACCAGATTGTTTTGTCCAGGAGAGTTCAAGGATGGAATAGATGTGGAGTAAACATCTCTCTCCCGACAAGGTGCTCCATCTAGGTTTGGGAGCTGGCGTTTCCCGAACGCCGTGGAGGGGCTATAGGACACTCTCTCACTAAATGTTTGTCCAACGCACAATACATGCATATGCCGTTATGGATCCTTTGCAACTATCTTGGGGGGATATGGGTCCACGGAAGGCCCCTAGTTGCATAGGTTCGGGTTCATTACTAGGAACAGAAGCACATTCAGGTTTCGAGGAGGTCTCTATGGGGTTCTTCTGGAAGGGTAACTTGGTCTTCTTTTTCTCTGCCTTCCTTTCCTGGATGCGGAAGTCAATCTGTAGAGCGAGATCCATAAGGGCTTGTTATGAACTTGGGCGTGCCACTCTGGCTAGTTCATTGTTGATGTCTTCATTTAGTCCTCTTCGAAAGAGAGTGAAGCAGGCTTCAGAGGACCAGTCCGCTTCTTTAACCAATTGCTTGAATCGTGTTACATACGTGAGCATGTCCAGGGAGCCCTGCTGGAAATCGAGTATACGTTCCTGAGCACTATAGACCTGTTCTGGGCGGTCAAACATGGTCTTAAGGGCTTGAATGAATCCGTCATAATCATCCAGGAGGGCATCTCCGGCATTAACTAATGGTGTGGCCCAGATTAATGCATTCCCGGAAAGGTGCGAAATAATAGAGCCCACCTTAGATTTTTTGCTGTCCCATCGTATTTGTCTACAATGCCGCCCAATAGTACACTTTTCTTTGTGGCAGAGTCGCCGGATAAGACTAATTGTTTTAACGCGGCATTCTCTGCCTTTAGGTTTTGTACTTCGGTCGTTAGTTCTTGCATGCCGCGCATAAGATCTTGAATGGCTGCCTCCATGTCTGTATCGACTTCAGTTAGGTGGCGTCTCAATCTGTCACAGGTTTCCCCCTTTCTCACCTGTTTTTGCTGCTTGATGGACTCTTTAGGAGGAGTTTTCTTCCGTATGGTACGGGTCTTGTACAAGCCCGCTCGGCCGTCTTCGGCTTCCAGTGTTCGTTCAGCTTCGATGTCCGGGATCAATAGGAAACTCCAGGAAGTCTAGGATAAGGAGAAGGTGCACTCAGAGGCGGGTGCACGGAATCCGGGAAGAAGGCTGAATAAGAAGGAGAAAGGATAGTAGGGGAAAGCGAAGGATCCGGGAACCAGGAAACAACAGAGTTCCGCGAAGGCGAACTACATAGCACACGTCTAGCCACAGCTAACAGTAGCGTTGAGATGCGCGGGGGTGTGGCTAATTTATAGAACGTGCTGCATCGGACGCGAAGGCTGGTAAGCAGCATTCTGTGCTTACGGCCATGTTGAAAGTACAACAGAGTTTAAGCCCCGACGTGTCAAGGACCAGGAGGCCCAGAAGGGGTGTGTCAGATGGTTCATGACAGTAGTATGCATATAAAGTATTGCAGAGCCCTTAACTGCGGTCAGTTGCTCTACACTGAGTATGCCTGTAGTGTGCATATAAGGTATTGCAGAGCCCTCAACTGCGGTTGGTTGCTCTACACACAGTATGCCTGTAGTGCGCATATAAAGTATTGCAGAGCTTCAACTGCAGTCGGCTGCTCTACACTGAGTCGAGTTTATACAAACTGCTCGCTGGACCTGTGAGTGGTGCATTCCTACATTTGTTAGCTGAGTCGCACGCCAAATACCGCCCATGCCAGCAATCTCATACTCGCTGACGTAGCCGATCAAACAACATCCGTACCCGGCGACATTGAACATTCAAATGCTGCTAAAAACCTAATTTGCAAACAAAATTAAAATGATAGTTTCATGCAATGCCCTTATCCTGTGGGTTCAATTGAAGTATTATCATATATATATATATATATATATATATATATATATATATATATATATATATATATATATATATATATATGACAAAAAAGAAAGCGGAGATGGGCGCACTCCAGTTCCCTGCACATTAAACCTTCTCAGCCAATGGTGTTCTCCTCCTACCGGTTTCTTTGCTCTTCACATCATCAGGGAGGCAGTCTTAACTTGCAGATCATAGATGGACAACATAGTACGGGCATAACGCAGTGCTGCAACACAACTAATTGATAAACAGACGCAGTATTGAACCTCAATGCTCTTGAGAAACAGCCATCCAATTAGTGCTATATAGCACCAATGACAATGAAAGTTGATAATATTAAAATGTCCATGACATAGAGGGGGAAGGTGCAAATGCAGTCGGAATACAGAGAATACCAGATGTTAAGTGTATCCATAGTGGCTAAAATAACAATATATTGGCAATCCCTATATTCATGTCAATTTGAATGTGCAAATGCAATCAGACTTAATAACACTACAGATATACAATGCAAACAGGAAAGCAAAAAATAGCAGCATATCAGGGTTAAAAAGAATTAGATAGATGTTGACATATAGGATAAAGTGCAAGTGCAATCAGAGTTCAAAATACTCCCAATCTAAAGTGCAACAACAGTGGCTTGAATAGCAGCATATCAACTACACCTATAGTCAAAGCATATTTCAAGGAATAAAAGTGCAAATGTAATTAAACTTATTAGAACTCCAATTATAAACCTGTTATCATGGCATATTACATACGATTTTTAAATTAACAAGGGGGTCCTGGGAGTCCCTCTGCCAGACATTAGTCCTGGTTACGAGAGACTTACCCAGAGTCTTTAGCTCACTATCTTTCACAGAGAAGAAATATCCCAAACATATCAGTCTTTGTCCTGCCCTGGGGCAGTCCAGCACCGAAATGCTAGTCAATTCTCCTCTGAACAAGAGTACCAACAGAAACCCCAGACACGTGTTTCGGTCTGGTTAGACCTCATCAGTAGGGTGGATCTGTGCCTCTCTAAGACTAATGTCTGGCAGAGAGACTCCCAGGACTCCCCTTGTCAATTTGCATATTTAAGTAACTTTGGGTCTCACCCTAAGTTACTAGGGGAATCCAGACGTGGACACCTTGCTCACTATTCTTAGAGAGGCACAGCTCCTCCCTACTGATGAGGTCCAACCAGACCGAAACACGTGTCTGGGGATGCTGTTGGTACTCTTGTTCAGAGAATTGCCTAGCATTTCGGTGCTGGACTGCCCCAGGGCAGGACAAAGACTGATATGTTTGGGATATTTCTTCTCTGTGAAAGATAGTGAGCTAAAGACTCTGGGTAAGTCTCTCGTAACCAGGACTTATGTCTGGCAGAGAGACTCCCAGGACCCCCCTTGTCAATTTGCATATTTAAGTAACTTTGGGTCTCACCCTAAGTTACTAGGGGAATCCAGACGTGGACCCCTTGCTCACTATTCTTAGAGAGGCACAGCTCCTCCCTACTGATGAGGTCCAACCAGACCGAAACACGTGTCTGGGGATGCTGTTGGTACTCTTGTTCAGTGGAGAATTGCCTAGCATTTCGGTGCTTGACTGCCCCAGGGCAGGACAAAGACTGATATGTTTGGGATATTTCTTCTCTGTGAAAGATAGTGAGCTAAAGACTCTGGGTAAGTCTCTCGTAACCAGGACTAATGTCTGGCAGAGAGACTCCCAGGACCCCCCTTGTCAATTTGCATATTTAAGTAACTTTGGGTCTCACCCTAAGTTACTAGGGGAATCCAGACGTGGACCCCTTGCTCACTATTCTTAGAGAGGCACAGCTCCTCCCTACTGATGAGGTCCAACCAGACCGAAACACGTGTCTGGGGATGTTGTTGGTACTCTTGTTCAGAGGAGAATTGCCTAGCATTTCGGTGCTGGACTGCCCCAGGGCAGGACAAAGACTGATATGTTTGGGATATTTCTTCTCTGTGAAAGATAGTGAGCTAAAGACTCTGGGTAAGTCTCTCGTAACCAGGACTAATGTCTGGCAGAGAGACTCCCAGGACCCCCCTTGTCAATTTGCATATTTAAGTAACTTTGGGTCTCACCCTAAGTTACTAGGGGAATCCAGACGTGGACCCCTTGCTCACTATTCTTAGAGAGGCACAGCTCCTCCCTACTGATGAGGTCCAACCAGACCGAAACACGTGTCTGGGGATGCTGTTGGTACTCTTGTTCAGAGGAGAATTGCCTAGCATTTCGGTGCTGGACTGCCCCAGGGCAGGACAAAGACTGATATGTTTGGGATATTTCTTCTCTGTGAAAGATAGTGAGCTAAAGACTCTGGGTAAGTCTCTCATAACCAGGACTAATGTCTGGCAGAGAGACTCCCAGGACCCCCCTTGTCAATTTGCATATTTAAGTAACTTTGGGTCTCACCCTAAGTTACTAGGGGAATCCAGACGTGGACCCCTTGCTCACTATTCTTAGAGAGGCACAGCTCCTCCCTACTGATGAGGTCCAACCAGACCGAAACACCTGTCTGGGGATGCTGTTGGTACTCTTGTTCAGAGGAGAATTGCCTAGCATTTCGGTGCTGGACTGCCCCAGGGCAGGACAAAGACTGATATGTTTGGGATATTTCTTCTCTGTGAAAGATAGTGAGCTAAAGACTCTGGGTAAGTCTCTCGTAACCAGGACTAATGTCTGGCAGAGAGACTCCCAGGACCCCCCTTGTCAATTTGCATATTACATACGATGAAAGTGCAAGTGCAATCAGATGCCACCCACAATCCAAGAGAGATTAGAAATGAAATTCCATATGGTACAGCTTAATTAAATCTGTTAGCTGGACCATATGGTTCATGGTTCACCGATCTAGCTTACTAGATCATTTTATCAAAGCCAGTTATACATTTCAGAATCACAATTCAAACCTATTTCACATGTATCCATAATACAAATCCATCCAGCGTAAATGATTTTCTTTGTTTCCTCCTCTAGGTAACTGCTTTATGCTCTCAAGACCAAATACTTGTAAATTTTCAATTGCAAAGTCAGTGTTCTTTACACACATGTACTGCAAGGAGATACCTCAAATCTTTATTATGAATAGCCCTCAGTTGTTCAAAAATTCTGCTTTTGAGGGCCCTGAACTGGCTTCCAATGTAAAGTTTTTTGCATATACATCTGATCCCATAAACCACAAATGTAATATTGCAGTTTATAAATTGTCCAATTTGTTTTTTTTTCATCGGTAGCAGAATATCCTTGATTCCATTCATCATAAACAGGCACAGTTTGCAATTACCACATTTATAGTTTCCAACCATCGGTTTCCATATCAGCATGCTGCTTAAGTCTTTTTTTAGAAATGGGTTTCAGAAAACGATGGCTTATCTTGTTTCTAATGGTAGGTGCTCGACGATAATAGATGGTTGGCGAATCATCCAAGTATTTGTTCACATTCTGATCAGTTTGCAGAATATTCCAATGCTTCTTAAGAATCTTCTTTACCATAATTGCTTCTGAGTTATACGTTGTAATAAATACAGGTTTTTGTATTTCGGTGGCCACCTTAGGTTTGTCTGACAATAAATATTTCCTAGGAATAACATCTGCCTTTGTTACCACTTCACGCAGTATTCCTGGATTATATACTCTTTGCCTATATTTTATTAATGTTTCATCAATGTTTTCCAGATAAACTTTTTCAGTACTACAGTTTATTTTCAATCTGAGGATTTCACCATAGGGAATGTTGCTTATCACTTGTCTGGGATGATTACTTTAAGCGTGTAAGATGCTATTGCCTGCAGATGGTTTAGAGTATAGTTTTGTCTGTATTATGTTGTCTTCCACATATAATTCTGAATCCAAAAACTCTATTTTCCTTGGTTTTCATTTTTAGTGAACAACCTCCCCAAAATGTTATGTTGTCCTTGAAGGATTCATGTCTCCAAGCATAGTTGACTTCGAAAAAACCCATGAACAGGTTTGCGTAAAAGGGGCACATTTTGACCCCATTGTGGTACCTTGAAGTTGCCTTAGGGATAACCCACCACTTAATATA
This sequence comes from Ambystoma mexicanum, assembly GCF_040938575.1. Taxonomy (NCBI): domain Eukaryota; kingdom Metazoa; phylum Chordata; class Amphibia; order Caudata; family Ambystomatidae; genus Ambystoma; species Ambystoma mexicanum. Next base: position 26,382,676 of record NC_090936.1, read on the forward strand.
GAGAATTGATCATCATGGTTATCGTGTTTGCCATATTGCTTGTTAATTTCACTATACTGTCAGTTCTCTCCTTTTATCCACTATCCTTTCAGGCAGCGAATGTACAGAAACACTTGTTTACAGGTGCGTTATAAATGACTTATATCATAGCAAACATGTCTGCGCCCTGGGATGATCACTACTCTTTGAGAGACTGCAGGTCTGGTGGAAGACACTCACTGCTTTATGCCCTGCGCACCGACTCACCTCCTTGGCCATCATCCACCACAAGGTGGATATCGTTTTTTGCTACAATCACTCCCTGGCCCGTCCAGGTGCACACAAATAAGCAAGCCCCTGCCACAGACTATTGGCCCACTATAATATGCATCTCCAAGTCTAGCCCATAAGAGCCACCACCACTGACTGTGTTAATAGCTCCTATTCAGGTTGACTATATTGAATTGTGTTTTGTGTACATATCCCAAAACCTGGGGGGTATTTGGCAGTTAAGAACCTTTCTTAGGGTTCACTGGATTATATGCTTGGGCCAAAAGCCCTTGTGTCCTACATCTAGCTGCAAACCTTGAAATGGGACAAAAGATGAAAGATCTGCCCTCAGAAAATAAGTGCCAGCAGGTGCAAGGATCGCACGCTGGTACTGTTCCTTTTGTGCTATTGGTAAGTGGCCACAACTTAAACTAAGGCCAGAGTGGGGCCACGCCATCTTGGTTGGTGGGATATCTCGATATCTCTCTCTATATATCTCTCTCTCTCTCTCTTTCTTTCTCTCTCTCTCTCTCTCTCTCACACACACACACACACACACACACGCACACACACACACACCAACATTGTGAGGTCCATCAAAATAAAGAGCAATGTCCCATCAAGGCTCTATAAATACACAATCACTTAACACGTCCATGCTGTCCGATCCTAATTGTCAGCAAGCTAAGAGGGCATGTGGGGGAACATCAAATTGGCAATGAGGGCGGTCGGCCCTGCTCGTGCCATATTTCTGCTGACGGTGCTTCAGTGAGCAACACTGTCGTGGGTGCCAGCGCTACAATCAACCCAGCCGATGTGGCAACCTATACCGCTGCTGTTTCACAGCCGTGGTACATGAAGCAGAGTGGTCCTCGCATCTGTCGGAGCGAGGATCCACTGGACGCCTGCTGTGGAGCAACGCTGGAAGGACGGCATTCCCTCCGGTGCAGAAAGTGGACGGCATTGTGACAGCGTGGTTCAGCTGTGAAGAGCTGAAGGAATACGGCGATCCAGTTTGTGCAAGGCATGTACCACCTGAAACACAGTAATTATACACACACATCACACATGGGCAGAGGGTGCCCGTAACGGCTGAAATATGTGGCAACAGGCATATACAGACTCCAATGTGAACAATTTCATGGAACACTCAAGAGAAGTGTCGCCAAAATTCCTGGAATAGTACATCTCCACATTGGAAAACGAAATGTTCCAGACACAAAAGGATTTCTAAGTGTTGTGCTGCACAAATCCACACTGCACATGCAGCCATCATGTCTGATATAGAAAAAGGAACGGTGCCCGTCACGCCGTCTGGGGCTCTAGGCCCAGGTGGAAAAGATGGACAAGGGAATTTGAGGTGTACATCAAGGCAATAGGCACCCTGGAAGACAAAAAAATGACTAACTTTAGCCTTCAGTCCAAATGTGTGTGATATCATGGACGAGTTCCCAGCAGGATTCACTGGCACGTATACAGAACTTAAAATGGTGCTTACTGAGTATTTCACGCCACACACAAATGTTGACTACGAACGTCACATTTTCCACACGACAAAGCAAACGAAAGGAGAATCTATGGATACGTTCGTAATGTGGCTCCACATCCGCGCAAACATTGTGACTTTAATAATTATTTGAACGAAGAAGCACTGAGGGCTCAAATCATTGCGGGTTGCATAAATGCTGACTTCAGGAAAAGACTGCTCCAGAAGCCATGATCGCTGGAAGAAATCCCAAGCCTAGCAAGATCAGACATTGCATAAGACTTCAGGTAGAGCGCATGAGCAATATCACAGTCTCCACTGGGAAATTGGAGATTGTCAACAAAATGGATACAACGCCACCACACAAAGGTAATGGAGAACCTTAATGCTACCGGTGCAGATACACTTTTCCACATGATGGTGCATGCCCGGCTAGAAGACAACAATGCCCAGCATGCGGAGGAGAAAACCACTTCAAAGCCGTCTGTCATATGTACCACAGCCAGGCGAGGGGTAAAGGGAGTGGCGGCAGAATAACGCACACAAGGGAGAAACAACCACAGATCCCCCCAGGAGGGATGAGTCAGTACTATGAACCACCTCATCGAAGTCACTGGGAGTGGGTGGAAGAAAGGAAGTCACAAGAAAGGGCGCCACCGAATGGCGATCAAGGGGATCATCTGAATCGAGATCCAAGCCGAGACCCAAAAGATATGTACGATACCTAGTAGAACCATCAAAGACAGACAGTGGATCCAATCCATCATCAGCAGAAGAATCACAAAGAGAAGAACCAAGAAGAAAAGGTTACCTATTTGCATTAGGAAATCTGACCACGAAAGAACAAATCCTGATACTATTGCTCCAAGTAAATAACATTGTCAGCCGAGTTCCTAGTTGACACGGGAGCTACAGTAAATGTCATTTGCGTGAAAGTCTATCGCAACCTCCCAAATGCCCCTAAACTATGACCAGCAGAAGTGAGCATTTACCCGTATTGATCAATGACCCTGCTACCATGCAAAGGGTACTTCATGGCACACTGCAAGTACAAAACAGGATGCATCTGAAGTTTCAAAGCTGCATTAGACATGGGACTGATATGTACTTTACTGCCTCATGGCTCACAAATATATTGTCGCATCAGCAAAAATAGAACAATTGTTTACCCCACTTTTTAAAGGGTTGGGCAAGCTGAAGAACTGACTAATCAACCTACACATCAACCAAGAAATAACCTCAGTGGCCCAACACTAGTGCGGCATTCCTGCAAACATGCAAGGGCAAGTCGAACACAAACTATACAAACTACTGGAACAAGAAATCATTGAGCCGGCGGTGGAGCCCACTCCAGGGTGCCACTAATTGTTCCGGTGCCCAAGAAAGACTTGCAGTACATCAGAATATGCATAGACACGCGCCTAACAAATTGAGCCATCCTGAGGGAATGCCACCAAGCCCCGCAGATTACAGACATGGTCCATTTACTAAATGGGGCCACCGTATTTTCAAAATTGGACTTAAGGGTTACCACCGGTTAGAGCTAAGTGAAGAGTCCAGATACATAACCACGTTTTTCACACACCTGGGACTTTACAGGTATAAACACCTAAGCTTCTTAGTATTGTCAGCTGCGGAAATCTTTCAAGCAGAAATACACAACATCATAAGCACATTCCCAACTGCCTCAATCACAGCAACGATAGTCTAGTGTTCGGAAGAGATCAAGAACAACATGATAATACGCTGACAAGGGTATTTATAGCGTTGGAAGCGGGCCAACCCATGCTCAATAGAGAAAAATGTGAATTCAGGAAAGGCACTCCTTGATTTTTGGGGACTTATTTTCAGCCCAAGGAATGACTCTGGACTCCAAGAAGGTAGCCGCCCTCACCAGTGCAGACCCTTCAACCAACGTGTCAGACCTACGTTCCTTCTTGGGACGTGTTAGCTACTGCACCCGGTATATCCAAGATTTTGCATCGGTGAGCGAACCATTGAGAGCTCTCACGAAACAGCAAGTACCTTTCGTGTGGTCCGATTCCTGCCAACAAGCTTTTGAATCAATGCTCCAGCGCATTTCAGATGCCAAAACATGGCATAATTTAGCACTGTGAGGGAAACTGAACTAGTTGGAGGGAAACTGAACTAGTTGTCGACGCCAGCCCCGTGGGACTGGGTGCCGTACTAACGCAAATAGACCCAGCTGACAGCAGGAAGGGCCACATCGTCTCCTATACCAGCAGGAGCCTATCAAGATCAGAACAAGCCTACTCACAGGCTGACAGGGAGGCACTGGCGGTAGTATGGGCCTGAGAACACTTTAATTTATTTCTCTATGGCAAACCATTGACAGTGGTCACTGACCACCAGGCCCTGTTTATTTATGGGAACCCTCAGGAAAAAATGCCTCCCAGAATTGCACAATGGGGTTTGAGGCTCCAGGATTACAGCTCTGTATCATCCATCGACCAGGAAAAGATGAGAACCCTGCAGACTTCCTATCCCGACATCCCATAGCATCCATCGCCACAAAACCGTCAGTGGCTGACCAATATATGCATTATTTCGTCCAGGCAGCTGCATCGAAGGGAGTAGACCTGGCACACCTTGCACAAGAGACGGAGAACGCCAAGCCATGCTGATCCTATTAAGGTGCATTGAGTCGGGTCAATGGAAGCAAGCCAAACAAGCAGGGGAAAGTGCAGTCCAGAAACACAAGACATTGGAAGCCTAGTGTCAGTCAAGCAAGAACTATCTAACTCAGAAGATGGACTACTACTGAAAGGGACGAAGATTGTCATCCCCTGACCCCTGCAAAGCAGGATATTAGAACTTGCGCATGAAGGAGACTGTGCAATAGAGTCCACCAAGATGCGGTGGCAAAAAGAATGTTTCCCTCAACTGGATTTACAAGCAGAAACAATCCCCAAGCAAGGTCCCACATGTGTGGTCATCAGCCCGTGCATCAGACCGGAACTCCTGTGCATGGCAGACTTACCAGAAAAGGTTTTGGATGAGATAGCGATTGATTTCTTCGGACCCATCGAGGGAGGAGAATATATACTGGTGGCAGTGGATGAAAACTCTTGTTTCCCTGACCTTCAGCTGGTGCACTCTACAGCTGCCTATCACACCATACCGGCACTGGACAGGATGTTCACTACATATGGAATACCGAGAATAGTCAAATCGGACAATGGGCTCCCGTTCACAGGGCAAGACTGCAAGACCTTTGCGGATTACATGGGATTCAAGCACAGACAAATCATGCCGCTGTGGCCACGAGCAAATTGGACGATGGAACGTTTCATGAGCAACATCAAAAGAAACGTTCCGATTGCTCATTTGACAGTAAAACCAGTCTAGGAAATACTTTATAAACTGTTGAGGGATTATCGAAACACCCCTCACCGTACCACAGGAAAAGCACCATCGGAAGTAATGTTTGGTCGCAATATTCGGGCAAGACTTCCCCATTCATGTTCCTGGAAGATTTACATGAGAATGACAAGGAAATGCGGGAACAAGACACATGAGCTAAGGAGAACATGAAGAAACGAGCCGACACCGCACAGAAAGCCTGTGACAATGATTTAAGGACAAGAGATAGTGAAAAAACCACGGACCTATAAACATACGGCCGCGTTTGATAATGCTCCGTTGACCATCACCAAGAAAAAAGGGTCTCTCATCGCTGCAGAAGGAGAGTGAAGGAACGTAACTCGTAACTCCTCGCATTTCAAAAGGATGCCCGGCGTCATCTAACAAGATCTCAATGGGAAGACTCTAATCCAGAGGAGTGGGAGGCTCCGGACGAAGGGCACGAGGAAGATTCAAGTGAAGGACTGGCTGCTGTGCCCAATGAACTGGGTTCTGACCGATGTCAAGTGAGTGGTGCTGGCAGGCCTCAGAGGCTGAGGAACAGGCCACAGAGACTCATTGAGGAAATGGATTGATAATCAGTGTGTTGTTTAAAAAAGGGAGTGTTAGTAATGTCCTACGCGAAGCATCGCAGGATTTCATGTGTACAGAGCCAGGGAACCTTCGTACAGGGTGCGGGGTGGGGGAAGGGGAGGAGCAGGATAGGGAGGAGTTCAGTTAGGGGGAAGGACTGAGGCAATAAAGTTGGTTATGTCCTTCCCTGCATGGTGTCTGCTCCTAACTGTCAGCCAGCTAACGGGCCGTGTGGGGGAACATCAAAAGGACCACTTACAATGGACTCCACCTAATCTACGAAATGTTCACCCTTTCAAGAGAAAGGGTGTCATCACCAGACAACAAATGACATCCTAGGCTGGACCCAGCTGAGCTGTTGTGTGTTTCGTGTGAATGGGCTGCATTAGGGCTCCTTTCTACCCTACCATCATTTTTCTTCAGTCACGGAAGGGCCCGTTTTTTGCAATTTTGTTCTGTAGATGCCACAGCTAAATCCTTTTGCGGGTAACTTCTTTATGTTGAGGTGTACCCAAAATCCAGTTTTACACTGCTAGGACACTGGTACAAGATTATTTATTTTCTTTTCTTTAGGGGCGCCCCCGCCTTTCCCTACACTAATCCACCTACCCCAGACTCCTCCCCACCCGTTTTAACCCCTTACCTGCCCACCACCCCATCTAAATCGATGAGTTTTTTTCCGGCACAATTCTGTCAAGTAAAGCACTTTGTCAGAACTCCTGTCGAAAAAATGACTGGATACCCCAAGATATCACAGAATAAGCAGTAATCAGCCAAAATGGCGCCCTCAGAATTCCGACTCCCTAAATTTCAGGCTTTTTTTCCGACCCCCCTTATACCACGTATATATGAGGGTGGGGGTATGGGATATAATAGTAGTATGAGGGGTCGCAGGGTCTCCCCCCACATATGTAGGAGGTTTAAAAATAATAAGTCCGCATTTTTGGCTGTCGGAATTCGGGGGGTCGTAGTGATCACATAGATCCGGATAAGCTACATGCCAATTAATTTTTTACCAAGGGGATGTGTGTTTAAAATAAACCCTTATCGGGGTGAGGGGTGTGCATGCACGTGTGTGTATTTTTCTCTGCCCTCCCAGGATTCGCTGAAGCTGATCAGCTGGTCTTGATTCGTCACGCATGCGTGGATTTCAACACCTGCTGATGGGTTGTGTCCTGCCTAGTGTGATGGGTTCCTGCAATAACAACTGGATAGGTTGCTTCATTTAGTACAGCTGTGAAAGCACACGTGACTACATCACTCCCTAAATCTCCCCAAAGGCGCAAGTTCGTTTCACGCAGGTACTGTATGTGTGTGACTAATTTCACTCTGCTTGCCCAATGTATGGCAGGGTGCCGGCCTACCAGAGAATTGCTCCGTCATCCGACCGCTTAAGTGCCAAGGACGAGTATGCTCATCCTTTTTGCATAGACTTGCATAATAGCCTGACAGTGAAGGGTTTTAAGCACTTTACATCCCAATGCACACTGGCACTTGATGTCGCAAGTACTGTCCCAAACATGTTCCGCCAAACTTTCAACTGAGTCTAACCTTGATACGTCAATGTTACTTGCATGATCGCCGGCGAATAGGTCTGGTGCTAAACATGGAAGCCAAGCTGAGATCCCCCTGGAACTCAATGATTTCTAAATGTCTTTCATTTGTCAAGGAAGGCTTGTGGGCCCGGCGGAAGGTGGGTCACTGTGTTTTAGTAAGTGGCAGGTGGGCAGATTCTGAGGAGCGTGTACAAGTCTCGGAGGACGTATTGATGACCGCCTTTCCTGTCAGGCCACTAAGGTATAATCTCTGTCCAGTGAACACAGGAGTCTTGGGAATGATGGTAGAAGTAGGGTAAAACCAAGACGCAGTCATGAAGATGACACTGAGAGTGTTGGTGGTGACAAGATCAGCAAGGCCTGTGGCAGGGCGGAGTGGGCACTGGGTGTTAATTAGCATTAGGACCCCGGTGAGGGGCAATCGGATTGTAGCAATCGATCTGATTGGCCCTCGCTAGGTCGTTACCAACCCAATAAAGACTTCCCTGCAACCTTTCCGCACGCCACTTCCCTCGGAGTTCCTTCCCTTTCTCAGAAGGGACTACGTGTTGTCCCTTTTCCCAATCTATGGCAGCCATTTTTTTCCATTTTTTTTTGAAGTTGCGAAACTGTTTCCACACCGTTTCCTAACTAAATAAAGATACTATTAGTACCCCGGTACAACGTGCCGCGTACTAATAGAAATACATCCCTCGGGTGGAGGGGGCATTACCAGTCTGGCCCCTATGCCCTGGGGTCTATTGCTTACTGAGTGTTTGGTGGGCAATAAATAGGGATTGAATTTGCCTGGTCCCAGTTCCCATATAAGCACTGGCCACCCAGGAGGGACTGGTAATGGATAATGGGTAAATGTCCAAGTTTACACCCCAGCCAGTTTAATTGGAATACCAATGCCGGTCCATGCTATTACTGCACCTGCAATGGTTTTAGTTGTGGCCTTTCCCCAGGACCTGCAGCTACTACAGACAGGGCAAATTCTCTGGTGTCGGGTGTGAGCAGCCCTCCACGCCCAGAGATTCCTTCATCATTGCTAGCCTTCTTGGCTTTCAAAAGGTTATTTCGCTGCATTAAATTTGCATGGAGACTGCCATTGCATGGCTTACCAATCCCAGGTACAGCACTGCCCCCTCATTGATAATTAGGAATTATCTTGGGAGGATAGCTCAGGGGCAACAGGCTCGCCTTAAAAGCAAAACGACACGGGGCAACACAGGTTCAATCCCCAGGTCCGCGCTTAGAACCCCCTGGGTATTAAGCGCGTTATAAATAACCTATCATATCACATCATAGCATAATTACAGCCTGGAATGGATCCAGAAAGCGGGCCTTTTGGGCTCAATACACCCCTTGCAAGTCCACAATGCCAAAATATGTCTCACTGTACACATGCCCCAAGTCTGTGTGCAAAGGTATCTTTTTCATCCTGTTTGGCAACTTATCAAGTATTTAAATAATGATGGCAAATTATTGGAGTTCACAGAGTTTAATATATTCACGTGTTTCTCTCTATCACACTGCTCGAAGGACTTGAGGAAAATGATACATGATAAAGCTGCATTTGTAATCCATGTACTTTGCTGACTTGACTTACCTGGCAATAATTTTACAGACTTGTATTTTCTGGTGGGCCCTTAAGCTCATTCAGAGTGAATCACACAGGTATTGCCTCACACGTTTCTACAAACATCTCCTACATATTCTATTAGCTTAACTGCAAACTGCAGAACCAGAAAACCTGGACTCTAATCCCAGCTCCTCACCTACGTGCTTTCCCCCGTCGGCCTACTCGGCCGGACCCAATCTTTTCAACGCAAAGGCCCAACCCATAGCTTCTTCTCCCTTCTGCTTTGGGATCACATTTTGATACCCAATTCCTCATTCGTTTGGACATCGAGCTGGGCAACAGCACTTCATGTTGCGGGGTACGGCCTCTGCGGCTCATTGGATGATCTGCAATTCTCCAAAAAAGACTGAAATTGTCATCTCTTTCTTCGGCTGGGGCCTCCCTATGGAACAGCCTCCCTGCCTCTCTGAAACTTGAGGAGAACCATCCCCGGTTCCAGAAGCACCTCAAGACCTTTCTCTTTTCATCCACCTTCTCTCTTCCTCTCCCCTGCTAATTTCCTCTCTGACACTGCACTGGTCATATGGCTACCCTCTGATTCGGGCTCAGGTCCATCTCGCCCAGTTGCACACCCGCACTGCCTCCTAGCAACCCTTGCACTTGGGTCTGTATCTGTAACCCTACAGTCCCGATACCTGCACTTGGACACCTCCTGGCTGCACTTACCCTTGCACCTGCCAGCCGCACTTCTTGTTTTTGTTTGATCCCATGTTCAGCACTTCCCCACTCCCCTTTCCCCTGGCACTTTACCCCTCCCCTCCACTTGCGTGAACTCAATGTCACTTGGCCTAGTAGGATCGCTGTCTCTGTCCTTTCTCTGTTCCCGCTTCCATGCCTCGCCACGCCTGGAAACACTTGTGAATTGTTTTCGGACAATTTGGGTAATACCTTTCTGACCACTAGACTTCTACTGAGATGTCTACGTGCATGCAGCCTTGCTCGCCCCTCAGTTCCACTGAGCTCCTAGACGGGGTGGGAGGCTCTCCTTTACAGTGCTTGCTCCCTTCCTGTAGACCACTCTTCCTCCACACACTCAATCCCTTGTACCCTGCCTGCCTCCACAATGATGTGCTCCTCTCCAATCTATTTTGAACTCAGCTGTTTCTCCTCAGCTTTGGTTACCTCCTCGATCATGTCCCCCTTCCCTTGTCTGGCTACGCTGGCTCCCGTTCCCCACTCATTTTCACTTTGGTTCCTTGTTTTTAAGTGTCTCCATGGTCTCACTCCCCTTGACGTGTGCCCTTGCATCTCCATTTTTACTGCCACCCTTCGGTCTCAGTCTGTCTCTCTCTCTCTCTCTCTCTCTCTCTCTCTCTCTCTCCCCCCCTTTTTTTTTTCTCTCTCCCTTTTTTCACTCAGTCTCTCTCTCACTTAGTGCCTCTCTCTCCGGGCAAGTGTCATATTGTGAAGTGCTACCTACCCCAGCTGTAGCTGCTAAAGTCACCAGAGGAATGAGCTCGGGTATCCTGTTTGCACAGGGACTGTTTTTATATGGATTAACCCCTTAAGTGCCAAAGACGAGTCTGCTCGTCCTTTTTGCATAGACGTGCATAATAGCCTGGCAGCACAATGTAAGCGGCGGCGAGTCATCTCCTGGGGAGGGATCCTGGTATTCCAGACATAGATTGTCATTGTGTGTCCCCCGCAGGAATGTTGCCACCGCAGTGAGGCTGCAATGCCCGCACAATGGGAGGTGAGGGGGCTTGTGAATAGGCACTGCAGGGGGTGCTGCGGTTCTGGCAAGGGACCATGGAGCAGGGTCTTCAACTGAGGTTTTTTTGTATGTTTGGTTAATTATGACTGTTTGTAGATAATCTAATACATATGTAGATGTACCAGCAGTAGCAGCCATTCAGTGACCAGCCTGCAAAATTAAATATTAACTTGATCCTAATAAAATACACAGATCGTTTGTTTTAATTTTATTATGACCGTTTCCAAGAAGGAAGGACATTTTGAGAGGCAAAGCAAAATGGTGGATAGTCTCAGCAAAAGAAGCTAATGAAAAAAAAGGAAATCATTTATTTATGCTAATAAAGTAAAGTGTCTCTCTTTAAAATATTACAATGTTTATTTTTAATAATCATTTTCAATATATGGTGCAGTCATAGTAAGATTGCTATAGCAGACATACTGAGAAAAGCCCATTACCAAAACCTAGAGCGCCATATACATTATTTTGTGACAGAAACTTAGCATTCCATGGTGGACAGCCTGGGGCTCTCCGCTACTGTATTCTATTGAATTTCACCTATGAGAAAGCGGAAGGGCACAAAGAGCACCGATGAGGGTTCTTAGCTAATTTCCATAAACTTTAAGGGCATTTGAGAAACATAAGAATCAACACAGATCTTTCTGTTTGAAAAATATGTCTGTGATTAAAGAATCGCATGCCTTAATCACCATGTACGCAAGGCACGCTTAGTTTGGTCCTTCTTTTTACACAACACCCACACAAACACCAAATATACTCTTTTGGGCAGCCTCATAACTTGGATGTAAGAATGGAATGGCTGCAACATCTGTCTCTCTACTAGGGTCTATCTAAACTAAGGGGGTACCTGGTTCAGGCCCTGATCTCCCTGGTTCCTATTCATGAATATCATACAAAAGGGATCAGGGTCAATTTGAAGCTACAAATTCTCTAAAAAAAAACTACACTGATTGATCAGCATCTTTTTAAAACCTCATACTTTAGGAAACTAACTGTGGCGTACATTTGCAAAACACATATAAAACAACGTAAGTATCTAAACCCATAACACTAACCACAAACAATTCACATCTGATAAAACCCAACAGGGGAGAGAATTTGCAAGCAATAACTCAACATAAGTTCTAAGACAGGAAAAAGTGAACAAAAGCAATTAAGTAACTCTTGCTTCACATGCGTTCAATCAATTAGTTAAAGGGTGGGTCCATTGTTGTTTTCTCTCTTGTGCCACCCTTGCAATAGGAGTGTACTCTAAAATCTAAACACAACAACTGCCTTATTTTACAATGTTTCTCTTGACATTGTACAAAAAATGATGTCGCCACACTGTGTTTCGGCCTTGAATGCTCTATCTTTTAATGTGTCGACCTTCATCAGGACTGGAAACAATTGGGGTGTCTAATTAAAGGATACCTGTGTATGGAGTTGGCTTATGGCATATTGAGGCTGGGGCACTTACCATGTGACTGTTCTCCCGGGCATACATCAAGTGATTACTAGTGTCTTCGTGAGGCGATTATTTTCAACAACAACATAACTCCTTAAAAATGAGACAGAAATATGTGATCCTTGCGAAGAGACACGGTGGACAACGAAAGCATTTATAGAAAGTTTTCCTTTAGATAAGTTTTCCTGTAAGCTGCTTTTCGCACTCAATAAGTAGTATTTTTCGGATCACAGGGATAAATCTTTGTAAGTGGTCTTGTTCCACGAATTGTGGGACGACGTCTATAATCCCTGCAATTATCTTGTCACTGGTATTGATTTTCACTCAGAATGCTGGTGGGGGGTGTACATCTGTTGATATATATATATTTAACTTGATTCGTTATTTTATTTGTCTGGCACTGTTGAAATATCAGCAGACCTGCACTTGGTAACACTGCGTTATCAATGTATACATTTATTTAGCGCTTTGCTATAGCTTTTCATGAAGCACTTTTCCGGCTCCTTATTCTAGTTCTTGTGAAACAATGGTTTACATCCTCTGTCACAAATCATCAGCTGAATACACATGGGCTCATGCTGACATGCTGAATCCTCTTCTAAGTGAAATGCCACCCCAAATATCTTTTGCAATAAGTACACAATACTGCAATTGATTATCATTCATTGCATATATTGCACCCTGGACCGGACTCCTACAGTACCTACGTGTTGTCTGACAAATTGTCCTCTGCCCTGCAAGAGTACAAAGATGAGTAGAGGATCAAGTGCCTACTTCTACAAAATAAGAGTGGACCTAATAATAAAATATAAAACATGCACCGGTAAGAGAAATACCTCCTTTGCCTTTTGTGGTAACGTGGGCCGAGGAAAGGAGACACTCTCAGAAGGGGTGTGAATGAAAAACAGTAGAAACCCAAACAGCAAAGTACAACAGTCCAAAATATAGGGAATGTCTAATCAAGGTTTTATAACCCCACTCCTATAGGAAGAACATAGAAGATGCGCAGATAACAAGATGCAGCATTCTGGGTAATGCGACAGGGGAGAAAACACAATGTTCTTTTAAAAGGATATGTTCTTGTAGCGAAAGGGATTAAAGTGACCTAGCCAGTCTCTAGGGCTGAAAATACTGACCAGGGGACCGTTATCAGGCGGTAATACCTTTGCAATGTCTTGACAGTTCGACAGCAGCGAACAAGGCTTCTCAGTGCTGTTCTGGTTGTTCGATTTGGTTTCGAATGTGGCAACCGCAGATGTCCAGCCAGGGTCTAAATGAAGGCGGCTGTGGTTCAAAGAGTTACTCAAGCGATGGAGGTCACAGAGAGCACCAGGTTCGGTTTGGCGGCAGATGGGCTGATGTCAAGATGTGCAAGTCAAGTCATTTCGATGCTGTGCTCAAAGATGGTGGTTCGGAAAAAACACAAGGGTCGGTTCGATCCTCAGCTCATTTGGTGAATAATAAACTGGAGGTTTCAACAGCGGTGTGAGCGGTGCATGTGCCGTGATATTTATTTTTTCGAGGCAATGACACCTTATAGCTAGCCTGGTGCAGCGGCAAACTTGTTTGAACGTGCAGTACTGCGTTTCAAATGTTAGAGTGTGCTACAAGCAGCTCTGGAGCCTCCTGTTGATTTGAAAAGGGTTGAACGCACTCAAATCACGCCTCTAAGTGATTTGATTTTGAAAGTGCAGGAATCCTAGCAGTCTTGGCTCTCATGAGTGGAGAATCCCATTCCAGGGTTTTTGGGGCAACGGGTAGTCCTCGTTCTTGGCCTCCCAAATACGGGGGAGGCTGGCACACACCTCCAAATATCATTCAGCACGTTGAGGTCTTGGGTACCAGTGTGGCTGGCAGAGAGGCGTGTCTGGCTCCAGCAGCAGGCCACCCCCAATGTGCCCTGGGGATCGTGGGCGGACAGAGCTCGACTCTGCGTTAGACTACTCGTCTTCACCTCACAACTGGAGGACTTTGGAAAGGACTGCTCTCCCAACAGGGCCCAAATGAAATAATATTCAAGGATTTTAGTCCAGACATAATTCAAAGAAGGAGTGGAAGACCCTTCTTTTAAAAGGAAAACATCTGCACATGATTGGACAAATACAAGCCAGACTTAAGGGTCCAATCCTTGTTCTTAGAACAAGTGGACTTTGCCTTCTGACATTGTACCCAAAGTGATTTGTGTTAAAGGAAGTGAAGGATTCCTCCCCGTACGTGTGAAAGGATGTGTTATGACTCAGGATTAAGACTCGTACACAAGGGCACAAGGGCATTAATAACATACAATGGGTCGGAAGAAAGACCTATCCCTCCATATCACTATGGGGGGGTTTCCCTGCCTCTACAAAACTAAGGATGTCAACTGTCAGAATGTCCAAAGGTAAAAGAGCTCTCCGCCCTGTGACCAGAATCCTAACCTGGCCCTTACATCTCAAACCTATGACAATATGAAAAGGGGTATAGTTTCTCAATTAAACAAACGTGGTTCTTGCCACAGTTTCAGCACAAAGTTCCAAAGTGAAAGGGTGCAAAAAGAAGCAAGTAATCAAAGTTCCACAATCCTTAGGGTGAGGGTGAGGGGGGGGGGGCGTTTCTCAGCATAAGCACTGTTCTCTTCATCACAGATGTATACTTTTCCAGTCCAGGGGTATGGTTCCTTTCTGCAAGCTTTCTTACACTCAAAATGCACTCTGTTACTCCTTGCCTTTACAGTTTAAGCAACACAATGTGTTCCCCAGGGGTATGGCTCCCTGCCCCTGAAGTTCCCAGAATCTGAAGAGGTTGCTTTCCTCTTCTTAATTCTCACAGTTCTCTATCTCTTTTGAAATGGGGCCTAAACTCACAATTCTTCTTCTTGATATACTTTCCTGCCAGGGCTTTCACTTCATTCCAAAAAAAGAAAAGGCTTTCATAGTTCAGCAACGCTATTTCTTTCCCCAGGGGTATTTCTCCCTTCCCCTGGAGTTCCCAAATTCTCACACTCCTTTATTCTGCCTGGTATACTCTCCTGCCAGAGCTTTTGGTTACACTTTAGGTATTCGTCCCAGACTTGCAACTACATTGCCTGGTATACTCTCCTGCCAGGGCTTTCACTTCATTCCAACAAAATGTTTTCATCCACTTCAGGGGGCCTCCTGTATCCTGAAACACACTTTTACTGGTTTCCAATCTAAAGGGGTATGGGTCTTTCCCTTATTCTCTCATATTTGGGTGTGAGTCCCTGAATCACTGTATTTTCATTATTATTCAAATGTCCCGTTTCTTTCAAACTCAAACAGTTCACAAACTTTCTCTTCTCCTTATTTGTCTCTGGGCTCCATGACCCACTTGCATGTACATACGTATTCCTTTTAGATGTCTCAGTGTTTCAACTCCCTCACTGACGTTCACCCAGCTTGTTAACGCTGTGCAGCAATCGCTTTGGAGTGCCCTGGCATCCCAAACTCCTCTATGAGGTTTACGAGTGTTCATTGGCACCTCCAGCATCCCTCACAAACTCTCACTCTTCCAGCGGTTGCTGTTCTTCCACAGAAGCCATCCTCTTTGCTCTGCAGTCCCTGCCTTCCATTCTAAGTTGCATGCCAGCTTCTCCTGACTGTGGCACCTTGGCAGTGGACCTTCCTTTTCAGAGTCTCCCTGCCTGGCGCTTCCTGTCATTCTACAGCTCCATTCTGCAAACTGCTTCTTCTGCGTGTCTCGAACCGGCTTCGAGATTGAAGTTTCTCTTTTTTCTAAGCTGTTCGGTGCTTTTGAATATCCCGGCGCCCATCATCTGCTCGCAGCAACAAGATCGCGTCTGTTGCTTGCCGGCTCCAGTAATCCTTATCACTCCAGTCCTCTTCCACGTCTCAGTGTTCTGTTTTGAATACAAAAAGTCAATGTCACTAATAGTTGAATATTCATCTGGAGCCAGTGGGTTGATTAATAGGCTTTTGCAACATAACGTATTATCCCCAATAGGACATTCTGGTTTGATTTCAAAACATGCCCTGGAGGATTGAGGTATTAAGGGGGCGTTATCCAGCTCCAAGGAAGAAGGGGGTACCAGGCTCTGCCAAGCAAGTCTATTTTCCTCACATGAGGGTTGTCTCCCCTCATTAGGTTCTCCCTCAGATAGCTTCCCCCAGGGTCAGGATTAGGTAGCTTATGCCTTTCCCTGGCCACATGGCGAGAGACTCTCCCCAGGGAAGAAGTGATGACATCACCAGATTCACCACAATGAGTAGGGATACAGTGGCCAACTCAGCTTTTACGTCTAGAAACCATGACACAATGCAATCATAAAGATAGGAGATGACACTAACCGGAGTATCTTTGGCACTAAACTTTATTTCCACCGGTTTGCCTGATGGTAAAAAGAACTCTGTGGGAACTCTCTGAAGGTATCGAAGGAAATCATAAGTAAAAAATAATCTAGAGGAAGTTACTAGGAACGGAAGGGGAAAGGATATTAGAATGATTAGTAGGGAACTATCCCGGGCGGCACGAGGGCGCAGCTAACGATTTTTTCCTGTGCACTCTTTCTGCATAGCGCCCAAAGTACAGTGCACTAATCTAAATCCCAGGAAAGCGCTCTAAGTACCTAAGTTCACATATGAGCTTGAGCAGGAAGCATCACATTCAACACAACAAAAAAGAGATTACAAAGGCAATCCAGGGCCGACAGAAAGAGGGTGGTTACCGTGAATAGCAGAGTCGAAGGTACAAAATCGAAATCCAAAGAGGCAGTCAAGTTGAACTTTCTGGGTCCAGAAGGAATCAGCAGGACTACGGATGTAGGCAGAAAAAAAACCTCTGTCGCTGACTTTTGATCAGGAGCGCTGGTCTCTCGATGATGCCAGGCTCTATGGGAATCACAGAAGTCAGAAAATGTAGCGTGTCGCGCCGGGCAGCGATGAACTTTCAGTGAAAGTAATGCAGTATGCTCGTTTTTGCATTGTGTTTGTAAAAGGGGTTGCATGTTGCTGAGTACAACCTGAGCAGATGGGGTATATACGCCTTTCAACATGTGAAAGTGGTAGTGCCTTTATGGTGTCAATCAGAGTAGCTCTGGGGGTCTGTTCACCTACCGAGTGGTGTTGCATCGCTGATGCAACATGAGTAAATAGGGAGGCATCTCTTCCGCCAAGTGAGTGTGGCTATGACATGGCTTGTAACATAGTAGAACGTAGTCATTGTAATGTATACATCAAACATATGGCCCTCTCTAGGTTTATATATAAGCAAGAGTTACTCATAGTAACTTCTTTATGAATCGAATGGCCCTCCCCAGGATTAAGTCAAGGATACGCCAGAGTTACTCATAGTATCGTATAAGTGAATCATATGGCCCTCTCCAGGTTTACTTATAAGCCAGAGTTACTCATAGTAACTTTTTTATGAATCGAATGGCCCTCCCCAGGAATAAGTCAAGGATACGCCAGAGTTACTCATAGTAATGTATACGTGAATCACATGTCCCTCTCCTGGTTTGTGCATAAGCCAGAGTTACTCATAGTAACGTATACGTGAATCACATGTCCCCCTCCTGGTTTGTGCATAAGCCAGAGTTACTCATAGTAACTTCTTTATGAATTGAATGGCTCTCCCCAGGAATAAGTCAAGGATACGCCAGAGTTTCTCATAGTAACATATACGTGAATCACATGTCCCCCTCCTGGTTTGTGCATAAGCCAGAGTTACTCATAGTAACTTCTTTATGAATTGAATAGCTCTCCCCAGGATTAGGTCAAGGATATGTCAGAGTTACTCATAGTAACATATACGTGAATCATATGGCCCTCTCCAGGTTTACTTATAAGCCAGAGTTACTCATAGTATCTTCTTTATGATTTTAATGCCCCCCCCCCAGGATTAGGTCAAGGATACGCCAGAGTTACTCATAGTATCGTATAAGTGAATCATATGGCCCTCTCCAGGTTTACTTATAAGCCAGAGTTACTCATAGTAACTTCTTTATGTATTGATTGGTCCTCCCCAGGATTAAGTTAAGGATACGCCAGAGTTACACATAGTAACATATATGTGAATCAGACCTCACAGATTCATAATACTATGTTCATTGCACTGGCTTTTGTGAGGCCATTTGTCAATGCTATATCGGTTTGCCATCAAATGGCAATTAGCTCAATTCTGATGTGGTAATTCGATATAAGGGCCCAAGGCAAAGGGCAGCTCCAGAAGAAGCAGCTCCAGATGGTGTCTGCCGGGGAAGCAGGAAGCAGGCACCCATCAACCAGCAACGACAGACAAAGTAAGTGGGGTGTGAACGGGGAGGCACAGCAATCACTGCACCCCACAAAACTGGCCCACCTCTCTTGCATCTTATCACCACCACCACCACCCAATAGCTTGTAACCTGCCTGTACCCAATTATATTTATCAACTGTTCCCCCACATAGACTCACTGAGTTGTGAATTGTGTTGCCTAGTCATGTCTCACATCTAGGAGAACTGTTAGTCAGCGATGTCTAACTTCTAGGTGGACGGCACTCGAACTGCTCTAGCTAGTCCAGTCACATTCTTAATTATTAGCTTGCATCACATCTATGAAGAGATATGAATATTGGCTCCTGTCACATCTTAACAGATTTGTAATTATTAGTTGGTGTCACATCTAGACAGAAATGTGATTAGCCTGCATCACATCTAGACCGATTTATAATTATTGGTTTGCCTCACATTGAGACAGAAATGTGAATATTAGTTTGCGTCACGCCTAGACAGAAATGTGAATATTGGCTCTTGTCACATCCAGACAGACTTGCAATTATTAGCTTCAGTCATATCCAGACAGAAATGTGAATAATAGCCTGTGTCACACCCATACAGAAATGTGAATATTAGCCTGCGTCACATCCATACAGAAATGTGAATATTAGCCTGCGTCACGCCTAGACAGAAATGTGAATATTGGCTCTTGTCACATCCAGACAGACTTGCAATTATTAGCTTCAGTCATATCCAGACAGAAATGTGAATAATAGCCTGTGTCACACCCATACAGAAATGTGAATATTAGCCTGCGTCACATCCATACAGAAATGTGAATATTAGCCTGCGTCACATCCATACAGAAATGTGAATATTAGCCTGCGTCACATCTAGATAGTAATGTCTATAACCAACCCTACTAATAGAAGCTCATCCCTCTGCATACACCTCTCAAACTCTAAACACAACCATACCTCCAAAGCACAACAAACTGCACGCACCTCTCTACAGCCCAAGAATGAAACAAACCACACAGTCTCACACAACTGCACATAATGCTACCAACCGAAAAATACACCTAAGCTCACCGAACGGTGTAAACCAAACTGAAGCTGCCAACAGCACAACACAGCTCTGTTGCTCATGCTCCCGCTACGTCCTACTAACTTACCGTACCCTCTTTCCTTTCAGAGCCGCCAGAGCGTGAAGGCACCACTCCGGTGGTGACAGTGTGTGTTATAAATATCCTTTAACATAAGTGAAATCATTTATTTACAATTGATTTTGCGGAGACAGATTCCACAGTGCCAATCAACGTAGAGTCCCAATCGCATGGCTCCCTGTGCCTAAAGGCAAGAGTGACCTCCGAGGCTTTGCTCTTCACGGTTGTATACGAATTGTTTGTTTTACAACTGTTCGAATAAGAATTGACCTTTTCACAATTGACCAAATTGTGAAGGTCAATTGTAACTTACATGTGGGGGGAAACCCCCCGGTCAATTGTTCATTCGAACAATTGTAAATGAACAATTTGGGTAATACCCTCTTCACAGCCACCAGCCCCAACTTCTGCCTAGTAATTAAAGCCATACATACGTGCTGCCAGCGTCATCGACTGGGGTCCGAACGAGCTGCCATTCTTAATGCAAACCTAATTACACCCCATGAGGAGGCGATGGCCGGCGCCATACGGCAAGTGGGCAAATCAAGCATGTGGAAGCGTGTGCTTCCATTTCAGAGTCTTGCCTCAGATGACAACGCCTGCAT
Organism: Ambystoma mexicanum; assembly: GCF_040938575.1. NCBI lineage: Eukaryota > Metazoa > Chordata > Amphibia > Caudata > Ambystomatidae > Ambystoma > Ambystoma mexicanum. Next base: position 26,402,689 of record NC_090936.1, read on the forward strand.
GTTCAAGCATGTCAGCTTGTGTGTTTATCCAACGACAGGAAGAGTTCCACATGTACATATGTTGAAGGTATGGATTTTACACAGCAATGAAAAGATGTGTATAACACCTTTAACTGAATTTTCAATGTTCTGTGTCCTGTGGATTAGTAGAACCATAGCGTCGGACTCAGCCTAGATGTAAACAAGTTAGAGGCAACGGACGCTCTTTCATGGTACCGGCAGGGTGGGTTCGGAGTTAGTGGCAACGGACGCTCTTTCATGGTACCGGCAGGGTGGGTTCAGAGTTAGAAGCAACGGACGCTCTTTCATGGTACCGGCAGGGTGGGTTCGGAGTTAGTGGCAACGGACGCTCTTTCATGGTACGGGCAGGGTGGGGTCAGAGTTAGAGGCAACGGATGCTCTTTCTTGGTACCGGCAGGGTGGGTTCGGAGTTAGTGGCAACGGACGCTCTTTCATGGTACCGGCAAGGTGGGTTCAGAGTTAGTGGCAACGGACGCTCTTTCATGGTACTACCGGCAGGGTGCGTTTGGAGTTAGTGGCTACGGACGCTCTTTCATGGTACTACCGGCAGGGTGCGTTCGCAGTTAGTGGCAACGGACGCTCTTTCATGGTACTACCGGCAGGGTGGGTTCGGAGTTAGAGGTAACGGACGCTCTTTCATGGTACCGGCAGGGTGGGTTCGGAGTTAGTGGCAACGGAAGCTCTTTCATGGTACAGGCAGGGTGGGTTCGGAGTTAGAGGCAACGGACGCTCTTTCATGGTACCGGCAGGGTGGGTTCGGAGTTAGAGGCAACGGACGCTCTTTCATGGTACCGGCAGGGTGGGTTCGGAATTAGTGGCAACGGACGCTCTTTCATGGTACCGGCAGGGTGGGTTCAGAGTTAGAGGCAACGGACGCTCTTTCATGGTACCGGCAGGGTGGGTTCGGAGTTAGAGGCAACGGACGCTCTTTCATGGTACCAGCAGGGTGCGTTCGGAGTTAGTGGCAATGGACGCTCTTTCATGGTACCGGCAGGGTGGGTTCGGAGTTAGAGGAAACAGACGCTCTTTCATGGTACCGGCAGGGTGGGTTCAGAGTTAGAGGCAACGGACGCTCTTTCATGGTACCGGCAGGGTGGGTTCGGAGTTAGAGGCAACGGACGCTCTTTCATGGTACCGGCAGGGTGCGTTCGGAGTTAGTGGCAACAGACGCTCTTTCCTGGTACAGGCAGGGTGGGTTCGGAGTTAGTGGCAACGGACGCTCTTTCATGGTACTACCGGCAGGGTGGGTTCGGAGTTAGAGGTAACGGACGCTCTTTCATGGTACAGGCAGGGTGGGTTCGGAGTTACAGGCAACGGACGCTCTTTCATGGTACAGGCAGGGTGGATTCGGAGTTAGAGGCAACGGACGCTCTTTCATGATACTACCGGCAGGGTGGGTTCGGAGTTAGAGGTAACGGACGCTCTTTCTTGGTACTACCGGCTGGGTGGGTTCAGAGTTAGAGGCAACGGATGCTCTTTCACGGTACCGGCAGGGTGGGTTCGGAGTTAGAGGCAACGGATGCTCTTTCATGGTACAGGCAGGGTGGGTTCGGAGTTAGAGGCAACGGACGCTCTTTCATGGTACTACCGGCAGGGTGGGTTCGGAGTTAGAGGTAACGGACGCTCTTTCATGGTACTACCAGCAGGGTGGGTTCAGAGTTAGAGGTAACGGACGCTCTTTCATGGTACCGGCAGGGTGGGTTCAGAGTTAGAGGTAACAGACGCTCTTTTATGGTACCGACAGGGTGCGTTCGGAGTTAGAGGCAACGGACGCTCTTTAATGGTACAGGCAGGGTGGGTTCGGAGTTAGAGGCAACGGACGCTCTTTCATGGCACCGGCAGGGTGGGTTCGGAGTTAGTGGCAACGGACGCTCTTTCATGGTACTACAGGCAGGGTGGGTTCGGAATTAGAGGCAACGGACGCTCTTTCATGGTACCGGCAGGGTGGGTTTGGATTTAGAGGCAACGGACGCTCTTTCATGGTACCGGCAGGGTGGGTTCAGAGTTAGAGGCAACGGACGCTCTTTCATGGTACAGGCAGGGTGGGTTCGGATTTAGAGGCAACGGACGCTCTTTCATGGTACCGGCAGGGTGGGTTCGGAGTTAGAGGCAACGGACGCTCTTTCATGGTACCGGCAGGGTGGGTTCGGAGTTAGAGGCAACGGACGCTCTTTCACGGTACCGGCAGGGTGGGTTCGGAGTTAGAGGCAACGGACGCTCTTTCACGGTACAGGTAGGGTGGTTTCGGAGTTAGAGGCAACGGACGCTGTTTCACGGTACCGGCAGGGTGGGTTCGGAGTTAGAGGCAACGGACGCTCTTTCACGGTACCGGCAGGGTGGATTCGGAGTTAGAGGCAACGGACGCTCTTTCATGGTACCGGCAGGGTGGGTTCGGAGTTAGAGGCAACGGACGCTCTTTCATGGTACCGGCAGGGTGGGTTCGGAGTTAGAGGCAACGGACGCTCTTTCACGGTACCGGCAGGGTGGGTCCGGAGTTAGAGGCAACGGACGCTCTTTCACGGTACCGGCAGGGTGGGTCCGGAGTTAGAGGCAACGGACGCTCTTTCACGGTACCGGCAGGGTGGATTCGGAGTTAGAGGCAACGGACGCTCTTTCATGGTACCGGCAGGGTGGGTTCGGAGTTAGAGGCAACGGACGCTCTTTCATGGTACCGGCAGGGTGGGTTCGGAGTTAGAGGCAACGGACGCTCTTTCACGGTACCGGCAGGGTGGGTCCGGAGTTAGAGGCAACGGACGCTCTTTCACGGTACCGGCAGGGTGGGTCCGGAGTTAGAGGCAACGGAGGCTCTTTCACGGTACCGGCAGGGTGGGTTCGGAGTTAGAGGCAACGGAGGCTCTTTCACGGTACCGGCAGGGTGGGTCCGGAGTTAGAGGCAACGGAGGCTCTTTCACGGTACCGGCAGGGTGGGTTCGGAGTTAGAGGCAACGGAGGCTCTTTCACGGTACCGGCAGGGTGGGTCCGGAGTTAGAGGCAACGGACGCTCTTTCACGGTACCGGCAGGGTGGGTCCGGAGTTAGAGGCAACGGACGCTCTTTCACGGTACCGGCAGGGTGGGTCCGGAGTTAGAGGCAACGGAGGCTCTTTCACGGTACCGGCAGGGTGGGTCCGGAGTTAGAGGCAACGGACGCTCTTTCACGGTACCGGCAGGGTGGGTCCGGAGTTAGAGGCAACGGAGGCTCTTTCACGGTACCGGCAGGGTGGGTTCGGAGTTAGAGGCAACGGAGGCTCTTTCACGGTACCGGCAGGGTGGGTCCGGAGTTAGAGGCAACGGACGCTCTTTCACGGTACCGGCAGGGTGGGTCCGGAGTTAGAGGCAACGGACGCTCTTTCACGGTACCGGCAGGGTGGATTCGGAGTTAGAGGCAACGGACGCTCTTTCATGGTACCGGCAGGGTGGGTTCGGAGTTAGAGGCAACGGACGCTCTTTCATGGTACCGGCAGGGTGGGTTCGGAGTTAGAGGCAACGGACGCTCTTTCACGGTACCGGCAGGGTGGGTCCGGAGTTAGAGGCAACGGACGCTCTTTCACGGTACCGGCAGGGTGGGTCCGGAGTTAGAGGCAACGGAGGCTCTTTCACGGTACCGGCAGGGTGGGTTCGGAGTTAGAGGCAACGGAGGCTCTTTCACGGTACCGGCAGGGTGGGTCCGGAGTTAGAGGCAACGGACGCTCTTTCACGGTACCGGCAGGGTGGGTCCGGAGTTAGAGGCAACGGACGCTCTTTCACGGTACCGGCAGGGTGGATTCGGAGTTAGAGGCAACGGACGCTCTTTCATGGTACCGGCAGGGTGGGTTCGGAGTTAGAGGCAACGGACGCTCTTTCATGGTACCGGCAGGGTGGGTTCGGAGTTAGAGGCAACGGACGCTCTTTCACGGTACCGGCAGGGTGGGTCCGGAGTTAGAGGCAACGGACGCTCTTTCACGGTACCGGCAGGGTGGGTCCGGAGTTAGAGGCAACGGAGGCTCTTTCACGGTACCGGCAGGGTGGGTTCGGAGTTAGAGGCAACGGAGGCTCTTTCACGGTACCGGCAGGGTGGGTCCGGAGTTAGAGGCAACGGAGGCTCTTTCACGGTACCGGCAGGGTGGGTTCGGAGTTAGAGGCAACGGAGGCTCTTTCACGGTACCGGCAGGGTGGGTCCGGAGTTAGAGGCAACGGAGGCTCTTTCACGGTACCGGCAGGGTGGGTTCGGAGTTAGAGGCAACGGACGCTCTTTCAAGGTACCGGCAGGGTGGGTTCAGAGTTAGAGGCAACGGACGCTCTTTCATGGTACAGCCAAGGTGGGTTCGGAGTTAGAGGCAACGGAGGCTCTTTCATGGTACAGCCAAGGTGGGTTCGGAGTTAGAGGCAACGGAGGCTCTTTCATGGTACCGGCAGGGTGGGTTCGGAGCAAGCTTCCTGTTGAGATGCGTATGGAAGAAACAGTATCATCTTCAGAAAAAGTCTTAAGACGTTATTGTTCGTTTAAATTGTAAGCTATATGCGTGTCTGTTATATATGTTGCGCCCCGATGCCTGCGGGCTCCGGTGCATTATAAACAAATAATCATAAGAAGGAGGTAAGCATAGCAGGCAAACTGCTACAGAGATAAGCGGCGCGCAGATGAACAATCCTGTGAGGCAAACAGCGCTCCCTTTTACTCTGCGCCAAACCCAAGACGCTGTTGGCTTATTCCTGAGAGAGTTTCCTTGCTTGGGTCTTTTCACAACATAAGAACCTTCATTTGAGCCCTGAGCTGCGTTTCTCTTCAGGTGAATGTCTGGGAAGCTTAGTGGACCCCTGCGATGTTACAGATAAATATTTCACTTTCTGTGCGTTGAATAATTCGGATTTTCCATCTGCCACATTGGGATTCTGGGTCGATGCCTAAATTCGTCCAATCAATGTTCCCAGGTTAAAACAAAATGGGGAGCTGAGTTCAAAACCAACTCTATCCCATGTCAGTCTGTATGAAATGAATGTATTACTGTTACATCACTGACTGAAACTTCCGGGTGGGGTGGGGTGGAGGAGGGACTGGCGGCCAGCAATTGCTCAAACCTCTGGTGTAAGGTCTGGGGGCTGCATGAAGGTCAGGAGAAAGCCTGGGGTTAAGGGGCTGGGGCAGGGTGGGTGTGATGCTTGCTGGCTATGGGCTGGAGTACCTCACGTGAATCTTTTGCAACAGTTAAAGGTCAGGGCCCGGAGCAATGCAAGTCAAAAACTAAAAACAGAAGAGGCCGTCTTTCCTGCAGATAAGCGGATCCGTGCGCCTGACAAGCTGAACAAGAGCTCAGCAGCCATCAGCAATCAGGGCATGGCTATGCTGGTTCACCAGCGCTGCTCCAGGCCTATCCCGCCCGCAACAGCTGCTGCCAATACAAAGCACACACAGAAATACAGCAAGGATCTTTTCTGGGTCGCTTTCCAATGGGAAGTGTAACTGATCAAACACAGTAAACCCAATGTCAGGGTTTACCGTGTTTCATCAGTTAGACCCTAAATTGGGAAAGCCTAGATACCCCCATAGTAAAAAGGAGATGCAAGCGTTGCCTATGTAAGTTACACACCCAGCATTGGGGGCCCTACTGCACTCGGGTTAAGGACTGTGAATACGTTTTATGGTCATGGTACGGTGGGCTACCCTGTAGGAAAGATGCCAGCGTTCTAAGCTGAGCTACACAGCTGGTGAAGCTGGGCATCTGTGCAGGTGGCCCGGAGCTACAAATGGTGGCATCGGTGGAGTTACAATGCAAACAGAACTGGGGGAGCAGCCGTCAGGTTGGAGCAGGAATGCAGCATGCTGGGAGAGGTCCAGAAGGTTCTAAAAGGGCATGGGATGTGATTCGCCCAAATCACCCATGGGCCTCTCTCAAGTCGTGCCCTTTTGGTTCTTTGTTTCCCTCCAAGCAGCACAAACAAACCTTGCGCTCTGATGTGTCCGATATCTTATTGGCTCCCCGATCCATACCCACCAACCTGCTATCCTGTCATCGTCTTTGTAAACCGTCCTGTTCCTTGTCCTTTTAGACTGTCTTCTGAAACTCTTGCTGTGGCCCAGACCCATTCCAGTGCCAGTTCTTTCATCCTTGGCTGCCCAAAGCTGGCAAGGAACCCATTCTCACAAGTGCCTTAGCTTCCTGCCGCTCTGCTGAGAAACATCTCCCAAAGTTACTACAGGACTTGCCGATAATATCCGTCCTGGTCTTTTTAGACCTGCCCATGAATCCTTGTTCCTATCTCAGACCATTAGCGGTCTATTTTCCCTTCGTCAGCCTTTCCAGTTTTGGACAATTGGCCAAACCTGATACGTTCTCCAAATTCAATTATTTCCCCGTGATGCTGCTTCATGCCCAACCTTGGGGAGAGAATTAACCCTGCTGTGAGGATGGGGATGTTAAGGATAAGTGGGCAACAAAGGCACTAATATGTGGGCAACGGGCAGCAAGCTTCTAGTGGCCGGGGGTGGACCAGGATACATTGTCAAATGCCTCTCCAGGCTCCTAAAAGGGGTTGCCTCTCCAGGCAACCCCTTTTCAACACTGAGACGAGGAAGAGGGATGGAGTGATGAAGATCACTAGAAGCGACAAGCCAATGCCCAGTTCTAGTCATTGGGGGATGTTAAGAGGTGCCTGGACATTCAAAAGGGGAACACCTGACCAAGACGAGCAACTCAACCCTCCCGACGGTTGTTGGGGCACGGGAGGAAAGCAAGCTGCCGAACAGAGCGAGGAAACTGGTGAAAACAGCGTCCAAGGATGTCGGGCAGGAGTGTATTCGCCACGCCACAGTCATGAGCAGCAAGAGCTGCTGAGCGAAGGAGAAGATGATGCGAGAACTTAAAAGCCGTCGAGACCCTCTCCCAGTCAGCAGACGAACAGCGGAGGAAATGGTGAAACGTGAGGGTTGTGGAAGCTGCCAAAGAGAACCCGTAAACCCAGAAAAGGAGATTGTAATACCGGGGCACTTCAGGGCGGATGCTGTGTATTATTAGTGAAGGGTAAAAACCCACACAAGGCAGCTGGGACATTTAACACAGTTGGAGAAGGGTCAGTGGCCCGACATAGGAACACTTTAATCACCTGGATACAGAAACAAGTGAATACTGATAAAGAGTGTGAATGTGGAATTTGCACTCGAATATTGAATGGATTTAAAAAGCCCTGCCAGAAGAGTAAACTGGCACACAGTGAGTCTGCAACTCACCACCAAGTGAAAAGACAAAAAGCCCTGGTAGGAGAGTAAAGCAGGCACACAGTGAGTCTGCAACTCACCACCAAGTGAAAAGACAAAAAGCCCTGGTAGGAGAGTAAACCAGGCACACAGCGAGTCTGCAACTCACAACTAAGTGAAAAGACAAAAAGCCCCGGCAGGAGAGTAAACCAGGCACACAGCGAGTCTGCTACTCACCACTAAGTGAAAAGACAAAAAGCCCTGGCAGGAGAGAAAACAGGCACACAGCGAGTCTGCAACTCACCACTAAGTGAAAAGACAAAAAGCACCGGCAGGAGAGAAAACAGGCACACAGCGAGTCTGCAACTCGCCACTAAGTTAAAAGACAAAAAGCCCCGGCATGAGAGTAAACCAGGCACACAGCGAGTCTGCAACTCACCACTAAGTGAAAAGACAAAAATCTCTGGCAGGGGAGTAAGCAGGCACACAGCGAGCCTGCAACTCACTGCTAAGTGAAAGGACAAAAAGCCCCGGCAGGAGAGTAAGCAGGCACACAGCGAGTCTGCAACTCACAGCTAAGTGAAAAAACAAAAAGGCCTGGCAGGAGAGAAAACAAGCACACAGCGAGTCTGCAACTCACCGTTAAGTGAAAAAACAAAAAGCCCGGCAGGAGAGTAAACAGGCACACAGCGAGTCTGCAACTCACAGCTAAGTGAAAAGACAAAAAGCCCCGGCAGGAGAGAAAGCAGGCACACAGCGAGTCTGCAACTCACCACTAAGTGAAAAGACAAAAAGCCCCGGCAGGAGAGAAAACAGGCACACAGCGAGTCTGCAACTCACCACTAAGTGAAAAGACAAAAAGCCCCGGCAGGAGAGTAAACCAGGCACACAGCGAGTCTGCAACTCACCACTAAGCGAAAAGACAAAAAGCCCCGGCAGGAGAGTAAGCAGGCACACAGCGAGTTTGCAACTCCCCGCTAAGTGAAAAGACAAAAAGCCCCAGCAGGAGAGAAAACAAGCGATTGGAGAAATGTGGCAAAGACCCCCAGGAACTGTGCAAAAGCTGAGAGAGCAGGGGAAGACATTCCCCATCCCCTTTGATTGTGGACCAAAAGGGAAGAACCATACCCCTTTTCTGAAAAGAGCATCAGAGGTCCAGAGACAGGACTGAAATGTGGTGTGCAAACAGAGAAAAACTCAGGGGACGAGCCATCCCGCTTGGGATTGTGGAATATGCAAAGGTGACATTGTGAATAACCAGAAGGGCTCTAGGGGAAGGGAAGGCCGCCTTGTCTGGTGGATCTTTATTTATTTTCCCTTTCTTCACTTTAAGACTTTATGTTTGGAACTTTGGAAGGAAGCTGCGGGGGTTCAGCTGAAAGACATCCCCATTTCACATTATATTGAGTTTAGTCTGTGAGGGTCATTTTAGGGTTTTGGACACAGGAAATGGAACTCTTTTTGCTTTAGACATCCTGACACAGACAGTCCTTAGCTTTGTTGAAGCAGGGAGACCCCTCTTAGAGTCAAGGATAGGTAGGATTTTCCCAACCCCTCTTTTTCTTTTGAAAATAAAAGTCTTTGATAAACACTGAAAACGCCTCTGTGTCTGAGTCTTACTCTTCTTCCCGCAAACCCCTCTCTGACGTTTGTAGATTCTCTCCAGGACTGTGCACCCTGCCCAACTAGGTTTACTATTGCCCACCTGGTACTGTGCCCCGCCACCCAAAACATCTTCCTCCTGAAACTGAGACCTTCTGGAATTAGGTTCATCAAAGAATAACCTTACTGTGGCCAACACACCAGTGTAAGCAACTCGAATCAAAGACCGTTATCCACAGGAATGTTTGAAACAAATCATGAACACGCGGCTTAGCACAACTCACTGAGATACCATTGCACTGCTGTGTGCCCCCTGAGGTGGAGAGACAACTTAACACCCTGTCACTGGCTATTCGGCAGCCGTTGCTGTACACTTGGCCAAAGCAGCAACCTGCTACTAGTGTGCAGCGAGGCAGGCGGTTCGCATTACTATCTAGTAGCACTCCTATGCCAGTCTATGTCGGACACGTGTTACGGCCATAAGCCTTTCTGATATCCAAACAAAATTCCAAACACATATAACACAAATGCTATCACATGTTTTACATTATGCAAAAGAGGCATCTTTATGTGAAAAGACAGCGATTAAGGATTGGCAGGAGGGAGGAATGGTAAGGAGTGAGAAACAGTATCATATTGTATCGGTAAAGCTTTGTGCTGTACATTAGAAAACATATCAATGACAGGTTTGACATTTTAGATGCATCAGTCGCTGTATCCGTGACCCCTTTCCCATTTATCAAACTGCGCACTATGAAATCTCCATTCGAATGCACTACAGCATTCGTGCCTCGCAGCGTAATTCATAAATTCGATTCCTTTTATGAATTTAAACTGTGGGCCTACTATGTAGCTAATAGCCTAACCCATGTATGTCACCCATGGTGACATCTTACTCTCTATAAGGTGCAAGCATTGGCTAATAGACATATCCATTACCTATAGGGGTCTACTACTCGCACACACTCTTTCTTCAGAACTTGTATCCATTCATATTAGTATTCCTGCGTTTCTTTTATCAGGGATAAATCCCTTGAGCCTCTACAAAATATTATGTTCATATTTTCTTTCCATTTCGTAATATATTCCTCGAGTTTTTACATGCTAAATAGGTCACAGGTGTGCAGATTGTATTGGCTTATACTTTTCAAGAATAATATATTATTTCATGCGTTCCTGCGTCCAATTCTTGTCCTCCCAAGTTTGAGGTCCCCGTTTATAGATTCCTTGCATAGATGTACAAATAGTATATAATCCATTAACTACACGATCCCCTTATGCCCCATTACTGCTTGCCTTCTTTCTATAGAAGGACTGGAACTAGCGTCCCGCGTGCCAAGTACAAGCCACGGGCGCCATTTTGGATTCTTGGATATTCCGGTAAACAAATCGTGATGTCACGCGTTGTGCGTGTCACACCATGACGTCGCGTTGTGACGTTGCCGCAGTGATATTTTGGGATGAATCTCCACATTGAGCCTCTTTTTTGGCAAACACTAACATTGTCGATCAGACTTTGTATATATATATATCGAACCATATCTGTTTCTCATTTTTGTCAATGTGTGTGTATGTTACTAAAGGACCTATCCTAAGTTCAGATGTCACACTTTCCACATATATATCACATATTGGATCTAACAATGTATGTATCTGGTGGCAACCTTCAGATAGGTACAGCTAGAAAGGCAACGGAAGTAAATTCGACCCTTTATGCCACCAGTTGCCACCACCAGTCTGTAATTAAGAACATGCCAATCAGAGAATTTGTATAGCGCCTTTTACCATTGGTATGATTTCAAAGCGCTGTGGGGTTGAACGTTCGGGGACCGCAGTCCAGGTCAGTGGAGAGAGTAGTGTAGTACAACGTGCCAGGGGGCACTCGGCATGGCAGCAGCCGGCGTACAGTGGGTGATGTTTGGAATACCACATACTTGTACCGCTGCGACCACACCCCTGAACCGCGATTCCTTTTTAGCCAGCGTGCACACTTGTTCCACCTCCTTTCAATCCCCCCCCCCACCCTGCTCCTCTGCCCCCCCCTGCACCACATAGCTACACCTCTCAGCTGGGCGAGTGATAGCTGTCAGGCCAGTCCCCTCCCCCAGGCAATTAGAGACCTCTCTCCTACCTTCACAGGGAGACAGGCATAATTCCACCGCCCCCTTCGCGAGGAGTCATTCATTGCTGTGTAATTGGGCCTTGCTCGCATGCTGTTTGAGAAATCAGGCCCACTGAAATGTGTAATAGAGAGAGATATAGCAATCATCAGCAATTATATGCAATAATTACTGCTATTTGGGCTATCCTGTCTTTTGGACTCTCCGGCGAGCACACATAATGTGCTAGAAAATGAGTTCATATAAATGACATGTCTATAAACATATGGCATTAGAAGCGCTCTCAACAAGGGCGCAACATTCAATTAAAAGTGAAGCTGTCACGAGGTGAATAAGACAATGACTCGCCTTCCAACAATGGGAAAAGTGCCGCACTCTGCAGTGAAGTGCTTCCATTGGTTAAGACTCAGACACGTGAATGAGTGATGAGATGATATGATTAGGGGGGAGGGTGAGGCTCCATGATATCATAGCCCAAGGATAAAATAACAGACTTAATGACTCGACGTCTAACAAGGGGAGAAGTGCCACACTCTGCAGTGAAGTGCTGCCATTGGTTAAGACTCAAACACGTGAATGAGTGATGAGATGATATGATTAAGAGGGGGGGGGGGCGTTCCATGATATCATAGCCCAGGATAAAATAAAGATGTAATGGCTCGACGTCCAACAAGGGGAGAAGTGCCACACTCTGCAGTGAAGTGCTTCCATTGGTTAAGGCTCTCGCGTGAATGAGTGGGACGATTATATGATTAAGGGGGGGGGGGGGGTGAGGCTCCATGATATGATAGCCCAGGATAAAATAACAGACTTAATGACTCGACTTCTAACAAGGGGAGAAGTGCCACACTCTGCAGTGAAGTGCTGCCATTGGTTAAGACTCAGACACGTGAATGAGTGATGAGATGATATGATTAAGGGGGGGGGACGTTCCATGATATCATAGCCCAGGATAAAATAAAGATTTAATGGCTCGACGTCCAACAAGGGGAAAAGTGCTGCAGTCTGCGGTGAAGTGCTTCCATTGTTTAAGGCTCTCGCACGTGAATGAGTGAGGCGATGATATGATTAGGGGGGGGATGAGGCTCCATGATATGATAGCCCAGGATAAAATAAAGATTTAATGGCTCGACGTCCCACAAGGGGGGAAGTGCCGCACTCTGCAGTGAAGTGCTGCCATTGGTTAAGACTCAGACACGTGAATGAGTGATGAGATGATATGATTAAGGGGGGGGGACGTTCCATGATATCATAGCCCAGGATAAAATAAAGATTTAATGGCTCGACGTCCAACAAGGGGAAAAGTGCTGCAGTCTGCGGTGAAGTGCTTCCATTGTTTAAGGCTCTCGCACGTGAATGAGTGAGGCGATGATATGATTAGGGGGGGGATGAGGCTCCATGATATGATAGCCCAGGATAAAATAAAGATTTAATGGCTCGACGTCCCACAAGGGGGGAAGTGCCGCACTCTGCAGTGAAGTGCTGCCATTGGTTAAGACTCAGACACGTGAATGAGTGATGAGATGATATGATTAAGGGGGGGGGGGACGTTCCATGATATCATAGCCCAGGATAAAATAAAGATTTAATGGCTCGACGTCCAACAAGGGGAGAAGTGCCACACTCTGCCGTGAAGTGCTGCCATTATTTAAGTCTCTCACGCGTGAATGAGTGAGGAGATGATATAATTAAGGTTGGGGGCAGGGGGGGACGTTCCGGGTTATAATAGCCCTGGATAAAATAACAAAGGCTTAATGGCTCGACTTCCATCATCCCTAGCCAGCATAGTCAATGGTGAGGGATCGTGGGAGTCATAGTCCAAAACAGCTGGCATGGCGCAGGTTACAGACCCTTGCCCTCGACCCCCTAAAGGCTGTCTCCTAAGATAGCCACGCCATCTTAAGAAAACTGCGTCAGCGCTATAGTGCGGCTCGCAAAAGGTTCGACACTTATTGGCTAAACGTGTGCTTTTTTTAAAATACCACTTGTTTTTAAAATGCCACCCAAATAGGAGTTGAGATCTGATTGGCTATTCACTGCATGGGGTACACAGGAAGTCCTGAATGGCTTCACTAATGAGCCCCCACCCCCTTGTTCCACTACAGGGAAGAAAGAAACACATACGGTTTCCTGCAAGACCCCGAGCACCCAGGGCCAATGAGACTCGAATTCCTGGCCCCTGGCATCGCTTGACTGCGCTGGAGGGTTGGCAGGAGTCTGCACCACCCGTCCTATGCATTTGCCCTCATGTGACCTCATGTATTTGGCTTTGGATTGCTGCCTCCAATTGTCAAATTCAACCCGCCTCACCCCTGACATCCCCCCCCCTCCCTGCCTTCGCTCCTACGGCAAAAACAGCCTCTACAGGTGCAAGCACACACATCCAATGGGAGACAACCTATTGGCAGACAAGGTCTTTTGGGGTGAGACTGCCATCTAGTGCTAAATGGCTGCAATTTATTTAAGAATGACCTTGCCAATGGTTTTTATTTCAAACAAAAAAACACGTTTTCACAAAGACTTAAGTTTACATTTGCTGGTGACAATAAGAGGATTTATTATTTACAAAAAAGGCCAATCATTTAACAAAACTCAGATAAAATATAGGGCATGAACTGCCGGCACTTGAATGCGTTGTACTAGTGCCTACAGATGGTTCGGTGTAAGTGGCCGCTATACGCGGAGGCGCGCAATTCTGCATAAAGTTCATATATCAGGCACACTATGCTTGCTGCCCCCCATGGCAGACTGGTATAGCCCTAAACTACACCCTACTAGAAAGCTCACGGTGATGCTTAGGGACATGCAGTGAAGGACTTGCCACCTGCCACTATTACACATTGAGGTTCCTTAATGCTGATGAAAGGCCTGCAGGCCCATGCAATGTAATAATGTACCTTCAGGGTCAGCACACACGCAGCACACACACAGCACACATACAGCACACATGCAGTGAAGGACCTGCCACATGCAACTATTAAACATTGAGCTTCCTTACTGCTGAGGAAAGACCTGCAGGCCCATGCAATGTAATATGTACCTTCAGGGTCAGCACACATGCAGCACACACACAGCACACATACAGCACACATGCAGTGAAGGACCTTCCACATGCCACTATTACACAGTGAGGTCGTTTAATGCTGATGAAAGGCCTGCAGGCCCATGCAATGTGATAATGTACCTTCAGGGTCAGCACACATGCAGCACACATACAGTGAAGGACCTGCCACATGCAACTATTAAACATTGAGCTTTCTTACTGCTGAGGAAAGACCTGCAGGCCCATGCAATGTAATAATGTACCTTCAGGGTCAGCACACATGCAGCACACACACAGCACACGCACAGCACACATGCAGTGAAGGACCTGCCACATGCCACTATTACACATTGAGGTTGTTTAATGCTGAGGAAAGACCTGCAAGCCCATGCAATGTAATAATGTACCTTGGGGGTCAGCACACATACAGCACAGGACTTGCCACCTGCAACAATTACACATTGAGCTTCCTTACTGCTGAGGAAAGACCTGCAGGCCCATGCAATGTAATATGTACCTTCAGGGTCAGCACACATGCAGCACACACACAGCACACATACAGCACACATGCAGTGAAGGACCTGCCACATGCCACTATTACACATTGAGGTTGTTTAATGCTGAGGAAAGACCTGCAAGCCCATGCAATGTAATAATGTACCTTGGGGGTCAGCACACATACAGCACAGGACTTGCCACCTGCAACAATTACACATTGAGCTTCCTTACTGCTGAGGAAAGACCTGCAGGCCCATGCAATGTAATATGTACCTTCAGGGTCAGCACACATGCAGCACACACACAGCACACATACAGCACACATGCAGTGAAGGACCTGGCACATGCCACTATTACACATTGAGGTTGTTTAATGCTGAGGAAAGACCTGCAAGCCCATGCAATGTAATAATGTACCTTGGGGGTCAGCACACATACAGCACAGGACTTGCCACCTGCAACAATTACACATTGAGCTTCCTTACTGCTGAGGAAAGACCTGCAGGCCCATGCAATGTAATATGTACCTTCAGGGTCAGCACACATGCAGCACACATACAGCACACACACAGTGATTGAAATGCAGTATATTCACTGCACATATTTTTCAGTACAGAATATTGATTGCAATGAAACTCACGGAATATTTAAAAATGAAACGAAAACGTGATTGGTAGGG
Source organism: Ambystoma mexicanum (assembly GCF_040938575.1). Taxonomy (NCBI): domain Eukaryota; kingdom Metazoa; phylum Chordata; class Amphibia; order Caudata; family Ambystomatidae; genus Ambystoma; species Ambystoma mexicanum. The sequence continues at coordinate 26,417,821 of NC_090936.1, forward strand.
CAGAGGGGGTATTAAGATTAGCAGAGGTGGGATAACGGGTTTGCAGAGGGCTCCAAGGCCCCCCCCTGCATTGTGCATGCGAAATGCGTTGGAAAACCAGCAAAAAGAAATTGGTTGCAAAAAAGCGCAGTAACACGCGGATAGTAGAAACAGATGGGACCGCGTGAAGTTGTGCACGAAGATATGTGGGGGTAAAGTCAGAAGGCGCTGTGTACTTCTTGTTGCACTGGTGGGAAAATGGCATATTTCATTGCTGCCTATAAGGTCACATAGCTGATGAGGCCAGGATATCATGTCTGGCTTTGGGCCGGGAGGATACCAAGGTGCAACAAGACAACACTGAGCAGCACGGTTCCATTCCTGGTCCTGCGCTGTGACGCATGAAGCGTGATAGAACATATAATGTAGTTGCTGCTGTTGTAAATGCGTGAAATATCATACGTGTTATGGGGGGCCGGGGTCTACGGCCCCCGCCATTGTGTGGATACCCATCCTGGTGGGGCGGCCCGATGGGCCCATAGTCTGTGCGCTGCGCAGCGTGGCAGTAAGGTCACAGACACTGGTTCTCAGTGTTACTGCCGAGCGGGAGATCGCTTAGCACCTTCATTGGTGCGGGCCACGTGTCCTCACATGTGGCCCCAAACAGGCGAATTGGCATCAGCCACAGTGCTCGTGCTGACGTCACAATATCCCATGCCAAGGGTAAAGCCAAATCACATGACGACTATTGAAGATGGCATGTGTTACAATGAATGGTACAACTCAGGGGTCATTCTGGAACACTGATATATACATTCTTATATAAGGGCACTGTGAGAAACCAGAAGGTGTCTCACCCGCTAATCCCAGCAGATCTCTCACTCAGGTGGCCAGGGCATGGCCATCGCCTTTGGATCCAGACCCTGGGGGTGGACCAGTGTGGGAGGATCACCTGGGTGAGTGGTCTTCGGAAAGTGGGACGCCTGATGGTGAGACATGGTATCCTTCTCTTCCTGGTAACATCTTTACACCATTCTATACCAGGTAGGATATATGGAAACTCTATACCACCCCCCCCCCCCTTTTCCTGCACAAACACTTTCACACGGCCAGCCCCGTGTGGGAGAAAACAGACTCACACCGAGCCGTGTACCCGACATGTCCCACTACTATGGTCAGGCAAGGTCAGGCAATTACTAACAATCACACACACCTGACTGCCATTAAACTTCCCCACAGAGATAAAAGGCGGAGCACGAGAGCACACTCTGAGTGAGGCAAAGCACACAAAAGTACAGCAGTTTCAAGTCAGCAGCTGAACGAGTGGAGAAAGGCCGCAAACCAAGGCTTCATGAAAAGGGAAGCACCCTTGACCTTTTTGGCAAGACGTCATTACCTGCCAGATTCCTTCAAGGTAGAAAGCGTAAGGCCAGGAAACCAGATTCAAGAATCCTGCCTTTTGTGCCAGAGATACCGAGGGCCCTCCTGCGTTACTGACCAAGGTGGGGAGGAGTAGCAGGTGCCATGGTATCGTCCTTGGCTCCATGAGCAAAGAAGCAACACAGAGATCAACACAGCCGGTGAGTTGGGGAGACCAATGCAAGACCAGTCTGTGGTGAAGTCAAGGTTACAAGCAGCAACATTGTATAACGAGCGCTGGAGCAAACATTGTTAAAGAGGTGTGATGAAAGACACGAGTAAAGCTAAACTGCTGATGAATGTTTGAACTTGAGAAGGAAAGATACAATACCGCTGACAGAGTGGTCCAGCACCATGAATGTGCACAATCGAAAGTCTCTGTAAGGCATCCCGCCATGAGAAACAAAAGTAGAAGATTTATGAGAACAATTGTGTGAAGTGAATCGAAGTGGTCCTGTGACAGTTTAAGCAAAACCCATTGCGCATTCGAAAGTCTTTGATTCTGATATTAAAGGGATCTGAGCCCAAACGAGGGGGATCTGGGGTGTGAGCCCGAATGATATGATATGATATGATAAGGCATTTGTAACGCGCCTATACATAAGTGTTTCAAGGCGAGACGAGGCAGGGAGGGGAGAACAAGGGGAAGACAGACAACGATCCTACTAGGCCAGGTGTCATTCAGACCGCGCAAGTGCAGGGGTAGGGGGAAGGGAAAAAGTGCAAGGGGAAGGGTGAGTGGGGGGGGGAGTGCAGTACAAATAAGTAGAATAGAAATAAAATAATAAATAAATAGGGCCAGCTGGTGGCAAGTGCAAGGTAAGCGCAGACAAGTGCTGGGGGGGGGGCTGTAGTGATACAGAGACAGTCCCGCAGTAGAGGGGTTGCCAGGGAGGCAGTGCAAGTGAAGAGTGACTGGGCCCAGGACTGAGGTCGGTGAGAGTGGCCCAGTTACAGAATCAGTGCAGTATTGGTGAAGAATTTAGCAGGGGAGAGGGAGAGAGAAAGCAGAAGTGAAGAGGAAGGTTTTGAGGTGCTTCCGGAACCGGAGATGGTTCTCCTCAAGTTTCGGGGAGGCAGGAAGGCTGTTCCAGAGGGAGGCCCCTGCCGCGGAGAGAGATCTACCCCCAGCTCGTTGCTTCGAGAAGCGGCTGACCCTGAGGGAGTTGGAGACGGATGAGCGTAGGGCTCGGGAAGGAAGATATTTAGGAAGAGAGAGTTGAAGGTATTTAGGCCCCAGGCCCCAGAAGGCCTTGTTGACAATGCAGAGGGTTTTGAACTTAACCCTTGCAGCCACTGAGGGAGACTAATTCTGAACATTGTGGAAAAGGGGTTTGAGCCTGAACAAGGGGGTCCGTGGTCTGAGCCCGAATGAGGGATACCAGTTGCAAACTTGTAAATGTGAAAACCCTGACAAAGAAAAGGAACTTCAGTGTTTTGTTTGTTACATCAGGTCATCTGCAATAAGAGACTGACATTGTGAGAGAGACTTTGGCAGAAGGCCCTGATGCCTATGTGTTGAACTGTTACCACGTGACCAAGAAGCCAGAGTGTGTGCAAAGCTCTCATGTGCCGACTTGCCCCGTACTGAAAACGTGGGGAATGGAAGTCAAGTTCTCAACCATACTGACAAATTCTTTCTTGGACACTTTCCTTTTGCATACATTGTTATCCAACACCATTTGTATTTAGAAGTAAGCATTGGCAATAGGTTTATTAGTATAGGCTCTTTCATTTTGACAGAGACTCCACTAGCCCTGCGTTATTCATTATTTGATGGTCGTAGCTTGCTCCCATCCTTAGTTTAGGTTTAGATTAGGCGTTTAACCAACCTATTTGAAGTTCTATAAACACCCTTGAACTGTGATCACTTGTGCCTGTCTTCACTGTTTCATACCATGCCTTCCTTACAGCACCCTACTATACCCATTATATCCAGGGGTTGGGCATTTTAGTTTGTTGTCTCATGAAGGGCGATGTTAACTCCTTTTCCCGCTTGCAGTTCTGGCCAACATTGATGTCGAGCTGTTCTACTGGGCCTACTTTATACATATCGCTTTCGCTGTGTGACTGCATTATCAACATACCTCGTTGTTCTGGTAGGCACTTACGCACGTATATACATTGGTGTGTAACACACTTTTGGAGCTTTGTTACTACAAACTTTATTAGTCCAATAAGAGAGTGGGGATTGCCCCACAGGCCGGAAAAGCCACACAGGGAATACCGGGGGCCACATCGGCCGCCGTCTTGCCAGCAAGTCCCCGACACGTTCGGCTGTAGGATGGTCATTCCAGCGGCGCCTGGATGATCTTCCTTCCTTCTGGCAGATCGTAGTCTGGAGTCTTTCGGGACCCTCTCACGCATGATGAAAGGGGCAGGGGCCCCCCACCCTCCCTGTCTTCCTCTGCCCTCTCCTAGTTGTCTCCATCTTTCATTGTTTGTGGTTTTCTCTCTCTCCTTTCCTTCTCCCTGCCTTCTCTTTATTTCTACGTGTTTGTTGTTCGTTCTTTGTCTGCTCCCTTCCTTCCACCTTTCCTGTCATTCCTCCATCCCATCCTTCCCCCTTCCCTCCTCGCTTCCACTCCTTTCTCAATGCCTATCATCCATTCAAGATCTGTATTCCTCTTCCCCGCTCCAAGTTGCCTCCATCTTTCATTGTTTGTGGTTTTCTCTCTCTCCTTTCCTTCTCCCTGCCCTCTCTTTATTTCTACGTGTTTGTTTTCCGTTCTTTGTCTGCCGCCTCCCTCCTTCTTCCACCTTGCATGTTCGTCTGCTCAGCTGGTGATGGCTTATGCAAGACGCCGGCGCCATCTTGGATGTCAGCAAGTCAGAGCAGAAAGCGGAGCCCAGCTAATGGCGACTGACACAAGCCGCCCCTCCCCCCGCGGGCCCGGCAGGCCACGATGCTGCACTGCTGAGGGATGAAGTGAAGTTTAACTTGGGTGATAGGCCAAGCCATGCACGTCGTGTGTCATCGCATCATGCCTTGCACATGAACACTGCACAGTAGAGGGAGGTGACAGGCGCCTGCCATCGCCATCTGCCAGACAGCACCGCAAAGCCCTGTGCTCAGGAGGCTTTTATTCCCAGGAAACATTCTTGGAAAGCCAGCCACGCCAGGCAAATAACGCATTGGGCCTATCAATGCATTCTTTTAAAAATTAAAGGATGATTTTGGTGACCTTTATTAGTGGACTGTCACAAAGGGCTCAAGGATTGTTGTGTTGGAAGTATTTCAGGTGGCTAGAACCCGCGGCTCTCATTTAGGACATAGGACTCCCATGATCCCTCACGGTTTATTATGTTGGCTAGGGCTGAAGGGAATTGTTGTTGAAAGCATCTGCGTGTTTAATGTGGTATAAAACACTAATCACGGATTATAATGCGAGGGTAAAACAAGCCATTCCAGCTAACAGGCCACAGCTCCACCCACGGGCCGTCCCTAAAAGTTTGCATTCAATTCAGAGTCCCTGAGCAATGCATTGTGGATATGCAAATTAGCCCAAAAGCATGAGTTTGGGTCCAAAAAATTGCCTGTGTTATGGGCGTGCATTCCATGGGGGCGGACTTGTTTTCACCGTACAGTATGTGAGTATTTCTTCCCTTTCTTTCTCTTCACAGTAACCCTACTAAAGGTGAAATTCTGAGACAAGGCTATAATTTGATTGGATTTTCAGAGTGAGTCATGTCTCCCTGGTTTTGAAAGCAGACCTCAAAGCCGTGTTATTTATATCTATAATGGGTGCTTTCCAGACGTGTTGCTAGGTCCGGAAAATATCCGGGGCTACGCTAACGTCTGGACTGTCGGGACTCAGGGCTAGCTAGCCTTTTAGTTAGCCTTTTCGTTGTTCCCCCTGAGCTGCTATCAGGGCTACAACCACAAGACCCTGGGATATAGGCTCCTCCCCCAGCCGCCTCTGGTGCTTGCAGGACGCTCTTCCAACCAAAATGATGGTTTCCAAGCACAAACGGGAAGGGAGACAAGACGGGACTGCACCAGGCCTAAGACGTAATATGGGGAAGGAGGAGGTTTTAAACAGTTTGAGGACTCAGTGCAATATTAAAGTCAGCATCACAGCAGACATGTCCAATTTGCCCTATAAAATACAGGCTCCAGAACGGTTACCAGAAGCCCCGGCAAAGATGGTCTTCCTGTACGGCATATCTGGGCAGACCATCTCCGGCCATTCCATATATGGACAGGTGATGGTCTCCTCGGGAGTATGACTCCCATAAACCCTAAACATTGACTATCCTGGCTTGGGCTAGTGGGAGTTGTAGTCCAACACATCTGGAGAGCCAAAGGTTGAAGCTCTACTCTTAGAAGTGTAGGACTTAGAGTAAAGTTCCAGTCCCTCTTCCTTTGCCCCTAGATCCAATGAGGACTGCTCAAACGGAAATCCCGCTGGCTTCAACTCCACCCATATCATGAAAGCCGCAGGGGTCCTATCCAGCACTAGGGTCATGAACACACTGGATATGGAGCACAGTTTAAACGTGAGCGCGCCTACAGCAGTAGGGCCATGCACAGAATGCGGATGTGTGATCAATTACCATGAAGGAAGTAGTTCTTTGCTCAGAAACTCAGAGTCATTGTGAGTGCTCGCACGAATGGAAGCGCACCAGTACAACACTGACCCTAAACCGTTACTCCTTGACTGTAAGCTGGTGGGGCGGGGGGACTTTGCGCTCCTTGAATAAGGGTTTGATGACTCCCATGCGAGTGGCTATAGTCTCAGACTACAGCCACCCATATGAGGGTCCTTAGCACCCCCAACTCCTTAATAGCTGGGTACCGGGGGTGGGCATAAGCTTTTCAGTACGGCCCTGCTGCAGGGATTGTGGGTGTAGAGGTACACTCTGCACTCTCTTTGAAAGGGAACCAGGTCTGGCCCTGCCCAGCCTCCAGTTGGTTGCTGTTTGTGGGTGTAAACATTGTGGTGTCCCACAAAAGTCCATAGACCTACAATGTCCAACTCCAAGGGTGCCTTGGCAGCATATTCCACGCCTGCCGTCACTCAGGCAAATTTGTGTTGCGATTTTTCCCATTGATCAGTTGTACATCAGATTGGTACAGCCCTCCACTGTGCATCCACGAGGCAGAGGTAGTTTGAATAGCCTCTTGGAAACTGGGCCATTGTGAGGTGTGTTTACTGTGCACTAAGCATGCACTTGTGGGTTCCATGAACCTTTAAGAGGAGGCTCTGGACCAAGTCCTCAATATTTTCTTCAAGGCACAGGCTTGGGAGAGTTCTGAGGTTGCGAGCGAGGGCGCTCCAGAGACATGCCCACAGTGGGATGCCTGCTCTGCCTCTCAAGTCACACTTGTGGCTTTGGTGTGCCTGGTCTGGTCTGAAGTATTGGCAGAGATGCCTTAAGCACTCTGAGACCGTGGTCCTCTGCTTGGGCTCAGACTCACCGAGTAGCTGTAACTGCACGTCGTCTGCACACACAGGGCACTGAGGATGGTTATGCATGCTTACATCCACCAGGGACCACACGCGTCATGTCATGTAGCTTTTGGAAAGTACTCAAGCACTCTTGGTCCGGCCCCTCTGGGGTAGCGCTGGGGTAGAAGAGAACATTGATCCTGGAGAACCGATGGTCAGGCATAGGAAGCAGTGGATTGGCTAAGAACCAGTGCATCAGCAGAAAAGACTAGACACATGTGGGATTTCTATGTGCCAAGTTGGGGGGCACTGTGTATATGCCTATATTCTGGTTATGGTGACTGTGCGAGGAGCTGCAAAGTGGCATCATCACTTAAGCAATAAGCGCTCAGCTGGGGGGTGGGGAGGGGCATTACAGAGAAATTACCTGTACGGTAAGGCAGGCTGGGTGGCATTCGGATCAACACAATAGTCCACTGCTGGAGAAATACAGTTACAAGAGACTCGCTGCTCCCTGCGAGGGGAAGGATTTCATGGAGGGATGGGCCCCTCTACTTGAGCAGGTTTGTTCTAACTGCTCAAACGACTAGAGCTTCTCCATTTCCAACCAGTAGCACTCCCGAAAATAAGTGGAGGACTCTGTGCTATTGGACATGGTGGAGAAGCCAAACCAAGTAGGGGTTATGCTGGATCATTCAACCGATGCTCACTCAAAGAGATTCCCTTCTGGACAAGAGAACCCGCCCCACGGTGGGCTGCCCACCACTGCCTTTCCGATGAAGTGGGCGCATGTTACTGGCTGGCCGAGTTTGGTAACAAAGTCAGTAGTTAACGGCGAAGACTGAGTGATGTCTGAGGGAAGATGATAAGTCTATAAGGTTTGCTTGAACCAAAGAATCCTATGAATTAAGAGCAGTGGGGTGGGGGGCTAGAGGGGGCGTGGGGGTGTGGGGATGGGGGGGAGGGGTGTGTGTGTGTGTGTGTGTGTGTGTGTGTGTGCGCGCGCGCCCGCGCCTCTTAGAAACCTTAGTCGACACACATGTTACAACTCAATGTTCCAGGTGTAAGTGTTCGACATGACATGAAAGTGAATGAAAATGCAAGCCACCTGGCAGTAAGTAAGACTAAGCCGTTAGAAAATACTTTGAAGGGAGAGAAACAAGTTTGAAAATGTTTGTATAGCGTCTTCAGTTGTATCCCATCCGACATGGCATATGTCACGCTCCATCCAAGCACTTCACATAAGACCGCCAGTTCTGGATGTAAATTTGCCCTTTTCGTGAATCAGGTGCAACTTTAAAAGATTTTTCCTGCAGTCATAAATTACGCCTGATTACTTTATATAAATGACAGGAACGACTCATTGTAATTGGTTATTTATATCAGGCTTAATACCGAGAGGTTTCTAAGTGCTGACCCAGGGATGGAACCTGTGTTGCTCCGTGTCGTCTTGCTTTCAAGCTGAGCATGTTGCCCCTGAGCTATCCCCCTGAGACAGGCCTTGCGGTACCCTAAGCCAAAAGTGGATTGTGACCCACGATCTCACATTTAAAAAAAAAAACAACAGTGAAATGTGAATGATATAGGTTTATATAGGTTTATTGTCTGGTGAAAAATATTATTTCTGAAAGTGAACAGAAAACATTAAATGCAGTCACTGTTGTTCTTTTGTGAAGAGTAATTATTTGCCAGCCTAAACGAAGAATTATGTTCATATGTTGTGTGTGATGAAATGTGTGCATTAGGACACTGCCACCTGAGTGGCAGGGCTGCAAAATTGGAACCCATTGAAAGCATGATCGGCCTCCATTGACAGATTAGAAACATCTGAATGTTACACAGCAAAGCTGCACATTGCAGTCTAACTGCTTTAGCCACCCTTAACCATGGAAACAAGACCAGAGGGCTGTGGGGGAGATGTGCGATTAATCATGGGGCCAAATTACTACCATGGATTTTTTGCAATGTCTAGACTCTGGAGAAGCCAAGACAGGATTTCAATTAAATGAAATTGCAATGAAGGCTAAGTTCAAGAAGGAGTGGCTCTAATGAAAAATATTCTTTTGAGATGGAAGAGTGCAGGAATCAGGACTCGCGGTTGGTGTTATGAGGCTCAGTCCAGCGGGGGAGTGTTAGCGAACACTGAGGGCCTCAACTGCACAAGCAATACGTACTTAAGCAATAGGCCCCGAGCAGTGGGAGGGGGGGGGCATTACCGCTGTAGGTAATGCCCCGTGGCCCATTGTTACAGGCCCGAGCGAAGCTGGCAATGCCCCTGTTCTGCGCCTCCTCATTGGCTGAGAGGCTGCGCCCCGCACCCCGCGGGGTATTAATTAAGTGGAAACCACAGACATAAACCCAATGGAAATATGCACTTCACAATGAGCAAAGGCAAAGTGTGAAAGGCAGCATATTGTGAAGTGATGAAGGAAGAAGCAGAAAAAACATGGAACTCAGAGAGGACGTGGACACAAAAGGTGAACTTGCCATTGCACGAGTGTTGAGGCTCCTCAAGTATGATATGATATGCACAAACAACCCAATGGAGGGGCTCATTGACATACATGGGCAGAAACAATGCCTTTGCACTTGTAAAATGCATTGCAGGTTCTACCGGTGTACCCTTATGCGGTCCCATAAGGCTAAAAGGCTCAAAGAGGCAGGGGATCAACTAAGAGGCAGCCCCCTCAACCCCCCAGAAGCAAAGTAAGGAAATGCCCATTGCCACATTTCCTCTGGATCTGCAAATACACAAATCGTTTCCCGCTTGCCCGTGCCACGCTCGGTGTTCAGCGCTTAGCAAATACGAATGGCGAATGTTCAGGATTTCACCCACTGTGTCTTTAGTTCAAGCACTTCTGTCTGGAGCTCCATCGCATTCAAATGCTTAAAAATCATGGTTGTACTACTGACTAAATCACTTAGTTATCCTTTTACTATACCTGCAATTCTCACAGGTTTTGCAGTTTTTAAATGTTTATCTCAGGGGTAGCCAACCTGTCTCCCTACAGAAGTCTGGCCTACAGCCCCCTTTACCTCTCACCATCTCACTTTTGGCGGGTCAGAAGAAGGACAAAGTCTTGTGTCTTCCATTTTGGAATACTCTTCATTAAAAGAAAAGTGAATATTCCTGACTTTCCCTAAACTAAGGGTTTTCACTACCCAACACAAACTAACCAGGGTGCTCATCAGTCGTCGGTCAGTCCAAAAGGAAGGTATGTCGTCTGTCCAGATCTAATCTTACCTGTCCCTGCCGCTATCAAAACCAACTGAGGCACAGGAGAAGGACTCCCTTCTCCTGTGGGCTGCCCTGTAGCACAGTCACGTTTTAACGTATTTGTACGTAGTTTTTGGAAACTCATTTCATCAAGTTGTATAGTTCAGATATGGGGACTTCAGTTTCTCTATTGTGTCCTTTACACTTTGTTTCCCCTTCCAATATTGTTGTTCTCTCTTTTCTTGTTCATTAAACTTGCAACCTTTTAATTAGTCAATGTCCACTCTTTTCCCTGGCTGGGCCAGGTATTACTACTCTTACAATGTTTCTCACTCTTCTTCACCACTTGATAGTAGTTGGGGCGAGTATGAATGTTCCAATAATGATTCTCACTTGTCTCCCCCTCGTTGGTCTTACTGGGAAGAGTACGAGTGCTCCAGTAATTGTAATTATTCTCACTTGTCTCCCCCTCTTTGGTTTTACTGGGATGAGTATAAGTGCTCCAGTAATTATTCTCACTTGTCTCCCCCTCTTTGGTCTTACCGGGAAGAGTACGAGTGCTCCAGTAATTGTTCTCACTTGTCTCCCCCTCGTTGGTCTTACTGGGATGAGTACGAGTGCTCCAGTAATTATTCTCGCTTGTCTCCCCCTCTTTGGTCTTACTGGGAAGAGTACTAGTGCTCCAGTAATTATTCTCAGCATTCTCTGCCATTCCGACTTCATTGAGACGAATATGGGTGCTACTGCATAGTTTCCCACTGTTCTTCAGTAGCATTAACCTTACGTCCTCACTGGGACGAGTATGATTCTTCCCTTTGTTATTCTCTGTAGCCCTCCCGGGTCTCCCGCCTTCCCCGTTACTTTCAGCTCCCTGGGTTAGCATCACTGAGTCTGCATTCAGGGCTGGATCTTTTCCTCAGTCAGTCAGGTCGGCTTCTCGTGTCTTGGCTACCTTTTCTTCTTCGTTGCACCCGTTCCGTGTTGTTGTCAGGTAAGTGGTCTTGGCGTCCTTATTGGACTTCCCAGTCCACCGACCTTTGGTCACGCCACCACTTTGGTTGCTTCTCTGAGGGTTCTGCTCTGCAATCTCTCTCCCCAGTTGTGGGGCTTGCACGACAGCTTCCCTCCAGACTTGGAAACTGCATGTCCCGATCTCCTTCAGCCATCCTTGCAAAGCTGACTTGAAATTCCCAGGATTCTCTCCCCCTCAGGACTTCCCCTCCTTGATTTATGACTCATTGCTGGGACTTCAGCGGCGGAATGTCAAAGGCTGAGTAGTGTGGGCCCCCCTTCGCTCTTGTTTCTGATACCCTAATACCTGGGGTGAAGAAATAACAATACAGACAGAGTATTTGTTCGTGGAAAAATTATGGCCGTAGGCTATTTTATTTTCTACAAAAAATAACACCACACCATAATCATAATGACCAACAATAAAAATCGCTTTTGGGCACGTCGTGTCCAGGGGATGTGAAAGCCCCGCCTTCTCCTTGGCTATTTTCCGATACCCATGGACATCCGTTCCTGGACACGCGCCGTCGCTGCCTATGACTTTTCTTCTACCGCGTACCGGTTAAAAGTACTCGGCGTGCCTGTTCCATGTTCTTTGTCTTCTTGTTGTTGGGTGGGTTGGGTGGCAAAACGTTTCCTATCCCTCTTTTCCAGGCCCTGGGAGCTTACCCGAATGAGGTGAGCTCCTACCTGGTTGTGTTTCTTCCTGCCTCACGTCGGGGTACTTATACCCCTTTCCCCTTTGTTGTCCCCCTGGGGAGGCTGGACTTCCTCCTGCCCCCCCCATTGTCTTTCCTCGCACCTTTCCCCCTTTGTTGTTACATTCCCCTGGCAACGCAGAGGGTGGGGGCGGCGCTTTGTCTGCCCCTCCCTCTTTGTTTTGCACCGTTTGTTCCCCCACCCTGCGCCTAACCCCCCAGGCCCTCCATCGTGTCGTACTTTGTACGACCCGGGGCCTGGGGCATAGGCTGAGTAGTGTGGGCTCCCCTTTGCTCTTGTTTCTGATACCCTAATACCTGGGATGAATAAATAACAGTACAGACAGAATTTTGGTTCGTGGAAAAATTATGGCCGTAGGCTTGTTTATTTTCTACAGAAAATAACACCACATAATAATCATAACGACCAACAATGTGAATGCCCCGCCTTCTCCTTGGCTATTTTCCGATACCCATGGACATCCGTTCCTGGAGACGCGCCGCCACACCTGAGTGGGTGTTGCCTAGGCCGCTCAGGTCCCCCCAGAAAGCGTCCCTAACTGCATCCCCGTGCTGCTAAATCTCTGAAAATGTTATCTGAAAATACACCCATCCCTTTGTTGGATAGGTGTACGCCATCCTGATACAACAAATCCGGGTCATTCTATGACAAGCCATGTTTTATGAAGTGGATCCCTGTGCTCCTGCAGTACCTTTCTACTGTCTTGTTTAGCTTTTTTCTAGCTGTTTCAATGGCATGCCTCCTGTGTGCCCCGTACCAGACTCTGCGGGTGATGATCTCGGACATAAAAATTTCTGTTTTCCCCCAGCAGTGTGCAATCGCCCTTAGTGACTCACACATGTTGCGCCTTAGCTCGGCCCTGTTTCTTTCGACCAGGTCGTTACCCCCAAGGTGTATTACCAGGTATTCGGGAGGGTCCCTGAACCCGATCAAATCAGACAGCCGGTCGTGAATGTCTTCCCACAGAATTCCTGGGAGGCCCCACCAGGAAGTTATCGTCTTTTTGAAATGCAGGCCCTCTTTGAAGTCTTCTATCCACCTGCCTGCCCGGGTCACAAAAGAATGGCCGACTACCCATGCTGATCTGTATGGCCCTGTATCTGCATTTGTGGATGGGAAAGGCATCATATCAGATTTTCTTGTACATATTTTTTGAAACATTGCGACCTCCACCCCCCAATTTTCTTTACGCCCTTTGCTACCAGGCCCCCTGCCCATGCCGATGTGGCTGCCCCTATTCTGAAAAAGTGGGTCCCAAACTCAGCTGCATCCCACCCCGCTTTTGCTATGGTTTTCTTTAGTATTGCTTGGAACTGGTATCTGCTGAGGGCTCTGCCATCCCTGTGTATCAATAACTGCCCCCCGACTTCCGGTCGTACCTCCGGGAATTGTTTGGTAATGCACCTGGGGCAATGTTCCCTTTCCTTGATGCAGTTTAGCTCTATTGCTCTTCCCTTCCCCATTTGGTCTGTTTTTGATTTTCTCAGTATTATCGACATGCCTTTGGACCCTATGCTGACGTCGCTTTTTGCTAGCCCGTCTCCTGCGACTGTATTGCGTGCTACCAGTTCCCCGATCCTGAATGCCCCATAATACGCTAGCACGAAAGCCGTTCTGAATAACCTAGTCTCATAACTGTCGCTACATGTGTTATGCAATAATTGTAACAGCTTCACCACTTTCTTAAAATTCAAAGGTCTCCTGCTGCCTGGTTTCCTTCCTTCCAACTTTGCCCAACCCTTCATTGCATATTTTATCCGTGGGCTAACTGTTGGATCTATCACACCGGCCACTTTTGCCGTATATGCGACCGCGGCCAAATGCGCTGCTGCCCAGCTTTTCCTTTTTCCTTGCGCAAATGCTTTCGCCAAAAAATCGCACATTTTGGAAACTGTAATTTCCCCCACTTCTTGTAAACCTGTTCCTTTTAGCACATCAATCACATGTTTTTTATACTGGTTACCAGTCTTGTATGTTATCGCGCTCCTTGCCAATGTTTCTATCACTTGACCTTGCTCCTGTGGTTTTTCGTTTTTCCTCCTCTTCTGAGTCAACCTTGTAGTTAACCAATCTTTTTCCAGTGCTTGTAGTGTGACCCATGCCTTTTTTGGCGGGGGCGTTTTCATCCATTTTGCGTCCGGCCGTAGCTCTGTGAACTTGCCCCACTGGAAACGAGACAAGGCGTCAGCAACCATATTTTCTTCTCCAGCGATATGCCTCACCCCTATGTTAACATTATGTTTTAGACAACCCAACGTTATTGCCCTCATTAATTCCAAGACCAACGGGCATGATGCGCTTCCGTTATTTATCACATGCACTACTGCCATGATGTCGGACCAAACATTTAGCTCTCTGTTGTTTAGCTCTGTTTCCCATGCGTACAGCGCTACCCAAATCGGGAACAGCTCTAGTAGCGAAATATTACTTGTCCATTCAGCCTCGTGCCATGATTCAGGCCAACCTTCAGCGCACCCTTCTGTACCCAGTATCGCTCCAAACCCAAAGCCCCCGGCTGCATCCGTGAACAACACCCTTTTGACTTCTTCAATTATGGGTGTTCGCCATATCACTGATCCGTTAAATGATTTAAGGAATTCGCCCCATACCTCTAAGTCTTTCTTCATTCCCCCACCCATTCTGACTCTGTGGTGTCCCTCCCTGGTCCCTCTTGTTCTCTATTCCACCCTCCTCTGGAATATCTTGCCTTGCGGTATGACTGCCAGCAAAATTTAGCTTCCCTGCTAGCGATTGCAATTCCTTCACTCTGGCCTTGTTTCTGCCTTTCAGGTCTTTGATTGTGCCTAGTAGGTCTGCCACTTTCTCTTCCGGGATCCTACACACTCCTATTCGTGAGTCAATTTCGATTCCTAAAAATTGGATTATCTGTGTTGGGCCCATTGTTTTTTCTTCCGCCAGCGGGAAGCCCCACTCCCTCGTTACTGCCATGAATTTACTTAATGTAACCTTACACAGCTTGGAACCCTGTGGTCCCACAAACAAAAAGTAATCCAGATAGTGAACCACTTGCGCCTCTGGCAACTCTTTTGTGAGAGCCCATTGTAGGAATGAGCTCACTTTCTCAAAATATGCGCATGATATGGCGCAGCCCATTGGGAGGCATTTATCCACAAAATATTCGCCCTCCCAATGCATGCATAGCCACTTCTGTGACTCCCTATTCACTGGCAAAAGACGAAATGCTGACTTTATGTCGGCCTTCTCCATCCATGCCCCTTTACCGGCCCTCCTGACCACTTGTACCGCTTCCTGAAAGTCTGAGTAATTCACAGAAGCTGCCTCTTGGCTCTATGCTGTCGTTCACTGATGCCCCTGGTGGATACGATAAGTGGTGGATCAGCCTAAATTCGCCTGCCTCCTTCTTAGGGGCCAAGCCTAGTGGTGAGCATATGTCCTTGGAAAATGGTGGAGAACTGTAAGGGCCCCCCATTCTTCCCAGTTCTACCTCCTTCCTGATTTTCTTGCCCACTAGTTCCTTGTTCTCTAATGCGGATTTCAGGTTTCTGGGGATGTTCTGGGACCCGTGCCCCTTGAAAGGGATGTTGAAACCCTCTTGAAATCCTTGCCTGATAGTCTCAGCTACCTCTTGGTCTGGGAAGACCCGTAGCCACTTCTCCATTTTCTCGATTTTGACTGGTGTGGCCCCTCTCTCTACTTCTTCCTCAATTCTGTTTTTCCTGCACCCTGTGTGTGCTGGATGTCACTCGGGTGCATTTTGTGGTACTATGTTCCCCCTTACAATTCTCGCATCTGTGACTAGACTTGCATTTCTTACCCCAGCTACATGGGATCCCATTCTCGAAATTTCTGCATTGGGCTGACCCTGACTTATCTGGCCCATAGCTCCCCCTACCACCCCCTTGTGCTGTTGGTAGTATGTTGTTCTGCCAACTTCTCTGGGTGTTGTATTGCCTGCTCTGAAAGCTCTGATCCCTTGTTCTGTCGTAGTAGTTATCGTATCTCCTATTGTTATATCTGTAATCGCTTCTGTAGTCGTTCTGCCAATATTGCTTCCTATGATAGCTTCCTGTACTACCCTGTTCCTTGTTGTCACATTTTTCTTTTAGCACATTAAATATGTACAGGTTGTAGTTTTCCTCATCCCAACCTATGTCTGGAAAGCAGTCCATTTCCTTCCTAAATTCGTGGTCATATTCTTTCATTGCCTCTCCCCCAAATGCCTCGTACACCTTCAAAACTTGCTGTTGGTATGTCACTAGTGATGCCCCGTCTTCTGGGTATTTTTGCAGAATAATGGTGGACATTATCTGAAAAGCCGCCGTCCAATTATCGTAATTCCTTGCTACTGGTGCCCTTTTTAATAAGCCCTTCTCATCCTCTTTTACATCCTCTATTGATACATTCTGACCTCTTCTTTGTACATCTAGTAATGAAAAGATGTCTATGAGCTCTTTTCTCCATATCTTTTCCTTCACCTTCTCACTAATGTACCATGCCTGTGCCTTCAAAGAACGACCTTGTGCATCTTTTCCAACCGTGGGCCTGCCATATTTTGTCATATCTGTGGCTGGGTCTATCGTTGTTACCGTGGTTGACCCTGTTGCTGGCACCGGTGGGCTGGTGGGCGCTCCCTGGGGAGTGGACCCTGGGGGGCCCCTTGCGGCACTGCTTGTGGTATGGGGACCCTGTTGTCTGCTGGCACTGGCCCTCCTGCTCCCTGACCATCACCTGCCCCCCCTCTGTTGCTTTTTTCTTTTTATCTTTGCATACTACCCCCCTCCATTTCACCCATGCCTGCAAATGGTCCCTTTCCTCATCTTCGCTACTTTCTGTTTCAGCATTACCGTTTTTTGCTTCTTCTCTTTCCCTCCACGGGCTCTGGGCGACTTACCCTGAGCCGTGATGCATGTTTTTAACATTTTCACAATTTTGTCCCCAATATTATTATCAAATTTTTCAGTACCTTTTTTGTTTCCTTTCTTCTGTTTTTTCTTCGGCACCTCCGTCTGCTCCTGCGGGTCCCTTGCCGCCTCTCTTGACCTTTTCTGGCCTTGTGGCAGCGCAGCCTCCTCTTCGCTGCTGCTGGAATCCTCTAGTAGCAAAGGCGACATAGCCCTAGCCCCTTCCTCCTTTTGCATCACCTCCAGCACCCATTGTGCTCCATACTCTTTCTCTGCTTTCTTTGCCCATGCACTGAATTCCTGCGCTCTCTTTGCCCTTTCTTCTGCCATCTCTCCACACCTGCCACCTTTTCCTTGCCTCTTGTGTGTGAATGGATACTCTTTATTTGCTACAAAAGTTTTTCTGATTTTCTTTGCTTCTTTTTTGCTCAGGATATTTCTTCTGCTGTCCTTGTATGGCCCCGTGTCTTGCCCTGTACGCCTCTATCGTGGCCCCAGATGCGTTGTTCTCGGCCAATGTTAAATTGTGCGCTGTCTCTTTAATTTCCCTTGTGGCCTCCTCGCATTATTGGCACCCGGAGCGTTAACTTTGCTCAGTGCCGTCCGTGGCCATGCCCCCTTGCTCCGTCTTCTGATTCCCTTAAGGCCTCCTGTGCTTGTGCAAGCGAAACAATCGCGTCTCGCTTGACCCCACCGTGTGAAAATGTACACCACGTTGGGTAGGGTCACGCTGGTAGAGACTTATCCTTGAACAGCAGGCTTGTTTGTTGTTTTGTTTTCCTCCATGGGGATCCTAACCCGGGATGGTTGGATCAGCCCCAATCTCACATTACAGTGAGCTACTGTAAAGCTGGCTTGAACACGCAGCCTTCTCACGAGGAGCTGCCGTTATTTTCGGAGCCGCGCGCCCTTGTGTCAGCGCTCCGATTTCCTGTTCTCTTGCGCTCACCGTCGCCGGCTGGTGTCCCTCCGCCGGCGATGTGACTCGGTGTGCTGCTAGCCGCCCTCCCGCAGCAGCCCGGGTGCTCTTATCTGGGCGCTCCTTCCCTTAATTGTGCGGGCATATGGAGACAGCCTGCTTCTCCCCCGCACTCCTGCCGCTGCCGGTCTTCGGATCCGTCAGGTCCCACCGATGCTCGGCTCGTCCTTGTGGCCTCTCCCGTCTTCGTTCCCGACGCGGCCACAGCACCCGGCACTCTTGCAGCTCTTCCCGCAGATCTTCGCCTCAGACGAGGGCTTCGTCCGCTCACGGCTCTCCTGACGAGGTTCCTTCCAGCACTGCTCCGTCTGCAGAGGAGGGATAAGATGGAAACAAGAAAAGCCTGCAGAGGCAAAACGTTTCCTATCCCCCTTTTCCAGGCCCTGGGAGCTTACCCGAATGAGGTAAGCTCCTACCTGGTTGTGTTTCTTCCTGCCTCACGTCGGGGTACTTATACCCTTTCCCCTTTGTTGTCCCCCTGGGGGGGCTGGACTTCCTCCTGCCCCCCCATTGTCTTTCCTCGCACCTTTCCCCCTTTGTTGTTGCATTCCCCTGGCAACGCAGAGGGTGGGGGCGCCGCTTTGTCTGCCCCTCCCTCTTTGTTTCGCGCCATTTGTTCCCCCACCCTGCGCCTAACCCCCCAGGCCCTCCATCGTGTCGTACTTTGTACGACCCGGGGCCTGGGGCAAAGTCCTTCTTCTTTGTTAGATGAGCATTCTGAATTACTCGAAGGATCATTTTCTTCTAATTATACCAAAGTCCTTCTGTAAAGTCTGCTTCCTTCAGAGCTCCACGAGCGGACGTCCAGAGGTGAAGCCGCTTACCGTTAATGGTGGGTTATAGCACTTTGCAACAGTGAATTTGCTTCTGGTGTCCCTGGTGCGTCGGACGCTCCTCTTTGAAGCCGCTCAGTGAAGCTGCCCCTGGGCTGGCGGACCCGACTGCTAGAGTGGGTGCAAAGTGTCCAGCCCAACGAGGTGTCACGCAGGCCTCTGCCTTGCATCAGTGTGGGAGAGATGGTGGCGGGCCGCCGGTAGAGACTGACGGTGCACTCGCCAGGTCCTGCTAGACCAGACATCGCCGTGATTGCAACGACAGGCTGATCCAGAGGCGCTGCCACCACGTAGCCCCATCTGCTGGTGCGCCCCGGCCCCTGTGAGTGGCGAGTGCCCTGCGGTGGCAGACCTCACCTTTCCGGACGACTGCAGTGACCCTCTGTCGGCGATGAAGATTTGGCAGCTGGAAGCGGCGTGGCGGCTTGTACCGAGCCGCTCCCCACCGACCTGAGTCTCCCGATGTGCTGTGAACCATCCCAGCCTGCCAGTGAGTGCTCTGCCCAGATTACAAACTTCAGAATGTTCGCTTTTTTTCCCTCTCTCCTTTGGATCACTCCTGTGGCATGCCTGAACTGCTGGAGTGCAGGTCCCTTGGCTTTTGACAGCTTGGCCCTGGCAGCAGAGGCGTTGCTAGGGGGGGCTAATGGGGGTATAGCCCCTGGTCTTTTGGCTGTAGCCCCGGATAGAATCTCAGGAGCTACACCCAAAAGGATAGCTAGCCCCCTGTCCCGACATTTCCGACATCAGCGTAGCCCCGGGTCTTCTACAGACCTAGCAACACCCCTGCCTGGCAGCGTGACACGGTGCGTGCTGGAAGGTGCAGTCTAAAGAAGTGCAACACTGTGCCTTGTGGATGGTGACCGCCTCGCTGGGGAGCTGTTTCCGTGGTGCGCTGTGTGTTAGGGCATGGGCAGAGTGGTGGCACTGGGCTGGTGAGCGGGCTCAGAGACAGAGCCATACCATGTTGATAAATGGATATGGCTGTCCGGGCCCTTGGTACTGACCGCAGCACTTTCTTCACTGTTGTCCGCCCCTGCTGTGTTCTGTGGACTGGCCTGGTGCGGGCTGCGGTCAAATGCATGCCTAAGGGGAATAAGAAGCAGGGCAAGCTACACTTTGGAAACAAAGGACTACCTGACTATGTGGATAGGATGTCTGCTCCCAGGCACCGATGAAAAGGAAAAGAGCAGTGGGCCCTTGTGGGTCTGAGCTTGGGCGTCAGCGGGGGAGATCCCACCCCAGCTTTGGAAATTGGGCTCACCAAAATGAAAAAGGGCTTTGCGGCCATCAACACGAAGCTGGAGGGTGTTGCTTACGAAGTCGATAGGGTGCAGGAATGTATTCAGAGCCCAGGTGCCGAGACCGGGGCAGAACCATCACCCGGTTATTGCCCACTTGTTGAGCTGCAGAGACCGGGATGTGGTGCTACGTCAGGCTAGGAAGCTCGTCAATCTCCAGTACAAGGAGGCTGAGATCTCCTTCCGTCCGGATTTCACGTCCAGCGAGCCCGCCTCTCCTTTTTGGCGGTAAAGCGATCTGTTAGGGATCGCGACTTTCAGTATGTGATGTTCTATCCTTCCAAACTGAGGGTGATCCATAAGAATAAGACCCACTTTACCCATCCGGCAGCGGTGCAGGACTTCCTGGAGTCCCTGCCGAAAGATTGATGCCTTGCGCGCATAGTGTGGTCTCAGCCCTCCTGGGGATTTAGGCATCCAGTCTATGTTTCTTCTTACCTGTTGGTTGGGAGATGTCACAGTTCCTGTGGGGGGGCACGTTGGGTCTGCCGCGCTAGGCCTTGCTGGTGATATCACACGTCATTAATATAACGGTATAGTCTGCTTGCTATGATCCTTGAAGCGACTGGCCTCTTCCTTGGGGGGATTGTCCTCGGGTGGGCCACTTGGGTTGCTGATTCCAAAGTCCCTGGATGTTTGCCAATGTTGTATTGGGTTGAAGTTGATAGGGGGTGTGGGTGGGTATTTTGCTGCAGGTTGGGCTGGGCAGTGTCGATAGGGGTGGGTATGCCATGTTGTGGTAGGTTTGGGGTTAAAGTTGAAAATGGTTCACATCTTTGCAGGAGATGGTATGACTGTGTGTGCCCGATGGCAGGAGGGAGCCGCAGTTGGGGTCAATCGGTACCAGCTACAGGGTTCTATAGGTTGGATTCAGTCTAATAGCGAACTGCGCTTTTCTTAGTTGAATGTCCTTGGGCTTAACAACCCACATAAGGTGCGGGAGGTGGTCAGTTACTGTGAAAGGGATGGGACCAAAGTTATCCTGTTACAGGAAACCCATCTGCCCGGGGTGGCAAACGAGGGGGTGGCCAGATCCTGGGGGAATTGCAGATTCTACACCTCCTTCCCCACATATTCCAGAGGAGTGATGACCCAAGTCCATAAATAGCTTCGATTTCGCTTCCTGGAGCAGGTGATTGACCGGGATGAGCGGTTCTTAATTGTGACCGGGACTCTGGCTCATATCCCCGTCACATTTGTCAATGTATATGGGCCGAATGGTGATGACCCTGAATTTTCTGCAGCGCTCCTGCTTAAGTGCTATAAATACATGAAAACCAATATCATTGGGGCAGGGGATTTTAATACTGAACCTCTTTCCCAGGCTGCTCGTAAACCTTTGCATTGTATGGCTGCTATGGGTCTGTTGGAAGTGTGGAGGACACTGTACTCTGAGAGTAGGGGATGTTCGTACTACTCTTCGGTCCATGACATGATGTCCCGGATTGACTATGTTTTGGCGGGTCCGGTCTCGCCATGGTACGTATGACGGTGGGCTGTGAGCTTCTCCCCCGAACCAATGCTTTCTAACCACTCCATGGTTTGGTGGACAATTGATTTGGGTGAGGAGTGGAAAGCTAGACCTTTCGGGATGTTTAAGGCTTCGGCACTGACTGATATTGTTTTTCCGAATGAAATGCTCGATGCAATGGCATCTTATTTTGATCACAACCTGGGTTCGGTGTAATCCATGGCCACCTTGTTGGAGACCTTTAAAGTAATTCTTCGGGGTACGTGCATTGCGGTAGTATGAGGAGAATACCTAGGCAGAAGTGTGCTTGAGTTGAAAGGATCAACTGGGTGATGGTGATAATATTGGCCCGGAAGTACGAGGAGGAAGGGAGGCCGGGAAGCCATCTTGCAAATGTGATAAGCAGGGAAGGGGGTAGGGCTGATATTGCCGCTGTGCGCACTGGCAGGGGGCAGGTAGTGCCAGACCGGCATTGATTCTTGATACACTTCGCTCTTTTTATGAGCGACTGTATAGCGCATGGGATGGTGTAGCTGGTAAGGTGCTTACCGAATATTTGCATGAGGCGTCCCAGCCAACACTGGGAAGGGATGCAGTGGAAGTGTTGGATACCCCATTTGCAGTTGAGCATATTTTGGTAGCTATTAGGGTGCGCCTGTCGTCGATGGCCCCGGGTACCGATGGTATCACAACTGAATATTATAAAAAGTTTGGTCCCTACATTGTGTGGCACATGCTGGGAATGTGGCAGGAGGCTATGCGAGTGTGGGCGCTCCCTCAGACGCTACGTGAGGCCGTTGTCATATTTTTGATTTCATTTATTGATTTATAAAGCGCTTTACACCAAGGCGCTGTACAGTGGAACAACATAATACATAACGACATCAACAATATAACAGTGGAAGCAAAATTACATTATGAAACATTCAACAAAGCAGTGAAAAAAGCTATTAACTGAAGGGGAGAGGGGGAATAGGTGGGTGGTACTGGCTGGGAGGGAGGGGTGGTGATGAGTTGGAGGAGGGAAATGGAAGGGAGAGAGAGGGGAGAGAGAAAGTCAGGGGAAAGAATAAGGAGGGAGGGGAAGCAGAGAGGGGGGGAATTTCAAGGAGGAGAATGAAGGAGGAGGGATTTAAGGGAAGTGCGGAATGAGGAGAAGGTCGTGGTGGAGCGGATTGCGAGAGGGAGTGAGTTCCAGTGCAGAGGCGCTAGGAGTTGGAAGGAGCGGAAACGGGAGGAGCCACAGGGGGATGGAGGTACAGTGAGAAGGAAATGGTCAGCGGATCGCAGGGAACGGGAGGGGGAGTAGAAAGAGAGAAGGGAGGAGAGATAAGGGGGAGCAAGACCATGGAGGGATTTGAAGACAAGTCAGAGAAAGTAAAATTTTAGCTGAGAGTGAAATGGTAGCCAGCCAAGGCAAGAGAGCGAAGTAGAGATGGAGTCACGGGAGGTAAGGAGACAGAGGGTAAGAACAGCAGAGTGGTAAATGGATTTAAGGGGGGCAAGATGAGATGTAGGTAGTCCAAAGAGTAGAGAAGAGCAATAGAAGAGGTGGGAGAAGATGAGAGAGGAGATTAAGAGTTTGGTAGCGTGGAAAGTGAGAGAAGGACGGATTTTGCGAATATTGTAGAGGTGGTATCGGCAGGTGCGGGAGGTGAGGGAAATATGTTGGGAGAAGGAAAGAGAGGAGTCAAAGAGAACGCCTAAATTATGAGCTATGGAGAGATAGGGAGGTTGGAGGGAGGAAAGTGAAGGAAAGGGGGAGGAGATGGAGCGGGAAGAGAGTTAGAGGGAAAGAAAAGGACTTCGGTTTTGTTGGTTTTGAATTTGAATTTGGTATTGATTTTGAAGCCTGGGAAAGGCCCCCAAGGGTGTGTATCGTACAGGCCCATTTCTATGCTCAATTTAGACTCAAAGGTCTTTGAGAAATTCCGTGCCAATAGACTGCTTCCCTACATGCCGTCGATTATTCACCATGACATGTCAGGCTTTATTCCCGGACACTCCACTGAATTGAATATTCGACGGCTATCTACTATTCTGTCCCAAACAGATCACGAGTGCCAAGTGGTGGCCGCCTTGTTAGATGCCGAAAAGGCATTTGACTCAGTGGGTTGGACATACTTGTTTTTGGTACTGAGAGCGATCAGTGTTCTGGCATATTCTTTTAAAGCATTGCAGCTAGTTTATGAGGGGAGCCAGTGCCTGCATAGGACTTTTTGGTAGATGTTCAGCAACATTTCTCTCGAGGCACAGGACAAGGCAGGGATGCCCGCTATCGCCCTTACATTTGCAATTGCGGTGGAGCCATTGGCAGCACGCCTTCAGAGGTTCCACCGCAAGCGTGTACTTGCTTTGGGGAGTGGCCGCAAGCTGGTGTCCTATATGCGGACGACATTGTTCTCTGCCTCAAAAACCCAGATATTAATCTGAGCCCATTGACGGAGGAGGTAGAAACCTTTGGAGAACTCTCGGCGCTCTGCATAAATTGGGCTAAATTAGTTCTATTTTCGCTGAATTAGAATACAAGGGAGCCCCACACGGTGCATTCATATAGGTGGGAACAAAGGTTCGTCCGGTATTTGGGTATAGAAATGAGCATGTCCCAAGACACTTTGTTGGTGAAAACCACTTGGCATGCTTCCAGGTGCTTCGCATAAAAACTGTTAGGTGGTGTGCCCTGCCACTCTCAATGCTGGATTGTGTTGCGATAGCAAAGATGGTGGTCGTGCCAACATTGTTGTATGCATTTCAGAATGTCCCTGTGTGGCTGGGGAATGGTATTTTTTTCAGAATTGTAGCATCTGATGATTTGTTTAACGTGGCGCTCTAAACACTCCCGGATTCAATGGGATACACTGACCAAACCCTATGCGGATGGGGGAATTGAGGCTACTGATATGGAGGTGTATTTCTTACCGCCGCAGCTCCACTTTGTTATGTACTGGATGCCGGGGGTCGCCTTCTATCCTCCTGTGCGCATTGAGCGTGGCTCGGTCCGCCCCTACTCACTGCAAAGTACACAGGTGTTGCTGAAGGTTCATGATAGGTGTACGTTTCACCCGGTTGCGTGTACTATTCATGTGAGGAGGAGGGTACTAATACACTTGAGGCTGGTGGTTCCTTAGGCCCCTATGCTCCGTTTATGGAACATAGAAACACTGCACCCAACTTGCGATGAGGCCCTCAGGGCTAGGCATTAGATATATGTCTGTTATGTACCCAGAGGGGGTATTTGTGAGCCACAATCTATTTGTTGAGAAGGCGGGTCAAAGATTCCGTCAAGGGTTTCAGTATCATCATATGCGGGAGGAGTTCCCCATCCTTTCTCCTCGAACCGGTGACGACACCGCTGTTGTTATACTTCCTCAGGTTGGCTAATGCAAAGCACGTGGTCACTTCAATCTATAAGTCGATCGTGCATTTCCAAATGGGCATTGAATATTTTAGACACAACGTAAGTGAATTTTGTTTCGACGTGAACCTTCAGTTCACCTACGAAATAGTCAAGCTAAACCGTAAACCAGTTAGAAAACTGCCAAACCAGACCACACGTTTAGGCAAACTAGATAAATGAGTATTGTCTCAGCTCTCAGAATAACAATATTAGCACTTATCTATACGTGGAGAAACATCCAGTGTTTCTTTTCATAACAAGTGGATATTATTATCACGCATGAATCAATAACATGTGATCTGAAAGGCAACCGATATAATCGAATGATATCAGCTACTTCTTCAAGAGCTCACCCATTTCAGGAATATAATGGCCATCCTTTGCATCGGCAGTGACGTCAGATACACCCGGCATGTGATGTGGCTTCCGTCATATAAACAATTTTCAAAATGGCGGACGCCGCGAATTGCATGCCACATGCCGAGCAGAGGTGTGGTTCCTTACAGGACATCCCAGAGAGAGCTCTGTGTATGGAATTTTCCTTAATATAAGTAAGTTAAATACCAGTAAATATTTAAGAATTTCAACCGATCATCTCGCTTACATTGCAGACTCTACAATTAATGGAGAGATATGTAAAATACCAGGACAAAATATCGCTTACAGGACATCCCTAGGGTGAGTCAATAATTCAGTTATTATACGCCTCACAATACAAGGGATACTGGTTGATCAGATATACACTTTCACATTGGGTGGGTCTAGACCTGCTGGATTAAGGGAATTTTATTATCACCCGGCGGTGCGGTTGCACCGATATTTTGCTCATAACTAGATTATAATTTGTTTAGTTGAGATCATGGAATGTTACGGTACATAGGTGATTAACTGATT
This sequence comes from Ambystoma mexicanum, assembly GCF_040938575.1. Taxonomy (NCBI): domain Eukaryota; kingdom Metazoa; phylum Chordata; class Amphibia; order Caudata; family Ambystomatidae; genus Ambystoma; species Ambystoma mexicanum. Next base: position 26,443,318 of record NC_090936.1, read on the forward strand.
CTGTCCACTAAGAAAATGATGCTAAAATTCCAAAATAGTTTCTATTCTTTTCTTCCCCCGTCCATTTTTTCTATTCGTTTTCATTTTTCTTTAATTTTATCTACAACTGTTACCCATAATTTGGAATGTATGATTATTTTTCATTAAAACACATTTCATTTGATTATAATTTGATACGCTGGAAGTATGCCTGAAAAATATCAATCTTTTTCTTCTGTGTAAGTGGGGTGTGTTTACTTCCCCATAATAATCATCAATCATAAATATTGTTTGTGATATTATTTTCATTGATAATAACTTTTGGCTAATGTTATTAGCGCATTTGTGAAGCCTTGAGAACGACTAGATGTCGAAACACGTGTTGGCTTAGCGCTATTATACAAGACAACTATATCTTACAAACTGCACTGTTATATTCTAATTATTATTTAGAATATTATTAACTGGAGAAGAGCAGTCTGAGATCCTGAGTGGCAACCTATATTGTTCTCTGACAATGTATTAGGGGATAGAGGCAGAACCCCCGCCACTCACGGACTGCAGCTATCCTAATCGATTGTATTACATAACTGATTTTAAACATAACCCAAACGAGAGACACAGCTATACATTCAGACTTGAATGTGGGCGCCATATTATGACACGCTTTATAACACCACCTTCCTACTTAGCAGGGGCAATGCCCAGTTTTTCGGTCATACGTCATACAATTAATAAGACAAGGTAGCCCGCAATGAACATGGCAAGCAGCAAGAGACGTCATAGCCCAAGGCAGGATGCCATAAGAAAATATACCTCAAAGCAGGTTGCCAGAAAAAATACCCCGGGCGGGCGAGAATGTTCATAGTCCAAGGCAGGGTGAGAGCAAGCCAATCCCAAGATGTAATACAAGGAAGCAAACCCCAAGACAGGGTGCCAGAAGGCATATTCCAGGGAGGGGGCGGGAGAAAGTGATGACACCCCAAGGCAGGGAAAGAGAAACCAAACCCGAGGGCGGGGTAGGAGAGGCCAAATGACAAGACTGGGTGAGAGCAATTAGATCCCAACAAGGGACCTATGAAACCAGACTAAAGGGTGGGCTGAGAAAGTAGAAAACCCAGAAAAGGGTAACAAACACTGGAGAGAGCTGAACAAGACTCCCGGATGGGGAACCCAAGGAAAATACCTGTAATGGACGAACGAACCAGAAAACAATCCAGGCTGGTTCGTCAACCGGAGACTGAGATATGTGGTAAATAGCGGTATGCATGAGACTATTCCGAAACAATGGTATTATGATACCACCCAAAGAGGGAGAGAAGGAAAGAGAGACTTGTTGCATTGACTGGACCTCTGAAAAGAGCCAAGAGCCAGCGTGGCCTGTGGTCAGAGGTCAGCCACCATTCCTGGGTTGGGGAACACCCCTTATTGTGTTCAAAGTGGTAGGCACGAGAATTCACGCTAGAACAGGTTTTCCGGACAGTCCTCCCCATGGTCCACGACCTTCCAACTTCTGCTTTAACCGCATCATCTATGCACCTTACAACGCCTTTCTGTACATGTCCAGGCAGCCTGTCCTTGGCCCAGTCACCTTTGTTGACATGCAGTACTTGCACACATTCTGAACATGAAAGTATCCTGCAAGCTGTTTCTTCTCTTGAGCAAGATCTCAAAATATTCTCACCAAATACATACTTGTGGTTCCTTCAGGAGCTTATTGGGTCTTTGCCCTCAGTAGGCGATACTGTGCAGAAGGCAAGAAAGGGGTTCCTTCACACTCAGCGGTCCCTGCTTTTCAGAGGCTGTTGGTGGGCTTAGCTGAACGGGCCTTGCTGGTGCCACACAACCTATGGGCACAACCGGTCATTAGCAGGGACAAGGTGGGGTGAATAGATCCACTCAGTATTTACTGACTCCCATCCAAGGCTATTCGGGAAGGGAGCTACCATGTAGTAATGAACTCTGTGCTCGACACCGGCATGGGTATTTGCAAGTAGCTGTGACAGTGGCAGTAAAGGACAGGGGAGCCAACAGCAATGACGTAGGAATCAGTGTTGAACCCGCACACAACTTGGAAATTGTAAGAGAGTGTACAAAACTGGCTCGTACCTCCACACCGCAAGCCAGGAAGGGTGTACGGAGGGCCCCCGGGGTGCTACCCTGCATATTGTAGGGGTGGTGGGATGCCCAGCATGTGAAACTGCCATGGAACAATTTTATGATGGGACTGTGAAAATGCCTGGTCCTTTTCTCTACTCGTAGCAATGTGGTACTGTGTCGGTAACATTCTTGGGGTAATGTGAGCATGGTGAAACTGGCATGGGACAGTTGTCTAGAGTCATTAGTGAGCAGGCATGGCAATAGTCTGAAGACATTGTGAAATTAGCCTGGGTCCATTTTCTTGCGACAATATGAACCTGGCATGGTTGCTGTCTTGGGCAAAGGAAAACTGGAATGGCAGGTTTCTGGGGGCAATTTGAAACTGCCATCGGAGTTGACTGGGAGCAAGCTGTAAAATGTGGGAACAAGGTACTTGGCCAGTCAAAACTAAAATCACACTTTAAAAAATAGCACAGTACATTTCTCAGACAAAAACCAGCATTGCACCTTTGAAACCGTCCACGTGGACTTCTGGGTTCCCTTCTGGTGGAAATATATAAAATGCTATGGAAGGGTATGGCACTGTTAAAACTGGCATATCTGTTTCCTATGGTGTGACGCTGTGTGAAGCTGGCACCCCTGGCGTGGATCACGTGGGAATGAGGAAGAGGAGGGGCAGTATGAATGAGGGACACGATCAATAAAGACGTGTATTCAGACTCTCCAATGGTGTCCGCTTCTTTCTTGCATGTTGCTAGAATCGAAGACGTGTGGGTCATTAAGAATTAGCAGGCAATCCTGGTATCCATCAAACTGGCAACAAGCGGGTCAACCAACATATGTCGGGTCCCTGCATCAGAGGAATTTCGCTGACGGAGGAGTAGGTGCTGTGAGGAGGCGTGTCGGTGGACACAGTGGTGCAGTTGCCCAGCACGGTCTCGCTACCAGAGTACAGTCACAAGATCCAGCAGCAGCAGTCGATGGGCGGTGCGGCCCGAGAGCCTGCCAGGTTTGGAAACCAGAGCTGGGGAGGCATTCCACAGCATGCACGGCAGGTGGCGCATGACGCATAAGAAGCGAATGCGAGGCCCCAGTACCTACGCACCTCGCATGTATTTTCCACTAAATTCTCACTTGCATGTGAGCACCAACACATGTGATAGACTGGGTGGCCATTGGAACTCTAATAAAGTCACAAGAACGATTCAAAGGAGGCCCAGATCCATCTCAAAGGTCAGTGCATGGCAGACCTTGGTACAGTGTGTGACTTGGGAAATACATTTAGGAAACGCCCAGATACCAAGTTTGCCTGTTACTCGACAGGGGAAAAGACACTCAGGGACACCTGAAACACAAGCCCTGAGTAGTTGGAACCCCTCCACCAGTCACAGAACCAAAATGTCAGAAGAGGAGGAGCTGACAGTGCCTGTCAGCCCACCAGCAGTTCTACCCTCGAGGCTACAGGACAATTTAATCATGCAACTGCCCACTCATTTTCACCCATCGGAGACCAGCATCTGGGTCCCAGATGGAGAAGATGGATGAGGGATTTCGAGGTCTACATTAAAGCCATTGGACCCCTTGAAGAAGACAAGAAACACAGCCTACTCACCCTATTCATAGGCCCAAATATATGGGATATTATGAATGAACTGCCGACTGGAACTACGGACACCTACACCAAGCTCAAGATAGCTCTCACTGACTATTTCACGCCTCACACCAATGTAGGTTTTACGAATGGCACATGGGTCACATGGCTAAACAACAAAAAGGGGAATCAATGGACTCATACGTCATGCGTCTCTGCATTCTACTAAAGCACTGTGATTTCAACAACTACTCAAATGACGAGGCACTAATGTCCCAGATCATATCACAGTGTGAATGCGCTGATTCCAGAAAGACACTGTTACAGAAACCCCGATCCCTAGAAGAGATCCTACGCCTGGCACGGTCTGACGTGGCCCTAGCACTTCAAGTGGAGGGCTTGAGAGACATCAAGATCTTGCATTGGAAAGCTGAGAACGTCCACAAACTGGACACATTGAAACCAAGCAAAGGCAACAGAGAACCATTGTGTTACCGGTGTGGATATGAGTTTCCTCACAAAGGCACCTGCCTGGCCATAGGACAGCAATGCTCATTTTGCTGGGGGGACAACCATTTCAAAGCCGTGTGTCGCATGTACCGTAGTCAGTCACGTGGTGATAAAAATGGCGCAAGACCAACACAGGGCAGGGACAGATGGCCATGATATTATATTCAGAGGAGGCAGTAATTAGAATACAAACAATAGCTGGAACACAGACATCCAATGGAGGTACACATTCTTGTAGTACGCACGTTTTAAAATGATCCAATGCAGGGTGAACAAGTTATCTGTCTGGTTTTCACTATGTACATATTAACCCAAACTAACCAATTAACATCTTTCCTATCAATTGATAATTTACCCATAACAAAGCATTGCAAACCAGGTTCAGAGGAGATGTCAAAAGTAATGTGCTGTTTTTACAGTAGAATTAAAATGTGCAGGCAGAGTGTATTAGCTGGGATTTCATTACACAAGCTGCAAAGGAAAAATATACACTTTGGAGAAGGCGCTATTGTTTGCTGCAGGAAGCAATTGTTACAAACATCTATGGGAGGTTGTTGTCTAGGGGAAGAGATGCCAACTAGCTCGGGTGATGTGTATACATCAGGAAAAAGGCAGGTTTGAGTGCAATTGACAGGGTTAGCATATAAATTCAGGGGACAGAAGGGGTGTGGAGATCTTTTTCAGCAGACAGCCGACACGCGAGCAAGTGACTGGCCAGGATGGTGCAGTGCAAGATTTTCCAGGAAGCCGAGGCCTTGACTTGTGGGTGGCTGGGCTTTGCAGAATTCGCAATACTCCTGTGTACTGATAATCCATTTCCCATGATAATCCCATGATAACAGCGCAGAAATCTCACCCACACTTCAAGTAAGTATATTTGTAAAGTGAGGTGCACTTACAGATAATTGGGTTTATTTGTACAGTCAGTCAGGATCAACTGGTCTTTTTATGAATAATGCCTTTTTTAGTATTTGAAGGAGATATAAATGCGGAAGTGTAAAGGGAGAATAAGAAAATTGGCCTGTTGTCGTGTTTTTGTTTTTGTTTTCTCTCTTAGGGTGTGTCTTCTGCCAATTGTGTCTTCTGCCAAGGTCTGTGGTAAGATAAGAACCATGGATGTTTAGTCATGAATACAGACTGGTCATGCAATCTAATGTAGAGGTTCTATTTTATATTAATGTTCATACAGTACAACCTGTTCTCAAATAATAGTGCATATAAAAGAAAAGCATTTTAAAAACTGAAGTGGGTTGCGATTTCTGTGTCTAAGTGTATTCAATGACAAAGAGGATGTGAAGTCACAGGGAAGAGCCCAAGTGTGTCAAAAGAGGCAACTCATTTTACAGCGGGTGGTAAAACAGCAGGCAAAGTTAAGGGTTCTTAGCAAGCAAGTTTAAAAGTGTATGATGCATGTGTGACTGATGAATTATTCACAATGAAAATGTTTTATGAGCAAATCTGTCAAAGACAGTAGTCCAGCCTCGTAGATAAGTTGCCGGAGAGACAGGTAGCACTGTCAAAGATTTGAAGTGTGTTAGGCCTGGAAATCTGTGTTTAGAGTTGACCCTAAATAGAATACAGGTTTTGGAGGGGAGTCTTGTCACACCATATAGGGAATTACCATAACAACGCTATGCCACCATTTTACCACAATACTAAAATACCACCAAATTAGGTATACCCTCTGCATCCATCTATCCTTTTAGGGATTTTGTCCGAGTCCCCCCCCCGGGGACCGCGGGCCAACCCTATGAGCCTCCTCATCAATGGCAAAGAGATATGAGAGAAGAAAGAAAACCACAGAGAGAGCACCAGCAGAATGGCGGTCGGGTCAAACAACAATGTCCAGGGCCAGGAGAATACACAAAAGGTATGTTCCCTACCTGGTTGAGCAGTCACAGATGGACAGCAGATCCAGTGCATCATCGGAAGAAGACATGGGATGAAGGGAAAATCTTCGAGAAGAACCACGGAAGAGAGCCACACAAACTACTGGATACAGACATCATAGAGCCTGCAGTAGGCCCCACTCCATGGGTTTTGCCAATAGTTCCAGTGTATAAAAAGGACTCACTGGATATCAGGATATATGTGGACATGCAACAGCTGAATGAAGCTATACTGAGGGAGCGTCATCTATCTCCTCGGATCACCGACATGGTACATCTGCTCAATGGTACCACAGTGTTTTCAAAACTGGATCTTAACAAAGGATATCATCAACTGGAACTGAGCAAGGAGTTCAGATACATAACCGCATTCATCACACATCTAAGGCTTTACAGGTATAAGCGCTGCAGCTTTGGAGTCTCGTCAGCCACAGAGATCTTTCAGGCTGAGATACACAATGGCATTAAGCACATTCCCAACTGTTTAAGTTATAGTGATGACATCCTGGTATTCAGACAAGATCAAGAACAACACAGTAACCCCCTCATGAGAGTGTGCATGGCACTTGGAAGAGGCTCATCTCACGCTAAATAGAGCAAAGTGTGAATTCAGGAAGCACACTCTTTGCTTTTTTGGACACCTATTCTCGGCGCAGGACATGACCCGGGACCTGGAGAAGGGGACCGCCATCACCGAGGCAGACCCACCAACAAACATCTCAGATCTATGATCCTTTTCAGGCCTCGCTAGCTACTGTACTCGATACATCCAGGAATCGGCCATAAGTAAGTGAAACCCTGAGAGCTTTGACAAAACAGCAAGCGACATTTGTGTGGACAAGTGCATGCCAACAGGTGTTTGAGACTATTCGACAACGCACAGCTGACACCAAAAACATGGCGTATTTTAACACGGCAAGGGAGGTGGAATTGATTGTGGGCGCTCGCCCCGTAGGGTTGGGCACCATTCTGACACAGAATGATCCCAGGGATGAGTCACATTTTCTTGTACGCCAGCAGAAGTCTGTCGAGGACCGTACAAGCATACTTGCAAGCTGCAAAAGAAGGCCTGGTGGTGGTGTGGGGCTGTGAACATTTTCATCTCTTTCTTTATGGGAAACAGTTTACAGTGGTCACCGACCACCAAGCCCTACTCTTCATTTACGGGAACCCTCAAGCAGGAATACCCCCCAGAATTGCACAGTGGGCTCTGAGACTTCAGGACTACAGTTTCCATATTATTCATCGCCCAGGGAAGGTTGACAACGCCTCTGATTTCCTATCAAGATATCCACGTAGGAGCCCCCTGCTTACGCCCTCCATTGCAGATCAATATATACAGTACATTGTGCATGCAGCCACCCCGAAAGGAATTGAGATGGTACACATTGCACAGGAAGCGTAAAATGACCAGGCCATGCAAATCCTCTTCAGATGCATGGAGTCTGGTCGATGGAGGCATGCCAAGCAAGCGGATGAGTGCACCAATCCAGATATCCAACAAGATCTCAGTAGTTTGGTGGCAGAGAGGGATGAGCTGGCTCGATCAGAAGAAGGGCTCTAACTCAGAGGAACCAAAGATATAATTCCCCGAACACTACAAAGGAAGATTCTGGAACTTGCACATGAAGGGCACCGTGGGATTGTGTCCACCAAGAGAATGCTATGGCAGAAAGCATGGTTTCAACGCTGCTCTGACACAATGTCCAACGTGTGCAGTCACCCTGAGCCGTTGGCATGACAGACCTTCCTGAGAAAACATGGGATGAGGAGATAGCAGTGGATTTTCTTGTGCCCCTGGAAGGGGGAATACATATTTGTGGCAGTAGATGAATAATCCCGATTCCCAGATCTACAATTGGTGCCCTCTACCTCTGCCTGCCAACCCATAACGGCGCTGGACAGGATGTTCTCAGCCTATGGGACAGTGGACCCCACGTTCACAGGGCAGGATTTCAAGACGTTCACCGAACACATGGGTTTCACCCACAGAGGAGTCACACCGGCTAATGGAATAGTAGAATGCTTTATGAGCAACATCAAGAGAAATGTGCAAATTGCACGCTCGATGGAAGAGCCTGTGGAGAAGATATTATATCAGCTGCTGCGTGATTATCGTAACACGCCCCACAGTATCACTGGAAAGCACTGTCAGAAGTGACGTTTGGGCGGCATATTTGCACAGGAATCCCACGTTATGACTCCGGAGGAGAAATATTCAAAATATACGGAAGACCCTGAGATGAAGGAAGGAGCTGATGCGGCTAGGAGAGCTCGTAAGAATCATCTGGAGGTGGGGGATGTTGTGATAGTGTGCCAGCCCCAGACTCGGAAACATACCGCCTCTTTTGACAGAGAGCCATTGACGGTCACCTGGGTCAAAGGGTCTCTCGTCACTGCCGAAGGGGAAAGTAGAGAGGTGACCCGAAATTCCTCGCACTTCAAGAGGATGCCTGCGATCATCGTGACAAGGTCTTCAGCAGAGGACGCTGATCCGCCCGAGTGGGCTGCTCCCTGTGAAGGAGAGGGAGGACTCCAGTCCGCTCACCTGTGAGAGAAAGAGAAGGCCACCTGCAATTAAATCTAATGGAGAGGCCTCAGTGAGCCAGGAACCGGCCTCAGAGACTAATAGAAGAAATGAACTGAGAAATAACGTTTTGTTAAGAAAGGGGGTTAGGGGTTGTGGCATTGTGCGAAGCCGGCACCCCTGTCGCGTGGGGAAGGGGCAGCTCGGATCACGTGGGGAGGAGGAAGAGGAGGGGCAGTACGAATGAGGAACATGATCAATAAAGACGTGTATTCAGACTCTCCAATGGTGTTTGCTTCTTTCTTGCATGTTGCTAGAATGGAAGCCGTGTGGGTCATTAGGAGTTAGCAGGCGATCCTGCTATACATCCAATATGGCGCCCAGAGAGCGACACAGCTATGCTCCTCTCTGCAGCAATGTGAAACTGACAAGCAATGGAGGAAATTGACACGTGAATGTTGAAACTAAAAGGCTGGCCCATTGGCTTGAATTCTGGCATTTGTGTCTGCCCCGGGGAATAGTCAGCAAAGCTGCGGTCAGGTTCTCACATTTAATAGCATGTTGTTAGCAGCCCCCTGTATGGTTTGGGCTGCCTGGTTATATTATTGACAGTAACGTCACTTAGAAATCTATTAGAAGCAATGTGGTGGCAGGACCCTGCCAGAAAACAGAAACCCTGTGTTTTATTCTGTGTGTTTTAAGAACCAGCCCTGCACCATGTAAATTATAACTCCTAGCACATTATTCAAAATGCTATAACCTGGACAATATTTACAACTGATGTAACTGTGTACCAGCAAACAGTGTGTGATTGCGTCGCCACCACTCAGGGGGTACACGTCTCTGGAACCAGCAGTGCTTCAGGGATGTGGGACAAATATTTGTCTACAATGTACCCGGGCTTTCTTTCTGATGCGCGCATGCGTGCTTTAGTGCTTGGGAGAAACACTTCTGTGCGCTGAAACATTGGAATAGTTTGTGAAGTCGGCACACACTGTCGCTTTCTATACAGTTTCCACGGCAACATGCACTATAAGGCACACATATTACCCCTAGTCCACTAGAAAATCAGACATTTATCATTTGTTGCTGCCCGCTAGTGAGGTGACCAGAGTTTGTGAGTTTCATGTCGTGGCACCACTTGCGGGGGACAGGCAAGTTTTAATGTTGTATGTGTTTGACCCAAAGCTATCTGTGTTTTATATTTTGTGCTTGTTGTTACTTTTTTGGATATTTTTATCCGAATAAAGTTTTATTGACTGACAAAAAATAATTTGTACGGCAGTTGTTTACTAGTCAGATTCAGCCCCGGCGGCTTCCCCGTGCAACTCACAGTAACAAGCTATACTAAATTGATGCATGATAAACTGCACAACCCTCTCAAAAGTCTCATTTAGTTTACTCGTCCCAGATAACAAGACACTCAAGTAGCTGGATGTGGGTGCATTGTAGTAAAATGGATTACATTTCACCCATTTTGGTTTCTAAGATTACCTAAACATCTGCAGGTTTCAACTGTCAATGGAAATATAAAGCTACCCCGCTGTGTCCCCCGACCTCAATTTAAAGACTGGTAGAATAAGGATACCGCTTCATTCCCCTATTCCAGGGCCCTGCGCTTGATTTTCTATTTGAGCCCATAATTATACTCCCCCCATAGGTGCCTCCTTACCCACCTCTGGGCTGGCAGAATTCCCTCTTCTGCTCTCCTCCCAGACCTTAGACAAACCTGCAGGGATTTCCCCCGCTTGGCCATAAATGTTTGCCCAAGTTTGGGGAATCCCCCGATCTACTCAGGGGCCAAAGAATAAGCAGGATGAGGAGTTGCCGAAAGCTGCCTTGAGCTAGGAATTCACCCTCCAAGGCACTGTTGGGCAGTCACCAGCGGATGCCTGCCGGCGCGTACCCTCTGCCTGAAGGAAGCATGCTTGGACAGCCTGGGCGCCACTTCTTAGCCGCCATCTTACACGAAACCAAGGTGGAAAGGACCAGGCTTGACCCAAACAGCACTACGCCAGACTAAATACTTCCTCGCAGACAGAATAAAGACCACCAGACCCTCAGCTGTGCAGTCCCACACGGATCCGGCCGCTTTCCATGGCCCGCTCATGAGATTAATCATAGAGTACTGGCTCAGATGCTTTCACCATGGTGATGCCAAATTGTCTTTAAACTCTACGCAAATCACGGCCAATCTCAGCAGCCCCACCTCACCCGCTGCATCCACAAGTGGTCTCTTAGAAAATTAAGAGGAGACTAAAACTCCAGCTTATTAAAATATTAGTGCTGATGCACCCCCCCAAGCAGATAGCCCCCCACACACATTATAGGGCCAGAACAAAGAAAACATACCCACAGATGATCGAAGAAGAGGTGATAAGAACCCTTTCAACGCCAAAGAAGCTAATTAAATTTCTAGTCAGGAAATTCCTCTTCGACCTGCCATCAAACGAGTACACCATGTCTTTCCCCACTATCCAATCTGGACCAGTTGAAGTCCTCTCCCTAGTGTTGAGACGGAACTATTTTACCAGTATTTACATGGGTTTATCAGAGTACCTTCTGAAGATGCTGGGCAGAATACAAAACGCTGCCTGAAGACCGCTGCCGCATCACCCCGGCATCGCAATGGCTACACTGAGTGCCAGTCAGGTGTAGTACATTGCCTGAAGACCGCTGCCGCATCACCCCGGCATCGCAATGGCTACACTGAGTGCCAGTCAGGTGCAGTACGTTGCCTGAAGACCGCTGCCGCATCACCCCGGCATCAAATGGTTACACTGAGTGCCAGTCAGGTGCAGGATGCTGTCTGAAGACTACTGCCACATCACCCCGGCATCACAATGTCTACACTGAGTGCCAGTCAGGTGCAGGATGCTGTCTGAAGAATGCTGTCGCATCATGCCGTCATCGCAATGCCTACACTGAGTGCCAGTCAGGTGCAGAAAGTTGCCTGAAGACTGCTGCCGCATCAGCCCAAGAATGCTGTCGCATCACGCCGTCATCGCAATGGCTACACTGAGTGCCAGTCAGGTGCAGTATGTTGCCTGAAGACCGCTGCCGCATCACCCCGGCATCGCAATGGCTACACTGAGTGCCAGTCAGGTGCAGGATGATGCGTGACTACTGCTGCCGCATCACCCCGGCATCGCAATGGCTACACTGAGTGCCAGTCAGGTGCAGGAAGTTGCCTGAAGACTGCTGCCGCATCAGCCCAAGAATGCTGTCGCATCACGCCGTCATCGCAATGCCTACACTGAGTGCCAGTCAGGTGCAGAAAGTTGCCTGAAGACTGCTGCCGCATCACCCCGGCATCGCAATGGCTACACTGAGTGCCAGTCAGGTGCAGAAAGTTGCCTGAAGACTGCTGCCGCATCAGCCCGGCATCACAATGGCTACACTGAGTGCCAGTCAGGTGCAGTACGTTGCCTGAAGACCGCTGCCGCATCACCCCGGCATCACAATGGCTACACTGAGTGCCAGTCAGGTGCAGAAAGTTGCCTGAAGACTGCTGCCGCATCACCCCGGCATCACAATGGCTACACTGAGTGCCAGTCAGGTGCAGGATGATGCGCGACTACTGCTGCCACATCACCCCGGCATTGCAATGGCTACACTGAGTACAAGTCAGGTGCAGGTTTTAATTTAAAGGAGAAGTTCACTCAATTATATTTGTAACAATGTTGTATTTATAATTGCTGCACCTTTTCTTGTGGGCATGTTCAGGCAATTATGAATACTTCGCCTGCATCCGGCACAGTATTCATATGTGCTGCGACTTTCTTTTCTAGTTTCCTGAACACGGGAAACTAGAAAAGAAAGTCGCAGCAATTATGAAAACTCTGCTGGCAGCCAGCGAATTATTTATAATTGCTCTGCCATTCATTTTACGTTTTCTGTGCTTCCCTGGGCTTGGTGAGCACAGAAAACATAAAATGAAAGTGAAGGCAGCCTCTTCTCCATTCCTCTCCATTCTAAGCTCTGCTCTGGCTGCAGTAAGCAAAAGATCCCAGTAGGGGGCGTTTGCGGCTTGATTATTGCCACCAGAGCAGAGTTTAACATGCAGAGAGGAAGCTGCTTCAAATCACAAAACGAATGCCCCAATGTAAACACTTTGAGCCTCATTTGCTCAAAGGTTTTCATAGGAACTCTTTAAAAATATGTTTTATATATATTGTTGATTATTGCCCATCTTTTGGGACAGTAACATTTTTGAGCCCACTTCCCCTTTAAGACATTCTGCGTTGCCCAGTCGGCCTTCAAAGGTAGGTGGGATGGCATTCATTTAAAGAAAGATCACACCACAAGACCGCAAGAAGATGCCATGATACAGCAATTCTGCCTTGAAGGTGGTGCCGGATTACACTCAGAAGCATCAGGGGTGGAGCATCTCATCCTCGGGCTGACCACCAAACGGTGGCATTCAATGCCCAAAGGAACCGGCACACCCCTCCTTACAGAAGGTGCGTATGGTCTGGCTCTTGCAAATCCCTGGCAAACATGACACCAATGAAAAGAACAAAACCTACCAGCCAATTGCAAACAACATAGAAGACAGACCACTCAACAAACGGGAGCAAAATGCAAAGCTCAGGGACACCTACCACGCTGAGGCAGATCGAAAGAACCACCGCCGTGCCACAACACCTACATAGAAGACAGGCCCTCATCACTCACTGTGCCCCAACAACAACATAGAAGACGGACCACTCAAGAAGTGGAAGCAAAATCCGAAGGCCAGGGACACCTACCACGCTGAGGCAGATCCAAAGAGCCACCACCGTACCCCAACACCAACATAGAAGACAGGCCACTCATCACTTATTAGAAGACGGACCACTCAACAAGCGGGAGCAAAATGCAAAGCCCAGGGACACCTACCACGCTGAGGCAGACCCAAAGAACCACCACCGTGCCCCAACACCAACATAGAAGACAGGCCACTCATCACTCATTAGAAGACAGACCACTCAACAAGCGGGAGGAAAATGCAAAGCCCAGGGACACCTACCACGCTGAGGCAGACCCAAAGAACCACCACCGTGCCCCAACACCAACATAGAAGACAGGCCACTCATCACTCATTAGAAGACGGACCACTCAACAAGCGGGAGGAAAATGCAAAGTCCAGGGACACTTAGCATGCTGAGGCAGACTCAAAGAGCCACCACCATGCCGCAACGCCAACATAGTAAACAGACCACTCATCACTCACCGTGCCCCAACAACAACATAGAGGACGGACCAATCAAGAAGTGGGAGCAAAATGCAAAGACCAGGGACACTTACCACGCTGAGGCCGACTGTACCCCACCAACAACATAGAAGACAGACCACTCAACAAGCGGGAGCAAAATGCAAGTCCCTGGGACACTTAGCATGCTGAGGCTGACCCAAAGAACCACCGCCGTGCCCCAACACCAACATAGAAGACAGGCCACTCCTCACTCATTAGAAGACGGACCACTCAACAAGCGGGAGCAAAATGCCAAACCCAGGGACACTTAGCATGCTGAGGCAGACCCAAAGAGCCACCACCGTGCCGCAACACCAACATAGAAAACAGACCACTCATCACTCACCATGCCCCAACAACAACATAGAAGACGGACCAATCAAGAAGTGGGTGCAAAATGCACAGCCTAGGGACACTTGGCACACCAAGGCAGACCCAAAGAACCACCACTGTGCCCCAACAACAACATAGAAGACAGACCACGCAACAAGCGGGAGAAAATGCAAAGCCCAGAGACACCCATCACGCTGAGACCGTTGTTCATGTTTATTTCTCAAAGTACTTCTAAGGCCTTCTAGCAGGGGTTTGGGATTTCAATGCGCTTTATCCCATCCATGGAAGTACAGCATATCAGATGAACAGATCATTTATTTTCATAGCCAGTGATGACATGTCTGGTTTCACACATGAAGCTGCCAGGCTAACAATTAGCAGGGGTGGGCGGCATACACCCCACCTTCGAATCTGCCGGCTCTGGGGTTATTCTGGGCCGGCTTCAATATGTATTTATTTCCCGTCGAATTCGTGTTTGTTTTCCATCCAATTAAAAGCGGTGTTTTGTCAGTGGGATAATTAGGCAATCTGTCTGCTCGCTCGGGGTCAGTCAGTTAAGTCGCAATTTATGCAAATTAAATTGCTGTTCAACAAAAGAAAATGCTGCTATGGGGTGCGTATTTTATGTTGTATTGAACAAAGAAATTACAAAATAATATGGGATGTGCGCACCCACCTCTCTCTCTTCATGCTGTCAGGTTTATCTCTGCTTTGGTGATTTTAAAGGTTTTAAAGAGCGATAGCGTCCTTCGAAGCGCCTTTCCCCCCTCGTTGTCTCGTACTAGTTTACCTTCTCCCCTGGAGTGTTTTCATGTACCCCGCCCTACCCACACAAAGATGTGTGGGACTGGTAGTAAAGGGAATACACTATCTTATCTGTCTCTGGAATGATATGATAGGTTATTTATAACGCACTTCTAAGCGCAGACCCGAGGATCGAACCTGTGTTGCTTCGTGTCGTCTTGCTTCCAAGGCGAGCACGTTGCCCCTGAGCTATCCTCCCGAGACCATGAATGACCAAATGCCATCTCACCTCTTAGTGCACTGTAGCGGGGAGGTGAGGGGCGCTGTCATTGGATGAGACGCACCAGCATAGCGTGTTGCTATGTGCTGTGTTGCTTCCATGAAGCATAGCTGAGAGAAGAGCTAATTTTTTTATTAAATACAACAACAAAACTTGCCATAAGTGGGATCAAGGGACTCCATCACAAAGTCTCACAAAAACCGCCCACGTGTGTTTGTAAGTGTCAGATTCTGTGGTAGTGGAGAGACCATGGGCCTCATTACGAGTCCGGCGGTAACCCACTGGTCGGAAGGTCGGATTGACGCCCGACTCGTGACACTTTTCCAGAGCCTGATATCCCTGTGCCGCCGGGATTCCCATAGGACTGCATGGGAGTGGGGAGAGGAAAGCACCAGCAGCTAACAGTGCCGGTTCTTCCGTAAAAACTCTGTGGCCGGGGGCCTTTATGCCCGCAGGTCGGACCTGCCAGGTACAACGGCCCCCGGCCGCAGAATTGTAGTGTGGCGGTCCGTAAAGAGTGCTGGTACTTGCGACCGGCACCCTTATTTCTGGGCCGCCATACTTGTAATGAGGCCGCATAACACGGTAATGAGCATACTTGGGTGGTGTAAACCAGTCAAGTTACTTCGATATGTGCTCGAATTAACTCTTCCTGTCCTTAAGATTGATTACACTCTATGACACATTTAATATATCTGTCTATTCTATAAATATATATAAAAGTGAACATTTGTGGATTTGTGGCTTCGCGTATGTTCCCTATACCATTCCACACCATTTCACCAATCTGTACCACATTTTTCACAGTCACCTGTTAGGACCCTCCGGACATTATTGGCTACATGACCTTTGCACATCCCACCCCTTTCCCTGGATTTCTGCAAAAGTCTCTGGGATTGTGGCTTTGCGTATATTCCCTATACAATTCCACACCATTTCACCAATCTGCACCAAATCTTGCACAATCATCTGTTAGGACCCTCCGGGCATTACTGGCTACATGACATATTTGGACACCCCAACACTTTCCCCGGATTTCAGCAAAAGTCAAAAGGGTCGATTCATGGAGCAAACGTGTGCCGAAAATCCCAGCGCAAGCAGGCGCAAGGTGGCGCAAGTGTGAGAAACCCAGCGCACGCGTGCGATTCAAGGACGACGCTGCGTGTGTTTCCCACTGTCCGTGCGCCCAATCCTGCCATTGCGCACGCGGGCACACACGGCGTGCGCTATGCGCACAGCAAAAGCGCACATAGCGCGGCGCACACAACCAAAGTGTGCGGAACAGTGGGCGTAACACGCGGAATGGGGAATAACGCATGAAAAAGAAGGCGTAACTGGGGAAGTACTGCAAGGAACTACACGGAACGCCCACGCGAACAACCCGTATTCATGGATTCGAATACGGGAAACCCGCGCAAGGCAAAAGACGCACACAGGCGTCAATGCGTCCACCACACGAAGGCAGGCGGAAGCGTCCCCGCGCACAGTATAAAAGTGCGCGCAAACAACAAACACGTATATACAGCTATGATGAATGCCCCATTTGTCGCAGCACTGATCGTGGGACACCGCAGGAGGAGGAGAATAGCCAGGGCACGCATTTTTGCACCACGGACAAGCCTTTTTGGGATGCCTGACGACCAGGTCTACGGCAGGTATAGGTTTCCACCCCATATCATCCTAGACTTGGTCAGGGAGTGGGAAGATGACCTTACATCCCCCACCCTTTGCTCCCAAGCATTGAGCCCCTTGGAGAAGGTGCTCAATGTCCTGCATTTTTTGGCCACTGGGTCATTTCAGTGGACTACTGCCATAGTGGGGGGGTCTCACAGGCTACGCAGTCACGCTGCCTACACCAGGTACTGGCAATCATGACAGCACGCCCCTCAGTAGGCAGGCACATATACATGCCCAGAACACCTGCAGAAAGGCAGGCCATTGACCTGGATTTTCTCAGGGTGGCACACTTCCCCAAAGTGCTCGGTGCCATAGATTGCACCCATGTGGCCTACGTCCACCTAGGGCCACTGAGCACATCTACCGAAACCGCAAGCACTGGCATTCCATCAATGTACAGGTGGTCTGCGATGCAAAGGGAATCATCACCTCTGTCTATGCAAACTACCCTGGCTCCACCCATGACAGTTTCATATACAGAATGTCCGCCCTGAGCCGGGCCCTGGAAGCTGGGAAGCATGGCGACACCTGGCTCCTATTTGAGTACAAATGCCCTTGCACATGCATGCATGTCATACACACACACACAAATACACAAACCCCAATAATCACAACCATTTACACCTCCCCAGGGGACAGTGCCTACCCTCTGAGCAACCACATGATGACGCCAATCCGGAACCCCACCACACCACCCCAGGTAAGATACAACGCCGCCCATATTGCAACCAGGCCCATAGTGGAGCGCACATTCGGAGTGCTCAAGTCACGTTTCCGCTCCCTTGACCGCTCTGGCGGGCAGCTACTCTATGCACCCCCAGTAGTGTGCAGAATCATTGTGGCAGCATGTGTCCTGCACAATGTTGTAACACGACAGGGCGTACCGGTGGACATGGTGGTGCCCCCACATCCCCAACCACAGGCACAGGCGCTGCCCATGGGAGGGGACAGGGCACGTGGCGAGGAAGCCCAGACCCAGCTTGTGGCCACATTTTTCACCTAAACTCCCACCCCTGCGGAGTGCACACAGGCCTGGCACATACCAGGTGACAATCGATGATGACAAAGAGACAGTCAACTGTCACAACCCTACCACCCTGAGATAGTTGCCATGGAAGTGCCACATTGTCTGCATCCCTAGCTACTTAAACACAAGCTATCCTGTGTGACCAAAAGGCACACATATGACATGACATGATATGCCCTATACACAAGTATTTCAAGGTGCGATGAGGCAGGGAGGGGGGAACAAGGGAAGACAGACAACGATACTACTAGGCCAGGTGTCATTTAGATTGTGCAAGGGGTAGGGGGAAGGGAAAACTGCAAGGGGAAGGGGAGGGGGGAGTGCAGTACAGGGTAAGTAGACTAAAAAACAAATAAATAGGCCAGCTGGTGGCAACTGCAAAGGTAAGTGCAGACAAGTGCTGGGAAGGGGGGGCTGTAGGGATAGAGAGACAGTCCCGCAGTGCAGGGGTTGCCAGGGAGGCAATGCAAGTGGAGAGTGGCTGGGCCAGGGACCGAGGTCGGTGAGAGTGGCCCAGTTGCAGATCCAGTGCAGTTCCAGTGAAGAATTTTGCAAGGGAGAGGCAGAGAGAAAGCAGAAGCAAAGAGGAAGGTCTTGAGGTGCTTCCGGAAATGGAGATGGTTCTCCTCAAGTTCCAGTGAGGCAGGAAGGCTGTTCCAGAGGGAGGCCCCAGCTGCAGAGAGAGATCTCCCCCCAACTCGTTGCTTTGAGAAGCGGATGACCCTGACATGCAAGGTGTGAATCACACACACCTGCAAAACAGGCCATGGCCATCACTCTTATGTCACTCAAACCCTCCCAAACCACAACATGACATGGCAAACAATACCCACATACCAACACAGTAACAATAAGGAACACATTGCCATGTCAAAAATGTACAGTGGCATCAGACAATGATGCCTGACATGGAATCAGATGAAATGACTGACCAACAACCTCCCACCCAATATAAGTCATTTCCAAATGCATCACAAGAGTTGTAGACGTAACATAACAATGAATGCCTGTCTACATGCACATTGTGCATTGCAAAATCAACACTGCAGCTTTTGTGTGCTGTGTCCAACTCCTGAAACACACTGCTCAGCGTACAGCACAGTGAACAGCCATTGTGTGTGATGCACACCCTGAGCATCACATCTAAGCGACAGACCACATCAAAAAGCAAATTAGGCATGTACAGGATCCATAATTGGTCACAGAACATGTGCTGCAGGGCAGGGACACAGTGGGCACCAGAAGGCAAACAGTGTACACGTGGATATGCAAGGGTGGTTGTACATGTAGTGCATCATAGTGCAAGTGTGTGGGTCAGTAAGGACATGCACTCAACATATGCATGTGCAATCAAGTGACCATCTGTGTCCTCTACACATCACATGTGAACATTCACCATGTGAACACCCCAGAATGTCAAACCACAACTATCCCCTCACACCTGAAAGGTAAACACAACACATGAACAGGCATTGATCAGCAGAACACAACATGTACACAGGATACCACCATTACAATGTCAGGGTTCCCATCACACTGCAGGGCAAGGCAACTATCAACAACAAACCCCCCCCCTCCCTCACAAATGACCATGACCCACTGAACAACTGCACCTGGGTCATGGAGCCTTCAACCCTCAATTTCACCTGGCCACAGGATCACCCTTCCCCTTCGTCACCATCTCCCACCTTGTGTGTAAAAAGGTGCCTGCACCCTCAGAGTCCACCCTCATTTGCAAAATCACAAAATCCAAGCCAGAAAAACGAACCAGAACACCCTCCAGTAGATGACTTGACGTAGCAGTACCTCACAAAGGCCAAGTACTACCACAATGATGTAACAACCAAGGTAGCACAGTAAAACAATGTCACAACAGGATGTGAACCATGTGTGGTACATAACATAGAATGATGCAGCATGAACGGATGTGTACTGTCACAGGTCCCGTGTACAGGCGCGGGAGTGTCACGAAACAACCACCCCCACCGTGTCCCGGGTGCCTGCAAGGTCAAACTCACACAGGCCCCTGAGACCCTGGTGGGGAAGGAGGGTCAGGGATATGCAGTCGGGACAGGTGTTGGCACACTGGATAACTTGAATGAGTGGCAGGAGAGGGGAGGAGGAATGACACATGAAAGTAGGGAATGCACGAAAATGTACTACCTGCATGATCACATACACAATCCAAACAAACTTGGACATCATTGTCATGGCCTTCTGTAGTCCAGGCTTAGGAGTGGCACGAACCAACCACCCCCTCTAGGGTTTTGGCGTCTGCAAGTTTGGGGCTTACACAGGCATCCGCAACCCCAGTGGGGAAAGAGGGTTAGGGAACGTTGCTTGGATAGGTACGGGAAGCAGGAACACCAGGTAGAGGGTATAGGGTTTAAAATTGGATAGGACTCCGGGTGATCAGGGGAAAAAAAACATACCAAATTGAATTACACATTCATCCATGCATTAGTGCACCCCCCAGCAAGCCTATGCAGAGCAGTTTGAAAGAAAAACAACAAGACACTTAGCCCTGGTTTTGAGTGCTGGCCTCCTGCCTGCGCACTCTCAGGTCCGGTTACAGGAGCACTGCAATGCTGCAAAGAGAGCCACAGTCAATAATCTGTACGTGCCCATTACACAAAAACACACCACCAAACATGCCCCATAGCAACAAACTATTCTACAAGCAGACAATCTGGTGTAGATGCTTCGTACCCATATATAACATTACCTCTTTGATGGGTCATACACAGTCAATGCAGTAAGTCAGCCGCTGGTGGGGGCGTGGGCGTTCCACCATGACCGAAACAAAGTTGGCAGTGCATGTATCAAAATGTACATGGAAATGAAATGCACTGCACCCGAGTATGTCCCTTGCTGTATGTCCCTGTGAGCTGCCCCTTTCCATGTCTCTGAAGGCTATATGGTTGATACAAGTGCCTCAATGGACCTTGGTGTACCGGAGGGTATGTGCCACTGCCCCTGCAGGTGTCCCAGACAACCTTACAATCAACAGCCATCAGTCCACCAACACATCTGAGCTGCATTGTGTGCTTCAACACCAATATTCGTCCAAGCTCACCCTAAGTGCTGTGACTAAGCCTGCATGTGCAACTCGCCTGGTGCAAGCTTTGCTGTGTTGTGGCCCCCCTGTGCTGCTCACCTTGCCTGGAGTTCCTTGGAACACGTCAGCAGTTCTAGGATGTAGGTCTGCAATCCCTGTGCCTCTGCTTGTGCACACATGTGCATGTGGGCACCAACAAACGTGTCCAGAATTCAGACGTCCAATGGGCCATGTCTGCTGACAAAGGTGCTCTGGAGGCTCATCCCCCTGCAGAAAGGGCATGAAACACATGATTAATGCTTTAAAGTCATCTGTGTGTGTCTCTTCAGGCATCTCATTACTTGACCATGTCAGAGACTTACATCAGAAATCACACCATCAGTCCGTCTTTCACATCCAAAGTGTGGAACACACTATCTACGGCATGAATTGCAACAAGTACGTGTACAGTAAAGATAAGAAACATACTACACAATGCATAGCAATGAATGTACACATTAATCATGAAACACCCCATCTAGCAAAAGCTGAACAGTGGACAATAACACCGCAATCATCCCCACTAGGGGTGTCAACACAAGTCACACAGCACCAGACATGCCACAGATATGACAGTCCAAAGCCCTTGTGTAATAGGTTGTCACACCGAACCATCCTTGCGAGCCCATGGATAAGGGAGGCAGGAGTGGCTTATGTGAGTCAAGGACCCCAAGCAGCAAACACATACACAAGACAAGCCTGAAGGGCCCAGCTGGAACAGACAGTGGATGCCTTCAAAAGCCACAAAGCACTGCACCGTCACATGAAAGCACACTAGACAAGCAATTTTAAACTATATTAACTAATTACACTAACTATGGAAAACCTACATGACCTAATTAAACTAACTATCAAACAGAAACTTAACTAACTAAATTAAAAGAAAAATCAGAAATGGCCACATACGACCCGGGGGGGAGGGGAGGCACCCAGGAGGGGGGAGGTACAGGGTGCTGCTCAACACCCACATGCGATGATGCTGAGCCAAAAAAAAACCTCCATGGGCTCAACGCCTGCACAGCCCGACCTATGTGGGAGATAGATGGTCGTCCGAGTCTGGCTCATCCGGGAAAGGAGGACGTGGCACAGTAGCCTGGCCACGCCTAGCCACAGCTTGCTCCTCGTAGGCAGCAAGTCTGCCGGACGGGTGAGCCTGGTTCTGTGTGGCGATGTAACGTAGGTCTGCATGCAGAACCTCACGTGATACACGTGCTTCCTCTTGCAAGGTAGCACGTGTAACACGGAGTTCCTCCTGCAAGGCCTGGCTGGACAACCGCTGCACCTCCCGGCAAGCCTGTAGCTCAGCCGAGATGGTATGCTCAAGCTGTGCAAACCTCTCCTCTGCCCGCTGCCTCTGGGACATCATAAGGACACCCAGAGTGGATTTGAAGGAAGCCTACTCCTCCCTCAGGGCATCCATGTGCGCCTCTGCGTGAGCAGCAATTGCTTGATGCAGAGACGACATTTCAGCCTGGCGTGCCCTGTCTGAGGCCGCCATGCCCAGCCTGAGCGAGCGGGCCGTGGACCGTGCCGCCTGCTGCTGGAGAAGCACCTGCCTAGCAGGGGGGAGCACAGATCGGGCCACACGCTCCATGCTCTCAGCGATGTTCTCCATTGCTGCCCCCTGCCATTCTGAATTGGCAGTCATGTCTTGCTCCCACTCAGTATACTGCGGTGGCGCGCAGCGACCGCGTTGCCGGGCTTGACCCCTGCGGCACCCAAGGACCGGGGGGTCCTCGCTGTGTTGGCACCACCGCAGCTGCACGACTTCATGCCCCTGTTGACGTGATGTCCCAGGCACATCAGTGACTGGTGTGGAGGGTGACCCTGCGTCCCGATCCACCACGGGTGGAGGAACCAAGACTGTCTGATCCCTCAGTGCAGGTGTCGCAGACAGAGGAGTGTCCACATCAGAATCACTCACCCCTGACACATGGACTTGATGCTCATCCAACTCAACATGGACGTCAGAGTCGTCATCAAGGCTGGACTCATAGGCAGCCAGAGACAAGATGGACTGTAGCACTTGGGGGTTTTCGTGGCCTACCACCCCTCGACCCCCACTTGTGCCGGGTTGATGTAGTGGTAACAACCTTGTGTCTGGCATGACAACACCATCCTCTGCCTCCATTGCGTCATCACCTGAAAAATAGAGAGAAAAAAGGTCACTACACATGTCAGAAGCACACAACACACACCGACAACAAACGCATCAGGCAGACATGTGACACACAACATATAACCTGGCATGCATGCTGGGTCAACTTTGAATTGCTTCTGTGATCAGACCTGTTGAAAGGTGGCAATTTCCATGGAAGTGGGTCTATGCCGTGCAGAAAATGTGTACGCCACTCACTACCTACATGTACAAGGACTCCATGGTGTGTGCCAGGAAATGTGAAGGCAGTGCAAGGTCAAATTCAGGCATCACATGCATTGTGCATTCAATGTGTACCATATCTAGAAGCCAAGCACCCCTCCACCCTAGTACCAAAGCAGGGATGCCTAGCATGGTATCAAAAGGCTGACCATACACCTGTGTATTGACAGGCAGTGTTGACTGGCATCAACAGCTTAATGTGATTCAAGTGACAACACTGCAAATGATGATGGGACAGTAAGCAGGACACATGATGAAAACTCTGTAGGCCAACAAAAGTTGGACAGAGTCATTGGCCATTGAACAGGCTGAGGCCTGTGAGCCACACAGATTGTCAGACCCTAAACATGTGTGCAACACAGTACTGAGCCACAGTTGACATGCGAAGGCTGATGAGATGTCATGCAATGTATGTCACCCAGGACTTGTATTACAGTGATCATCCAGTCAAGGACACATAGGGGCATGCGTGAAATGCACATGGAGCATGAATGGGCACTCATGTCCCTGCCGGACATCTGACCTATGCACAGTACAAGTGAGATACCCTGCATCAAGTACTAAGGCTGTACCACACGGCATATGTCTGGCAGATTCTACGCTGGAAGTTTGCATCTACACAGGACGCATGAACAGGAAAGTACACATTGGCAAGATTGAAGCAGACCAGTGCAAAGGTGGAACTGGGGTGCAGAGTGGCGGAGGAGGGGCAAGGGAGCATGCCTACATGGAGTCCCCGCATGCAGGCAGGGGAGACATGCATCACGGAAGCATTGCATTACTTACACATCAGAACCATGTACACGTCACATGTAGTGGCAATCATGCACAACACATCCCACAAGTGAAACACACACGTCCTCAACAAACACGCATCAACACTCACTGGACTGGGCATCAAAGTCCAGCATCTCTCCCACTCCTTTGACCAATTCAGGTGGTATGAACTCCGCAACGAGTGCCTCATGCGGAGTGAGCTCTTCCTCCTCTGGTGCAGGCCCACCGCCAGTCACCAGAGTCAAGTTGTAATTAGAGGCACGCTTAGCCTTAGTGCTGCGTTTGATGTCATTCCAACGCTTTTTGCACTCTTGCGCCGTGCGCACCTCATGGCCGAATGAACTGACATGTTCCGCAACATGCTTCCAGTGGGTGTCACGTTGGGCAGCCGTAGTCTGACTATTGGCACCCACTAGCATGTCACGGCTGTGGCCCCGCACGTAGCCCACGAGGAAGTCCAGTTCCTGCTTGCAGAAAGGCTTCTTCCTCAATGTGCAGGAGGTCGTGGCTGTGTGTGGGGTCCCAGCCTGTGCTGCAGGTGCAACCTTCCTCCTCTTGGACTGTGGTGCAGACCCTGGCTGGCTAATGCCGCCCTGACCAGTATGGCCAGTGGGTTCGATGGATTGAGCCAAGGGAGTGGCAGGTGGAGGGACGACCAAAGGCCTGACTTGTGTCAGTGGCAGCTGGGTGCCCTCTAATGGACCCTGCGCAGCAACATCAGCTGTGGCAGGGACATTGACCGCAACGTTGCTGGTTGGCAGACTCACAACCGGGGTGTTGTTGGGTGCATCTGCCCCTGCACTTGCCCTGCACTTGCCAACACCCGGCTATTCGGGGCAGCAGATGACATAACTGCCCCAGGGACACGTGTCTTGGTCTGAGCAGCCCGGCCTGCCCCTATGGTTTCCCTCCTGGCCTGTTGGAAATCTACCAATGGCTCCTCAAGTGCCAACGCAGCCTGCGCTGGCAGACCCTGAGCCTGGGTGGCGGTGTCCACAGCTGCACCTGCAGCTACCACTACCTTTGGGCCCGTGGCAGTCGATGGAACGGACTGCCGGGTCACACGGGCGCCAGTGCCAGATGCAGAAGCTGCATCCCCCGGAACCATAGGGGGTGGTGGCATGACTGCACCGACACATGGCACAACATTGTGCTCAAGTGGCGCACCCCTGCCTCTTCCCTCTCTGTGGCCGCCCTGGACACCCTGGAATCCCCCTACTCCCTGGTCACCACGGCCACATCCCCGACCACGCCCGCCACGAGGAGGACGCCTAGCTGAGGCGCCCCTCACCTTTGGTGTCCTCCCAACCATGGCACAGATGTAGTAGTGCCGGCACAGATGGAGTAGTGCCAATGGGAGGTGTACACCACAATTGACCTGGGCAATTGGGGTGAAGGAGGTGGGAAGCAAGATGTTAACAGCCCCCCTGCACCTGCAAGGCTGTATGTGACCCCGGTTATGTAGTGACGGGTCACACAATGCTCAGGTACCCCAAAACTGCAGTAAAACCGTGCACGCAACTCTGCAGCCTACGTGCGTGGATTCAACCTCCTGCAGTACGCGGTGGCACCCAGTAACACGAATAACGCGTACGCGTGGGACACGCAGGCTACTATGACATCGAAAATGGGTGCGATACACAGGGGCACCCGGAGTGGGAAAAAGAGCGTGTGCGACTCACCGTCTGACTAGCGCGATGCAGAAAAACACGTGTAGCCAATATCCCCGCCAAAAGAAGAGATACGCCCTTGATAGCTGTGAAATTGAGAAGGCGCGTGAAACACCAGGAAGCAGCAACACACGTCGGTCTCCTCAAAAGGCACGTACAGCGAACTGCTGGCCCCGCTCACATTTAACCTGTGCTGAGGGAAACGCCCGCGCGCGTCACGTCACTTCCGCGCATGGGCCCTTTCCTCGGATTACACGTGGACGTGCAGTTTTTCACACGCGCTGAAATGCCCATGCACGCCTGCACGCGTCAAGTCACAGAGGTGCTTGCGCTTGAAGGGCCTTCTGTCCAATGAAATTGAGTATGCGTGCAGACGCGCTTACGCGCTAAGGGCCTTTCCTCGAATTACACGCTGACGTGCAGAATTTTCACGTGCCAAATCACTCCGTATCAAGCTGGCCACGCGTAAGCACACGGAAGACCACGCTCCTGCCCAGAAGGCTGAATTACTGCCCCCCAGAGCCCCAAGCACGCTCCCACCTGCCATCTGCTGCTGCCTGACTGCCTGCTGCCCACGTGCCCTGCCATTTGCTGCCTGCACATCAGCCAGGGGTGCTGTTGCTGTGACCACCCCTGCTGGAACCGAAGACTCCCGACTGGGATTCCATCGCTCCACAGCCCAGCCCCAGGACCCAGTTGCCCACCCACTCCTGCCTCTGGGGTTGTCATGTCGGGCACTGCTACATCTGGCACCACTGACAACCCCCGGCCAGAGAGGCAGAGGGGCACCAGCTTCAGTGCCAGGGAAGTTGGTGTCCTGGTGGAGCAAGTCCTGGGGCAGTATGATGCCCTCTTCGGAAGTGTGCGCGCCGACAAGGAAGGACGGACTCGGATCTGGACGGATATCGTGACTGCCATCAACGCGGAGGGGGTGGCTGTCCGCGACTTCCAACATGTCAAGAAGCGCTGGGAGGACTTCAGGTCCAGGACCCTCAACAAGGCCCGGCGCCTCTTGAAGGCAGCGGATGCTAAGGGGCGCCGGGGCCACTTGTCGGAAGATCGATGAGGGTCCAGGAACGCATATCCCCAGCGCTCCACGTCCAGGTCCTTGAGAGGCAGACCCGTCTGGAGTCGAGCGGTAAGTGTACATGCATCCTGATTGTAAGCTGTGCGTGTGGTGATGTTTCAGTAGTGTGCAGGTTGCACATCTGTTTGTATGGGGCCGAGTATGGGTGGGGGTGTACAGGTCCGTGAGGCTAACACATGCGAGGGCTGTCATGTGTGAGAGATTTGATGGTGCTTGTTTGTGTAGGCTTGCATGCCAAATGCAGTTGTGTGGGCACACATGTTTGGGTGAATGTGTATGTAAGTAGGCATGTTCGTGATGTCACGCATGTATGTTGTTTTCAGCTGCATGTATCAGCACGTGTACATGTGCATGTGTGTGTATTTGACAAGGGTGCAACAGTGATGCAACATGGATGCATGTGACAGCGGGATGTGGAAGCCTGATTGGCAGATGTGACATGGATGCCTGTCTGAACACTGCGACAGTTGGCAGAGGTGTACACATGCATGCAAGTGTGGTGGTATGTGTACATGTGTAGTGCACTCCCTGTGTTGCATGTGATGTCTGGCTCACCTTTGCCTGCTCATGCTGTTGTATGTGTATGGATGGTGCTGGCAGTTGCGATATGGCTGTGGTATGGCTCAAGTGTGCAAGTTGAAATTACATGTGTGTTGGGGATTGTGATGGCATGTCTGAGGTTTGCCAATGCCACTCATGTACAACTGTCATGTGTGTATGTGTCCATTGTACAGTGCCCTGATGCCTGTGTTTTATTTCTCCCTGTCTGCAGCGTCAACTGGTGAAAAGGGCGGAGAAGGTGCTGTGGAGCACAGGGGCGGGGATCCCACCGCCAGCCGGAGACGCAAGGCACGGCTCCCCTCCCAGGTTGTGATCTCGTCGGGGAGTGAGGAGTCCGGTGCCGCATCCCAGGCCGCAGCTGCCGGGGGGAGGTCCAAGAGGCGGAGGTTGGACTCCTCGGCAGCAGAAGGGGCAGCTGGGACCCCACAGGGCCCAACAGGGGAAGATGGTACGGAATCATCCAAGTTGGTGGGGGGTTTGGTGGAGGAGGAGGCCGTGCAAGCAACAGAGACGGGGTCTGTAGGTGGGGATTCCACTGGTGCTAGTGGTGCAGTGCAGGACCAGGGACAGGAGGCAGCACAGGTCGCCGCTGAGGTGCCTGTGTGCAATCCTGTCCCTGATCCTGTCACTGCATCATCTTGCACCAGCAGGGATGCCTACATCCAGACCTGTTTTCAGGCAGGGGATGAGCTCACGAGAACTGGCCTTCCTCTGCCTGCGGACGTGGCTACCCGGGTCCGGGTTGAGCCTATCCTGACTGGTGTGGCGTTGCGTCAACGGGCCATGCGAGGTGACCTGCAGTCTTTTCACGAGGAGACTGCACATCATCTCGAATGGCTCATTGACCGCGTGGGCCTACTGGGACAGGTCACCCAGGCTGGGTTCCTCCGTTTGATGGGGCTTGCTACGACCCCCTCCTCAACTGAACCCCCTATGCGCCAGTCGTCCTCCCTGCCATCTTCCCACCCATCAGTCACCTGGGTGCCCTGTGGAGCTGCCTCTGACGGTGCGGCCAGGCTGGTGGAGGAGGCATCCCTGCCACAGTCGGGAGTCGGACGTCCAGCAGGGGTGGCCACATCAACGACTGCACCCCAGCCAGCGGAGGATGTGCAGGCAGCAGGAGGCAGTGCACGGGCAGAGGCGCAGCAGCAGCAACGTGGTGGGAGCCATGATGGCTCGGGGCCTTCGACATCGGAGGGGCAGGCATCGGCTGGAGGGCAGGAGGACCCAGGACGGGAAGTGTCTTTGTGTGGCAGCGGTTGGCCACGCCATAGAAGCGGAGCGGCAGCGGGCGGAAGAGGCACGGCTCACGATGGTCAGGGCGGAGAACTCCATGCGGAGGGCCCTGAGGCGGGCCGAGTGCCTCGAGGCAATCCTCAGGGGGTTGGAGGTGGACACGTCGACGGCCCTGCGGACCCTAGGGGCCATGAAGGAGGACCGCCTCCGGGACATTGAGCAGGAGTTCGATGATGCCCTGGCCCGGGACATCCAAAAGTGAGCCGTCGGACTAGCCCGCTGCCCTTGTAAATAGTTCTGTAGTCAGTGTTAGGTTTCCTTTGGTTTCGCATTTTTTTTGGACCTTTTGGACAATGGGCCACATTTTTGTATATAGTTTTTTTTATTAGGTAGTGTTATTAGATAGGTTTCATTTCTTCTGTTGGGATCATGGAACCTGGATTGTTTATCTGTATATAGTTGACCGTTGGATTTTCATTTTTTTTTACAATTTACCCATGGAGCAATGGTTTTCAATTTTAATTTTCCATTGGATTTACTTTTGTGGACTGTGACTTTGGACACCTTTCCTTTGGATTATGATTTGTGGTTTTGCATTATTTCATGGACATGCTGGTTTTTATTATTTTTTAATTCCCATTTTTGTTTGTTAATTTTTGATTCAATTTATGTTTCTTTTAATACATATTTTTCGTTCAAACTTCAATGTGTAGTATCATCTCATTGGTTTCATGCATATCATGATATGGGTTTTGAGATTCACTGACACCCATTGGGTGTATGTGAGGGACATGTGTTCTTTTCCAAACTTGCAATTGGGGTTCTTTCATGTTATTGCCATTTCTAAGTGGGTGGATGCAATACTCGGGTGGGTATTTGGCATTTGGAGGCTGAACATAAGGGCCAGGGATCTAGATTATGATGGCATGTTGGCTGGGGGACATGTGTGGGGACCTGCTGGCAGGTGCCCCAGAGTGCTGGGGGGTGGGGGTGCAGGGGGACATGAGTTGGGGGCCTGGTGGAGGGTGCCCCACAGTGCTGGGGGGTAGGGGTGCAGGGGGACATGAGTTGGACATGAGTGGGGGCCTGCTGGCAGGTGCCCCACAGTGCTGGGGGTGGGGGTGCAGGGGGACATGAGTTGGGGGCCTGGTGGAGGGTGCCCCACAGTGCTGGGGGGTGGGGGTTCAGGGGGACATGAGTTGGACATGAGTGGGGGCCTGCTGGCAGGTGCCCCACAGTGCTGGGGGTGGGGGTGCAGGGGGACATGAGTTGGGGGCCTGCTGGCAGGTGCCCCACAGTGCTGGGGGGTGAAGGTGCAGGGGGACATGAGTTGGGGGCCTGGTGGAGGGTGCCCCACAGTGCTGGGGGGTGGGGGTGCAGGGGGACATGAGTTGGGGGCCTGGTGGAGGGTGCCCCACAGTGCTGGGGGGTGGGGGTGCAGGGGGACATGTGTGGGGGCCTGGTGGAGGGTGCCCCACAGTGCTGGGGGGTGGGGGTGCAGGGGGACATGTGTGGGGGCCTGGTGGAGGGTGCCCCACAGTGCTGGGGGGTGGGGGTGCAGGGGGACATGAGTTGGGGGCCTGGTGGAGGGTGCCCCACAGTGCAGGGGGGTGGGGGTGCAGGGGAACATGAGTTGGACATGAGTGGGGGCCTGCTGGCAGGTGCCTCACAGTGCTGGGGGGTGGGGGTGCAGGGGGACATGAGTTGGACATGAGTGGGGGCCTGCTGGGAGGTACCCCACAGTGCTGGGGGGTGGGGGTTCAGGGGGACATGAGTTGGGGGCCTGCTGGCAGGTGCCCCACAGTGCTGGGGGTGGAGGTGCAGGGGGACATGAGTTGGGGGCCTGGTGGAGGGTGCCCCACAGTGCTGGGGGGTGGGGGTTCAGGGGGACATGAGTTGGGGGCCTGGTGGAGGGTGCCCCACAGTGCTGGGGGGTGGGGGTGCAGGGGGACATGAGTTGGGGGCCTGGTGGAGGGTGCCCCACAGTGCAGGGGGGTGGGGGTGCAGGGGAACATGAGTTGGACATGAGTGGGGGCCTGCTGGCAGGTGCCCCACAGTGCTGGGGGGTGGGGGTGCAGGGGGACATGAGTTGGACATGAGTGGGGGTCTGCTGGCAGGTACCCCACAGTTCTGGGGGGTGGGGGTTCAGGGGGACATGAGTTGGGGGCCTGGTGGAGGGTGCCCCACAGTGCTGGGGGGTGGGGTGCAGGGGGACATGAGTTGGACATGAGTGGGGGCCTGCTGGCAGGTGCCCCACAGTGCTGGGTGGTGGGGGCGCAGGGGGACATGAGTTGGGGGCCTGCTGGCAGGTGCCCCACAGTGCTGGGGGGTGGGGATGCAGGGGGACATGAGTTGGGGGCCTGGTGGAGGGTGCCCCACAGTGCTGGGGGTGGGGGTGCAGGGGGACATGAGTTGGGGGCCTGGTGGAGGGTGCCCCACAGTGCTGGGGGTGGGGGTGCAGGGGGACATGAGTTGGACATGAGTGGGGGCCTGCTGGCATGTGCCCCACAGTGCTGGGGGGTGGGGGTGGAGGGGGACATGAGTTGGGGGCCGGGTGGCAGGTGCCCCACAGTGCTGGGGGGTGGGGGTGCAGGGGGACATGAGTTGGGGTGCAGGGTAGTCCCCCGTGGTGTGGGCTGCCTGCAGGGGCCGTGGAGGTTGTGGAGCGAACACCTGGGAGGACCCACACGGCCAATTCACGTGTAATACTCCACGGAACCCCTGAAATACACGTACCCTGCTGATATCGCGTGTGAAACTTCCCACGCACCCCAAAATACACGTACCCAGGACATTCGCGTGTGGGACTTCCAGCGCACCCCTGGAAAACATGTACCCAGATGAAATCGCATGTAAAACTTCCCGCGCACCCCTGATATACACGTACCCTGATGGAATCGCGTGTAGAACTTTCCGCGCACCCCTGAAATACACGTACCCTGCTGAATTCACGTGTGTAACTTCCCGTGCACCCCAAAATACACGTACCCAGGACATTCGCGTGTGGGACTTCCAGCGCACCCCTGGAATACATGTACCCAGATGAAATCGCATGTGAAACTTCCCGCGCACCCCTGATATACACGTACCCTGTTGAAATCGCGTGTAGAACTTTCCGCGCACCCCTGAAATACACGTACCCTGCTGAATTCACGTGTGTAACTTCCCGCGCACCCCAAAACACACGTACCCAGGACATTCGCGTGTGGAAATTCCAGCACACCCCTGATATACACGTACCCTGATGGAATCGTGTGTAGAACTTTCCACGCACCCCTGAAATACACGTACCCTACTGAATTCACGTGTGTAACTTCCCGCTCACCCCAAAATACACATACCCAGGACATTCGCGTGTGGAACTTCCAACGCACCCCTGCAATACACGTACCCAGCTGAAATCACTTGTGAAACTTCCCGCGCACCCCAGTAATACACGTACCCAGCTGAAATCGCGTGTGAAACTTGCCGCGCACCCCAGTAATACACGTACCACGCTCTCACAGGGACAATCGCTTGTGAAACTTCCCGCGCACCCCTGAAATACACGTACCCAGGACATTCGCGTGTGGAACTTCCAGCGCACCCCTGATATACACGTACCCAGCTGAAATTGCGTGTGAAACTTCCCACGCACCCCTGAAATACACGTACCCTGCAGAATTCACGTGTGAAACTTCCCGCACACCCCTGATGTACACGTACCCTGATGGAATCGCGTGTGGAACTTCCTGCGCACCCCTGAAATACACGTACCGAGCTGAAATAACGTGAGGAACTTCCCGCGCACCCCAGTGATACACGTACCCCGCCTGCTGTGCTGGTACAAGGTTAGCCCAGCCCTTTGCGCTGGATTGGAGATTTTGATGGCTTTTCCCTGCGCAAGGGGCGTTCTTGGGGGCGTAACTGGCGCTGCTGCAGGGTCGCTGCGCCACTGTGCGCCACGGCTGGTTTTGGTCGCTGGAATCCATGAATGCGCTGTGCGCGGAAATGGATTTTGGCGCACGCGGCTGGCGCAGGGATTCGCACGCGCACACTGTGCGCCAGCCGCGTGCGCCACTTGTGCGCTGATTTCTATGAATTACCCCGCAAATGTGTCTGTTTGTGGCTTGGCAAAGCGTTCCTTTCACAATTCCACAACGTTTCACCAATCTGCACCAAATCTTGCACAGTTACCTGTACCTAGGAGGGAATGAAAGCCCAGGCAACGCCGGCTATATAACTAGTGTTATATAAATGATTTTAAATGCATACTGTATTATTTAGTTGCTAAAATGCGTAAAAAATTGCACACCAAAAATGCACAATAAAAAATGGAAACAGACTGTTAGGCTAGTTAAAAAAAGAATACATAAAATAATAATACATAACTTGTGCTAAAAATGGAATATGTTCTAAGAGGGAAAAATGCCTGCTGCCGTGGCCAAGCTTGGACATACGACAAGATAAAGGCATTTCGGGACCTAACCGGTTAATGAGAAAAGAGTACCTCTGTGTTCCAAAACATATGTAGATATGTAGACACAGTCTGTACATGGGCGTAATTTTAGGGGGGAGACAAGGGTGTTCGTGCACCCCACTCCTCATCCTTTGTGGCGCACCATTTTGTCCCACTCATTTGGAAGGGGCCCCTTTCATTTAGATGTCATGCCCCCGCCCCAACATTGTCAGCAAAGTTACTCCACTGAGTCTGCAGACTTCTAACGTAGGCGTTATCAGCCGCACACCAGCTGGGTCTATCGAACCCCGTCTGCCTTCACGCCACTCCTGAATCATATGTCGTTTTCATATGGTCATCTGCTATACCCCATACTTAAAGTATACCCTCTCCCATGGGGTCTTTACTTGCCCTTGTGACAAAATCACAGTGCCAACATGGAACCCAGTCCCTGGTCTGCCTGAGAGTAGACTGACAGGACCACCCCAAACCTATTCCCAAACCCTCTGAGTGAGAAACCAGTAGGATACTACCAGGTCACAAGGAGACAGGGTATTCAGGACTACATCTCCCAAAATGCACCCCATTAAAGATCCAAAACCCGGATGGTCTTGAAGGGTAATATTTGATATGTGGAGACACTAGCACACCCAGAGAAACACCTTAGTCAACAAGGGAGAATCCTTGAAGGGAAAACCCTAATTTATCACCCCCACCACTCCAGCAGTGCTTGTGAAACAATGCTTTTCTCCCTCCCTGCAGCTGCTGCATTTAAAGAGAGAAATACTTCTTTCCCTGTCCGCAAACAGAGAATGGAACTTACTAGAGGCTTACCTGTCCATTGTGATGGCCTTGTTAACATCAGAAACCCCTCAAAACAAACTTCTGTGCAGGTAACAGCGAGGAGGCAAGGCAGGAGCAGAGAAGTAGACAAACACCAACTCCTGGACTTGGAAACCAACAGAAAGAAATCCAAAATGGTGGAAAGCCTTTTAAAGACTCCCCTGGCCCAGCTTCGAATAGCAAGCTGATTATCCAATGAATTCAAAAGTTAACCTCAGCCAATGGGAGAACGTGAGGGCTTTAAAAATTAGGCTACGAAATACAGAGCGTGGGGCTCATTATAAGTTGGCCGGTGTGGTAATAACGTGCCGGTATTAACGTATACCGGTACGTTACTGCGCCGGCCAACTCCCACAAGACATGGGGTCTTTTCCAGTGAGGAATACAAGGACACCCCTGAACTCCAAAAGTGGAGTTATCTTTAGTGAGGGGGAGAAGACCCCAGAACCCCAAAAGTGGTGTGTTCTCAAGTGAATGCGAGAAGAGCCCACTGACCCCCAAAAGTGGAGTCATCTCTAGTGAGGGGGAGAAGAGCCCCCTGAACTCCAAAAGTGGGGTGTGGTCCAGTGAAGGTGAGAACAGCCCCCTGACCACCAAAAGTGGGGCCTGCTCCAGTAATGGGGAGAATAGCACCTCTAACCCCAAAATGTGGGGTCTGCCCCAATGAGGCAAAGAGACACCTGAACCCCAGAAGAGGGGTGTACTCAAGTGATGGGGAGAAGAGCCCCCCTCAGCCCCCAACAAAGTGTATCTTCCCCAGTGACGTGGTGAAGAGTCCCCCTGAACCTCAAAGTGGGTGTCTCCTCCAGTGGGGTGAGAAGGGACGAGCCCCAGTGAACTTTATAAGTGGGGTGTGCTCCAGTGAAGTTGGGGAGAAGAACCCCTTTACCCCAAAAGTGGTGTCTGCTTCCATGATGGGGAGACCCACATTGAACCCCAAAAAGTGGACCCTGCCCAATGAGGGGAGAGACCCCTGCAGCCCAGAAAAGGGGTGTGCTCAAGTGAAGGGGGAGGAGAGCCCCTTTAACCCCCAAAATGGGGTCTGCTCCAGTGAGGGATAGGAGAGCCCCCCTGAAACCTAAAGGTGGAGTAATCTCTGGTGAGTGGGGGAAGAGCCACCGTGAACCCCAAAGGGTGGTATGCTCCAGTGAAGGGGGAAAGAGCCCCCTGAACCCCCAAAAAGTGTGGTCTGTTGCAGTAGGGGAGAGACACCTGGACCCCAGAAGAGGAGTGAGCTGAAGTGAGGGGGGAGAAGTACCTCCCTGAACCCCAAAAATGGGGTCTGCTCCAGTGAGGGATAGGAGAGCCCTCCCATAAACCTAAACACAGAGTCATCTCTGAGGGGGGAAGAGCCACCCTGAACCCGAAAGTGTGATGTGCTCCTGTAAAGGGGAGAAAGCCTCTGACCCCCAAAAGTGGGGTCTGCAACAGTGATGGGGAGAAGAGCCCCACTGAACCCCAAAAAGTGGGGTCTGTCAAAGTGGGGGCCGAGGCCCCTGAACCCTAGAAGAGGGGTGTGCTCAAGTGAGGAGGGAGAAGTACCACCTTGTACCCCAAAAATGGGGTCTGCGCCAGTGAGATATAGGAGAGCCCACTGTAAGACAAACTTAGAGTTATCACTATTGAGGGGGAGAACAGTGCTCCATAACTCCAAAAAGTGGGGTCTGCCCCAGTGAGGGGATGAAGAGCCCCCCTTATCCCCGAAAGTGGGGTGTGCCTCAGTCAAAGGTTAAAGAGCCCCCCTGCGCCCCAAAGTGGGAGTCTGGGCCAGTGGGGTGAGAAGAGCCCCCTGAACCCGAAAAGTGGAGTGTGCTCCAGTAAGGCAGAGAAGAGCCCCCTGAAACCCAGAAGAAGGGCGTGCTCCTGTGAGGAAGAGGTGAGACCCTGGCACCCAGCAGAGAGGTGGGAAACAGTGGTGGGAGGAGAGCCTCTTGAGACAACAAGAAAGAGACCTCTGACCCAAGAGAAGAGAGGATGAGAGGAGCAAGGGAGAGAGAGTGGCACTGACCCCAGAAGAGCAGAGGGCCTGGAATCCAGAAGAAGGATGTGATACAGTGAATAGAGAGTGAGCAGGACACTATATCCCTGTGTATGGATTAGTCAGCAGGGCACTATATTCCTGGGTGTAGATCAGTGAGCAGAGCACTATATCCCTGGGAGAGTGAGCAGGGCACTCTATCCCTGGGAGGGTGAGCAGGGCACTATATCCCTGGGAGAGTGAGCAGGGGACTATATCACAGGGTGTGAATTAATGAGCAGGGCACTATATCCCTGCGAGAGTGAGCAGGGCACTATATCCCTGGGAGAGTGAGCATAGCACTATATCCCTGGTGCGGACTAGTGAGCAGGGCACCATATTCCTGGGACATTGAGTAGGGCACTATATCCCTGGGAGAGTGAGCAGGGCACGTATCACTGGGTGTGAATTAGTGAGCAGGGCAATATATCCCTGGGAGAGTGAGCAGGGCACTATATCACTGGATGTGAATTAGTGAGCAGGGCACTATGTCCCTGAGTAAATGAACAGAGGAAGAGAACAAGTAAAAGAGAGAAGAAGAGCCTGTGAGAAACCTGAATGTGTCTCACCCGCTAGTCCCCGGGGATCTGTCATTGCTTTTGGATCCAGTTCCTGGGGGTTGGCCAGTGCAGAAGGCTCACCTGGATGAGGGTTCTTCGGGGAGTGGAGGTGAGGCACCGAAGGGTGAGACGCGGTATCCCCTTCCTTATGACACCTTTTGCCCATCCTAACAGGTAGGATATCTAGAAACTCAACCCCCACCCATTTTCTGACACAAACACTTTCTCTCACGGAAAGTTCATCATGAGTGACAACAGTCCAACACCAGAGCCCAACACAAGGGCCAGGCAAAGAAGTCAGGCAATTACTGATAACTACACACACCCGACTTCCATCAGACTTCCCCGCATGGATAAAAGGCGGTGCACGAAAGCACACTCAGAGCAAGGCAAATCGCACGAGGAAGCAGGTATTCCGGGATGGCTGTTTAAACCGAAGCGAAAAGCGGTGAGACCAGAGAGGACGACAAGGAGTGAATTACCCTTGCCCTTTGCGAGAAAGGGTTACGACTTTCTAGAAGCCTCAAGGAAAAGAAACATAAGACCAGGAATTACAGCTGTCGAGCGATGTTGCATGTGTGAAAGGTACACAGGGCCCTCCCGCATTGATAGCCAAGGTGGGGAGAAGTGATTGCCACCGTGGTACTATCATTGATTCTGACAGCAAAGCAGCACCCAGTCCAGCACAGCCGGTGAGTCAGGAGAGACTGATAACAGACCAGACTGTGTAACTCATACAAGGTTGCAAGCAGCAACCTTGTATGAGCAAAGAACTTGTGTGCGATTGAACTGTGAAACCAAAATAGGTACCAGATACAGAGTGGTCCGAGTTGGACGTGTGTTGCCGGAGTTCGCTCGGGGCTTTCATCTGCATCCTGTTTCCCAGTTCCTTGAATCCCCCTTCCTTCCCTCCTTTCCTCAAAACTTACCTTCGAATTTCCTGGATTTTCGCCCGCGCTCATGTCACGGCGTTCCGTGTCTCCGAGCTCGGACATTGCTCCATCCTGGTCTCCGTCCTGGACATCTGAACGTATCCTGGATTTGGATTGTCATCCTCACGCCGGAATCCGAAGACCTTACGCATGGGTCTATACAAATCCCGGACCGTGCGAAAGAAGTCACCAAAGAAGGTCTCAAGCAAACAACAAAAACAGGTGAGAAGGGGAGAGACTTGTGACAGATTGAGTGAGACGCCTAAAGAACGATACAGACACAGAGATGGAAGCCGCGGTTCAAGACCTCATGCGAGGCATGCAGGAACT
Organism: Ambystoma mexicanum; assembly: GCF_040938575.1. Classification (NCBI taxonomy): domain Eukaryota; kingdom Metazoa; phylum Chordata; class Amphibia; order Caudata; family Ambystomatidae; genus Ambystoma; species Ambystoma mexicanum. Next base: position 26,481,139 of record NC_090936.1, read on the forward strand.
AACCACAGAAGTTAAGGCTGAGAATGCTGCATTAAAGCAGCTAGTTTTGTAACATGACTCTGCAACTAGGGAAAGTGTGTTATTGGGAGGAGTAGTGGACAAATTTGATGGTACATCAAAGACCCTCCGTGCCTTCCTTGATTCATGTTTGGTACACTTCACCTTCAAGCCCAACTAGTTTTCCACTCCTCAAGCAAAGATGGGGTTCATGATCTCACACTTCACTGGTAACTCCTTGACCTGGGCAACCCCCCTAGTCAATTTGGGTGACGCCCTCCTGGATAATTACGATGGGTTCGTGGAAGCCCTAAAAGCCATGTTTGATCACCCAGAGCAGGTTTACAGCGCTCAAGAACGCTTACTTAAATTTCAATAAGGATCCCAGGATATGCTTACCTATGTGACCCATTTTAAATAACTTGTGAATGAAGCTGATTGGTCTCAAGAAGCCAGCTTCACCCTCTTCCGAAGAGGCCTGAATGAAGAAATAAAGGACGAGTTAGCCAGGGTAGCTCGCCCAAACTCCTTCCAGGCTCTTATGGACCTTTCCTTGCAAATCAACTTTCGAACCCAGGAAAGAAAAGCGGAGAAAAAGAAATCCAAATCAACCTTCCAGAAGGCTGCCACAGACCACCCATCCAGACCAGAGCCCACAGCTTCTCCAGCCCCAGATCCTGAACCCATTCCACTGGGGGCCTTCCATGGACCCATTACCCCACAAGTAAAAATGCGCCGGATTCACACTGGTCTGTGCATGTATTGCACCTCCGATAAACATCTCGTGAGAGAGTGCCCTATTGCTCCTCCACGGCGTTCGGGAAACGTCAGCTCCCGATCCTAGATGGGGCACAGTTTCGGGAGAGAGATGTCTGCTCCACATCAATTCCTTCCTTGAACTCTCCTGGACAAAATAATCTTGTGGTTCTGCAGGCCTTTCTATCGCCTTCCAAGAAAGAATCTTACCCCATCCTGGCATTAGTGGATTGCGGAGCCATGGGTATATTCATAGATCATGATTGGGTCACTAGTCACAACATTCCACATGAAACTCGAGAGACAATGCAACCTGTAGAAGCTATTGATGGGAGACCCCTGTCTTCGGGACCCATAACCCTTCAAACTAAAGAGATCCTACTTTCCATAAACCACCATCAAGAGAGGATTATATCTGACATTATAGAATCGGCCCACTATCCAATGTTTCTAGGCATGCCCTGGTTACAGAAGCATAACCCCTTTATCAATTGGGCAGCAGGCTCCTTGTTTCTTGGTTCTGAACATTGTATGTCCCATTGCTTATCACAAGACACCTTACCAAGGTCCTATGAAGACTCTCAAGAAACTGCAAATTCCAGTCACTGTTTCTAACATCATCTGGATTCCCAGGGCCTATCAGGCTTACACAGATGTATTCTCGACAGCCATTGTTCAAGCTCTTCCACCACACAGACCTGCGGATTGTGCCATTGATACTGAACCTTCAGCAATAATCCCTTTCGAGAGAATGTTTATTTTGTCAGAACCCGAAAAAAGGGCCCTCCAGGAATACTTGGATACCAACTTGGAAAATGGTACTATACGACCATCCAAGTCCCCGGCGGGTGCTTCTCTATTTTTTGTCCCCAAGAAGGATTCCAAGGAGTTTAGACCATGCCTAGATTACCGTGGCCTTAATCAGTGTACTCTCAAGGATCGGTACCCATTGCCTCTCATCTCGGACATCCTGGAAGCAGTCAGAGGTGCAGTCGTCTTCACAAAATTAGATCTCTGGGGTGCCTACCATTTTATTCGCATAATGAAAGGTGACGAATGGAAGACAGCCTTTAGAACACCCTTTGGCCACTTTTGAATACTTGGTTATGCCTTTTGGACTTGCTAATGCCCCAGCAATCTTCCAACGTTTTATGGATCGGGTGTTTTCTCATATGCTGTTCCTCTTCGTTATTGTATATCTGGACGACATACTGATATACTCCAAAGACCACCTGAAACATGAAGAGCATGTAAAGACAGTCTTACAACGTCTACGTGAACACAAGCTCCTGGCTAAACCCGAGAAGTGTCTCTTCCATGTATCAACTGTTCACTATCTCGGACCACTCAAAGGTTGACTCCATTCTATCCTGGCCTGTTCCAACCACTGTAAAACAAATCCAATCTTTCCTAGGGCTTGCTAACTTCTCCCGGAAATGTATACTAATATTTTCTGAGATTGTGCATCCCATTGTTACATTGTTAAAGAAAGATACCCCCTTTCGGTGGATCTCTGCCCAAGATTTGGCGTTCCAGCGGTTGAAGTCGGAGTTCACACAAGCTCCCATCCTAGCTCAACCTGACATTGATCGACCTTTCCTTGTCGAAACTGATGCATCCAATTACATCATTGGGGCAGTCCTGAAACAGGAACTTGGCGACAAGTTAGAACACCCTATCGCCTATCTTTCTTGCACCTTGACCCCCAGTGAAACTCATTATTCCGTCCTGGAAAAGGAATTGCTAGCCATCCGTCAAGCATTTACTGATTGGCGTCATCTTCTTTTGGGAGCCAACCACCCGGTACAAGTCCACACGGACCATCGGAATCTTCAAGCCCTGCAATCCCTAGAATGTAGAAACAGCCGCCAGGCCCTTTGGGCCTTCTTTTTTGCCCAATACCAATTTCAAATCCATCATGTTTCTGGGACACATAACATTATAGCCGATGCCTTATCCAGACGTCCAGATTGTGAACCCCTTGAAGATCGGACCTTTCCTAAAATGTTTCCCCACACAATGTTTGTTGCCCAAGCAATTACCCTTCTGGAGGATATTCGAATTCAAACCCAGTCCTCTGAACATTGGAAGGAGTTTAAGAGAAACAATCGGTGGAATCTCAAAACAAAGGACGGATACCTGTTTAAGGACAATCGCTTGGTCATTCCCACTCCTGGACTGAGACAAAAGATCACAAGCCTATGCCACTATACTTTTCATTCAGGACATCGTGGCTTCACCAACACTCTCCATCTAATACAAAGACAGTTTTGGTGGCCAAAGATGAAGGATGATATCAAGAGCCATATCCAAACATGTGCAGTCTGCAATCAGAACAAACATGGTAACAAAAAACCAGCAGGTCTCCTGCTCCAACCAACAATACCAACAAGACCCTGGGAAATCATTGCTATGGATTTTATCGTGGAACTACCCTCTTCCAGGGGCTACATAACTATAATGGTTACCATTGATTTGTTCACTCATATGGCTCATTTTACACCTTTATACAAACTGCCATCCTCATCTGAACTTGCTGGAATTTTCCTGGAACACATATTCCGGCTTCATGGGCTACCATCCAAGATCATTTCTGACCGGGGACCCCAGTACATATCCCAGTTCTGGAAACAGTTATGTCGTATATCACCCACAGACCAATGGAGCAAATGAATGAGTAAGCCAAACCCTGGAACAGTATCTTCATTGCTTTGCCACCAAGGTCCAGGATGATTGGTCACTCGTAATACCTGTGGCCGAATTCGCATACAACAATTCGGATCATTCAGCTATCAAAACCAGTCCCTTCTTATACAGTCAAGGATTTCATCCTTCAGTTCTACCATCCATTCTTCCACATCCTACCCCAGTACCTGAGGTTGATTCCTGGATTGAAACACTAATTAATGTGCACAAAGAAGCAAAGGAACACCTTGAAAAGGCCTGAAGAGACGTTAAACATTATGCAGACTCCAAAAGAATACCTGGGCCTTCCTATTCAGTAGGCGATAAAGTCTGGTTATCCTCGAAACTCCTTCCCCGTCACCTACGACCAAATAAATTGGCTCCTAGGTATTACGGGCTCTTTTCTATAAAAGAAATCGTCAACCCAGTGGCCTTTTCACTTCGACTACCAAAATCATGGAAAAGGATCCATCCACTCTTCCACACCTCTCTGTTAAAACCATATGTTCAGCCCTCTCAAACTGCTCCAAGATCTACCCCAGTGATTGTCAATGACTAACTCGAATATGAGGTCTCCAGAATCTGTGACTCTAGGTACCGACGTGGTCAATTACAATATTTGGTGGAGTGGAAAGGTTATCCTCCCAGTGAGTGCACTTGGGAACCCGTGTCAAACATGAATGCCCCCAGGCTGATTCGAAGATACCATGTTATCCATCCAGGCAAACCCGAAGGACCTGGGCTTCAGAGGAGGCATACTTTCATGAACAGTCACCTATGTCCTTTCTGGACTTCGTGGTCCCTGACACATAGGGGATTGAATGCAATAATCCTTCCAACATGGCCGCCGGACACGGAACGCTGTTTGCCAGTCCTTGCGCTCCACGCTCTGTGCTCTACTAAACAGACACGCCCCCGCGGCTCTGCGTGCGGTAGTTGGACGTGTGTTGCCGGAGTTCGCTCGGGGCTTTCATCTGCATCCTGTTTCCCAGTTCCTTGAATCCCCCTTCCTTCCCTCCTTTCCTCAAAACTTACCTTCGAACTTCCTGGATTTTCACCCGCGCTTGGGTCACAGCGTTCCGTGTCTCCCAGCTCAGACATTGCTCCTTCCTGGTCTCCGCCCTGGACATCTGAATGTATCCTGGAGTTGGATTGTCATCCTCACGCTGGAATCCGAAGACCGGCGCACAGGTCTATACAAATCCCGGACCGTGCGAAAGAAGTCACCAAAGAAGGTCTCAAGCAAACAACAAGAACAGGTGAGAAGGGGAGAGACTTGTGACAAGTTGTGCCACAGCAGAGGCCCTCAAGATTGATATGATATGATATGATATTTTATTTGTATCGCACTCGTACACAAGTGTTTCAGAGCGCGACTAGGCAAGGGAGGGGAACAAGGGAGAACACAGCACATAAAAACGATTTTACTAGGCCCAGTGACATTGAGAACGCGCAAGTGCATGGGAAAGGGAAAAGGGAAAAAGTGCATGGAAGGGGAAGAGTGGAAAGTGCAGAAGCCGAGGAGCGCAGATAAATAAAATAAATAGAAAATTGAGGCAAACTGTGGTAGTGCAGCCAGCAAGTGGCAAGTGCTGTGTTTAAGGCAGCAGACTGGGTAAGTCTGAATAAGTGCAGAAAAAGAAGAACAATGGGGGGGCTGTATGGGTACAGATACAGTCCCCAGTGCAAGGGGTGGCCAGGAGGCAGTGCAGGAAGGTGGCAGGGTGAGCAGGTACCTGGGCCCAGGGGACAGAGGGTGGCCAGGTGCACAGTGCCAAGAGAGCAGATCAGCAGGGGAGAAGGGGAGCGAAGGCAGAAGCAAAGAAGAAGGTTGTGAGGTGCTTCCGGAACCAGAGATGGTTCTCCTCAAGTTTTAGAGTGGCAGGGAGGCTGTTCCAGAGGGAGGCCCCAGCCGAAGATAGAGATCTACCCCCAGCTTGTTTCTATGAAAAACGACTGACCCTGAGTGAGTTAGAGGTAGAGGAGTGAAGAGCTCGAGAGGGGAGGTATTTGCGGAGGGATAGCTGAAGGTATTTTGGACCCAGGCCCCAGAAAGCCTTGTGGACAATGCAGAGGGTTTTGAATGTAATCCTTCCATCCACTGGGAGCCAATGGAGAGATTTCAAAGCTGGAGAGATACGATCCCAGGGCTTGAGGCCAAGGACAAGTCTTGCAGTCCTGTTCTGGATAAGTTGTAGAGGGCGGAGAGTAGAGGCAAGTAGATTTAGAAAGAGGCTGTTACAATAGTCCAAGCTAGAGAGAACCAGAACTTGGGATACCATGAGCTTCTGGGGGGAGGAGAGGAAAGGCAGAATACCTCTGAGGAGGTGCAGTCGGAGGTTTGACTTTTTAGAGACATCAGAGATATGGGCCGAGAAGGAAAGTGTGGAATCAAAGATGACACCAAGGTTCTTAGCCTCACAGGTAGGGGTAGGTTGAGGGCCAAGGGAGGCCGGCCAGAGAGTGAGAGAAAAGGATGGAGATGGTGTGCCAATGAGGAGGATCTCCATCTTGCTGGCATTCAGACAAAGATCATTGGCGGCACACCAATTTTGAATGGCGGTTAGGCAGTCAGAGATGAGAGAGGAGGTGGCCGAGGGCAGCCGGAAAATGAGTTGAGTGTCATCAGCGTAACACTGGAAATTTGAGCAGAAAATGGCAATGCAGTGAGCGAGAGTTGCCAGGTATTGGTTGAAAAGCCAGGGTGAGAAGTTAGACCCCCTTGTCAGGTTAGATTGTCAGTTTTACATATGGGGTCTATGTGGAAGACATTCACGAGGAGTTGCGGGAGTTCAAAAGTGTTTTTGTGGGTGTAGGAAAACTGGTGGGTGAGACGGTGAAACTGAATATTGACGAATCCATCCGCTCAGTGGCCCTTAAGCACAAGAGGGTGCCGTTTCATCTTAGGGACCAGGTGGACAAGGAGATAGAACGTCTTGTGGAGATGGACATCATTGGGACAGTAGAGGGGTCGACCCCATGGGTGTCCCCGATAGTGGTGGCACGAAAGCCGAAACAACCAGAGTCAGTTAGGATTTGTGTAGATATGCGCCTGCCCAACAAGGCCATCAAACGGGTCATCAAGCGGGAAAGTCACCTCACACCCACCCTGGATGACATCATTAAAGAACTACAAGTAGCAGGGTTTTTTACAAAGTGGACCTGAGGAAGGGCTATCATCAGGTGGTCCTGCACCCTGAGTCTCGGTACATTACAACTTTCATAATTCATAAGGTTTTATACAGGTACAAGCGCCTCAGCTTTGGTGTCGCATCGGCCGCAGAGGTTTTCCAGAACATTATACTTGGAGTACTGGCTTCATTCATTTCAGTGATGACATTTCGGTTTTCGCTGGGTCAGAGACTGAACATATGGAGAGGCTAGAAAAGACACTTGAGAAGATCAGCTCACTAGGACTAACCCTCCACAAGGAGAAATGGGAATTCTTCAAGGAGAAGATTGAGTTTTTTGGGTTTGTGTTTCAGCAGGGAGGCGTGTCGCTGGATCTCAGAAAGGTGAAGGACATCAAAGAAGCAAAGCCATAGGTTTCAGTCACAGAGGTGAGAAGTTTCCTCAGTATGGTAACATACCATGTGCGATTCATCAGGAATCTAATGACGCTGTTTGAACCATTACGAAATCTGACGAAGAAAGATACCGGGTGGCAGTGGGGCCCATTGGAACAGAGTGCATTAGAGGAAATCAAGACGGACCTCAGTGCCGACAGCCATATGGCATTTTTTAACCCAACTGTAGCATCAGAGATCATGGTGGATGCGAGCCCTTTTGGTCTTGGGGCTGTGCTGACCCAGCAAAACTCGAGGGGTGAGGTGCAGCCTGTGGCATTTGCGAGCAAAGCCTTGACGGATACCGAGCAGCAGTATTCCCAGATTGAACGTGAGGCTCTGGCGGTGCTCTGGGGGTGCACACATTCCAGGCTTTATGTGTTGGGGAGACCAGTGAAGGTTTTAACCGACCATAAGTCATTGCTACCAATCATGGCCGGATCATCATCGAGGCCACCGGCTCGGATTGAGCATTGGATGCTGGCATTATTGGAGTACGAAGTCTGTTTGGTGTACTGGTCAGGGGTGAATAATGCCGCAGATACATGTCCAGACATACAGGAAAGTCTGAAGTGGAGTATGGTAGAGGGGAGATGGACGTTGAAGAATTTTTCAGGCTGTTGGTAGAGTCCAGCACTCCGAACTCCATGTCCGTGCAAGAGCTGGCGCAGACCTCTGCAGGAGACGAATGCTTCTGCCAACTCTGTGAGGCCCTCGCCAAAGGTTATTGGAAGTGGGCTATGATGAGGCTGAACAAACGCAAACAGGACACAAAGGTAGGCTGGAGCAGCTGTGGAAAGTAAGGAACAAACTGTCCTTTGCTAAATCGGGACTGCTGTTGAGAGGCCATAGGATGGTCGTACCGTCTGCGTTGTTCGCCTAAGTAATAACACAGGCTCATCAGGGGCATCAGGGGTCGGCCAAGACCAAGTCATGCTTAAGGATGAAGGTGTGGTTCCCCAACCTGGAACAGCTGGTGGATGAGTTTGTGAAGAATTGTGTGCGCTGCCAGGCTGCAGCCCCCGTGTGGAGAGAACCCCAAATGGAGTCGATGCCCAGGTGCACTGGACCGTGTGAGGTGGCGCACATGGATTTTGTATCTGTAGGGAGAGGCGTGCACTTTCTAGTGGTAATTGACAAATGGAGCAAGTATCCAGAGGTGGAGTTTGTGGAATCCACCTCATTTGAGAACATTGTGCTAATGGTGGAGAAGGTGTTTGCATCTCATGGATTTCCGGAAGAAGTGTGTACTGATAATGGACCACTGTTTTCACAGAGAGGGTTTTGCAGGCTTCCTGAAAGAGTGCAGAGTCAGGCACAGGAAGATATATCCATTGTGGCGCAGAGCAAATAGGGAGGCAGAGCACTTCATGCAGACCCTGAACAAGGTGTTTAGTATCGCTCATGGACAAGGGTACTGGGAGTGATCGATGAAGAGCAGGTGGGCAAAGAACTAAGGATGCGTAATGAGACAGAGAACATCAGGAGGAAACTACGACCACCAGACATATCCCTGGGTGATCAGATGTACGGTACACAGTCAAGATCAGCGTTAATGATGTACTTTACTGACCCCTTCCAAGTGTTAATTTCTTTTTAGTATTTTGTGCTGATCAACAGCTCAGCCCATTGCATTCCTTTGGGGTTGAGCACCATGCTCGGTCAGTCCGCTGACAGCTTTCATCCCCACCTGGTTCTCAGTAGTGTGTGGTGTAATGGCATGTTGGTTCTTAGTTGCCTGGCCAGCAGCTCTGAGCAAAGTTTGTTGACAGCCTGGAGAACTCTTGTTGGGCTTGTCACTCCCAGATCACTGTTATGGTGACAGAGTGATAGATTTCTGTCTCAGTCGCGTGTTGACAGGAATGTTCTACTATAGCGTGTATGGTTCTAGTATGCCTTGTGTGGCTGTTCTATTCGTCCTTTGCAAATCTGTGCACCTAGCAAGTCGCTGTTTTGGTGATTTCCAGGAAGGAGCGTGGGTTGTGTTGTGCCTGTGTTCCCTCCTTCTGTTCCTTCACGTGTGTTGTCTTATGTAGAATTGTTCTGCTTGTTGGTCAGTTTAAAGGGGGAAGGTGTGTTGAGTATGTTTCTTCCCTGCGTGGTGTTGGCAGTGTCTGTCTTTGTTGGTTGCTTAACGGAATGAGGTGTGTTATATCCTGATTCCCCAGACAGCCTTTACTTCTTCTGGGAACCACTCTGGGTGGTGGCATTGTCACCGTGGGGGCAGTGGGCCTCCCTCTCCTCTGTTCCTTAATCCTGCACTCTGTGCACCCCCACCCCCGCAGCAGTCGCCTTGCACCTCTCCATTAATTTGACAGGTGCATGTGCTCCTCTGGTGTTCACTTGAATCCCATCCTCGGTGCCAGTGATATCATGTAAATTCATGAGTCATCTTGCTAGGTCCTTGAGTTACTCTATTGGGTTGCACACATACAGGT